>NW_027187342.1:11016392-11080090 GCF_028583685.1 Petaurus breviceps papuanus | reverse complement strand
GGGGGGGGGGGGTTAGAAAATCCGAAGATAGTCAAACCGTTCCGTACAGCTAGTAACTTCCTCCGTCCCCTCGGTTTTTCTAGGTTTACGGCCAGAGGCCCGGGCTCTTCTCTCTCATGCGCCTGAATTATCTGGTTATCCGCCCCAGGAACTGAGTGCAGGTAAGGAGCGAAACTTGCGGGGCCAGAATGGGATCGCAGAAGCCAAATGGGAGAGCGCCTTTGCAGCAGCAGCAGCAGCAGCAGGCGCCGTCGCCGCCGCAGCCGCCACCGCCCCCTCCCCAGCTGAGGCCCCCAGCTCCCCGCACTCCTCTGTGGCATGTGCCCCAGGACAGGGGAGGAACTCGAGACTCCTTCGTAGCACCTCTCCCCTCTCCTTAGACTGTGCTAGGGATCCTGGGGCACAGCTGCTGAGGTCCGAGCCCTACTTCTCACATACCCCCGCCTCCTTCGAAGTAGTCTAGGTGAAGTGCTAAGTTTGGAGAAAGTCTGTCTAACTTGGAACTACGGCTGAGTAGAAACTGTTACCACTTCACACTCTTGCCCCAGTCCGTAGCCCTCTTATCCCTCTCCTTCTGGGGCTCTTTTCTCTTCGACCTCCTACCGTGATGTGTGTGTTCGAGGGGGTGGGGGGTGGAGGGGTGGGATAAGAAGAGAGCGGCGCTTTGCCAGGCCTTGTATCTCCCCTAGAACTACGAGCCCTGATTGACAATTTTCCTCTATATACCCTAACTGACCCTCCCCACTTACCTCTAACGCCTGCACTCCCAGCGACTCGATCCCCTGTACCTCCCCGAGAACCAAGTGGAATGACTAAGGCTCTGGGGCTCTCTGCCCCTCTCGGACTCTGGGGCTTGATGCCCGATTCCTACCACCCACTCTCTTCTCAAGACACCTTGTCTTGGAGCCCCTCAAATTCCTGACAGTCAGGGAAGTGGCAAAGAGAGATTGTAGCCCCAGCCAGAGGTCGTATTTTGCTCCACTGGAGGCCTAGCTCCTGGAATTTCGCCCTAGTTTGGGGCTAGGACGCGGTTTGAGAGCTAACTGGAGCTCGGAAAGCTTTAGGCCTTCCCACCCACTCCATACGTACCAGAAGCGTCCTAGACCGCTACGCTGGCCCCCTAACAGCCAAAGTTCCACCTTCTCTCATGCTTCCCAGCCAAGAACCGATTACAAAAGGGCAGTGCGGGCCTTCAGAAGCGGCTTGCGCTGGGGGAGAAGAGTTCCCCCAGAATCTAGGGAGAAAATCTTCCTCGGACTTCTGACCATGTCCCTCACCCAACCAACTGCTTTTCCCTCAATCGCTTTTACTGCCCTTTGAGCTTAGGTCAGCAGCAGCAGAATCCGGAACTGGGCCCAGGGAGAGCAGCTACATTTGGAGTTTGCCAGAATGTCGAGAACTTGTGTCTCTACTGGGGCTCGGGCTAAGAAGTGGTTGGGGGGTGGGGTGGAGGGAAGAGGTTAGGGACCAACCCTTGGTAGAATTTATGAAATCAATCTGAGGAGGTGGTTATCTCCGCCCTCAGGACCCTGGAGAAGAGCTTTTGCTCTTGTGCTAAAGTCTATCTGGGTGTGGACCCAGCGGCTAATTTGAAATACCCCCCCAACCCCCATTCCCTGGGTTCTTGCCTGCTCCCACCCCACCCCTGCCCCTTTAAACAAATTTTTAAAGGAAAGAAACAACAGCCACTCCCTCACAGCCTCAGGCCGAACCTTTCCAGAGCGAATCTTCATTTTTGCAGCCAGAGGCCCAGCTCCCTCACCTCCCCCAATCTGCTTTTCTTCGCTGGTAGTTTTGGTTCGTTGCCCATCGACACCCCGAAGTCCAGGATCTCCCCATACTCACCTTGGTTCTCCCCCACCCCCAGAATTCAAAAGTTCCCCTTTTTTTTCTGAGCTTTTGTCATAGTTTGGAAGCAGAGGAAGAAAATCTAGAAAAGTTTATTAATTAAAGGAAGTAGCATTGCCTGATGAAGCCAGGCCTAGTTTTCAAAGTAGTGAAACTAGCTGCGCAGGCCGACCTGCCCATCACTACAGCCCTCAGACCACCTTTTACTAATTTCCCTAGACCTTGCCCAACCAGCCGGCTTACCCAGTGTCTGGGCAGGGGAACCCTGAAGCTGTTCCAGTTGCTACAAGCTATGGGTTTCCTGTCTTGTGTCCCCAGAGGCCCTGGGCCCACGAACCTATCGGAGCCTCTCCTGACACTTGGGACTTCGCTGTGGGAATCTCCAGCCGGTGACTGGCCCCCTCTGGATCCTTCGGGGCCCCACTACCCGGCTGTTAGCATGATGTCTTACCTCAAACAACCCCCCTACGGCATGAATGGGCTGGGCCTCGCAGGGCCAGCCATGGATCTGCTGCATCCCTCAGTGGGATATCCGGGTGAGCACTGCTGAACCTGACCTACCTGGGCTAAGATTCACTTTCTTTGGGTCTCCACCTCTGCTCCCATTCTAGACCCACCTGTTCTAGCACTAGAGGTCTCGGTGACCTAAGAACCACAGAGTACGCACAGAATTGCTGAGTAGGGTTTATATAATATGCAACTTAAAGCATGCTCTCTGGATCTCCCTAATATCAGGGGATTTCGGTGAAACTTTCCGGTGGTTTCTATTAGCAGCTGGAATGGATGAGCTCTGTATGGGCCACACAGATATGCGATACAAGCAGGAAACCGGGAACATGCACTGTCATGTTAAGTGCTTGATACAAGACAACATACATATAAAATGTTGCACACTGTATGCCAAACCTCTGATACGGCATGTGGATTACTTCTCCAGGGGTGATCTGATTTTATTGATTTACAATTTTCACGCTAAATTGGATAGCTAGGGGAATGAAGAAGGGGTGTCTTTGGTTTAGGTTTTGGAGGGTTGATCTAGAAGCATGAATAGCCAGTATGGAAAGAAGTCGGGGCTGGTTGAGGGAAGGGGATGACTTCCTCCAGTCTTAACTTGTTCTGGACCCTGGGCCCCTTTCTTCTCACTAATTCATTTTGTTTGGGAAGTCGGTGGCTGGGGGAGAGGCTGCCTGAAAAGGACGCTAAATTCTCTAATTCCAATTTGTTTCTTTTCTTGAGTTCTCCACCCCAAAAACAAACAAACAAAAACCTGGGAGCTTCTATCCCTATAGGAGATTCAAGTGTGTGGAGACTAAGTGTACTAATGATTTAAGGCAAAGGGGGAAGCAGAAAGGAGAATTTTAGTTTCTCTTTTTCACATTTTTAATACTTAGAGCAGAGTAAGAGGGCAACGATAAAATACCTTTTGAAACTTTAGCCTTCTAATAGTATATAACACCTCCTCCTGTCCCCACCCACCCATATCCATACAGCGAGAACCAGTTCTCATATATACTGGACTTTGTCACACCTATGGCATTTTTGTCCTAGACCTTGGAAAGAAGAGAATCTGAATCTCCCCTTTTAGGTATCACAGGGGCACTGGCAATAGCTGCTTCCTTTCTCTGAGCCCTTTCCCCACCCACTCTCAACATATAGATAATAACTTCTTCATTTTCGGTCTTTTCTTCCTGCTTCATTATGCCCCCCCCCCCACTAAAAAAAATTCACAAACCAGAGAGTTTCTTCTGCTCTTACTTGAAAGCGCTCTCTCTGTGGTATTCTTATTCTCCCCATCAGCTTGGATTGTCAAGGGCTGAGGTCTAGGTGAGACTAGGGTTTGAAAATACTAACACCCATGCCTCCCTTGTACAGCTACCCCTCGGAAGCAGCGACGAGAACGAACAACCTTCACACGATCACAGCTGGATGTATTGGAGGCGCTTTTTGCCAAGACTCGATACCCAGACATTTTCATGCGGGAGGAGGTGGCCCTTAAGATCAACTTACCTGAGTCCAGAGTCCAGGTTGGAATTTGCTCAACCCAGGATACTGGGACAGAGTGGATAAAAGGACAAGGGGCTTGGGATTGATTACTATGGCCAGTTTCTTCCATGATCTGCTTCAGAGCTCTGTGCAGAGCCAAGGCTGTCTTGGGACAATACACAGATTGGTTTATAGTGGTTTTGGCCTGGCCATGGCTTAGAGTTGTTTTTAATTTCTTTGCAATGAGTGAATGGGGTGGGTAGGAAGGATAAATTTAGGGAAGGATCGGATTATTTGTCCTAGAATTTGGAATTAGAGGTGGGGAAAATGAGGTGGTGTGGATTTGTGTTGTCTCCCCTTAGCTCTGGGCCAGGACCCTGGAGGGAGAAAAATTAAAGGAATTTTCTCAGCAGACTCTTGGCACTGCCTCACTACTTGGTGTTGAAAGCACTTTTTAGGATGGAGGAGAGGGGAAGCTTCTAGAAGCTAAAGTCATTTTTAGGATCCAAGGCTGCCTTTCTATATTCTATATTACCTTCTAACTTTTGTTTTTCCTTTGGGTCCTAAATTTTGCCCCACCTCAGTTCCTGTGATACTGGAACAGGGAAAAATGAAGTTGTATGTAGGACAAAGAACACCCAGAACTGTATTAGATTGCAGAGGAAGATCTAGGTGGGTTTAAGCTTTTGTTTTAATTTGGGTTTGTTTTCCTTCTTTAATCTCACCAAGAATGATCCACTGAAAAAAGGACTCCAAAAACTACACTTATTTTTGTTTTATTCAGATTTCTATTATTGAAACTGGATTAGCCCAGGAAATAACCATGTTTTGAAACTTACCTGGGACTAACAGAAGATTTAGAACTTTGCTGTTTTTTTTTTCTTCCCACTGGTATTAGAAAGAGAAAGGAAATTAGAATTGTATTGCCAGTAGAAGAATGAACTTTTTGACTCCGATGTATGGTGCTCCTAACTTCTAGCAAATGCCTAATGAAATACCACCCAGCTTTTCTTTCTCCTTTTTTCTGGGGTTGATCTTCGTTTGGACTTGTGATCTTGGTCCTTCTGGTTCTTCATTTAGTGACTTCTTCAGGGCCCTAATTCCAATCAACCTCAAAAATTTTACAAAAAACACACATTGGATCCCATGGTCTGCTTATCCACTTACCCACCACTCTATTATTCACTGGTTGTCTTATTTAAAAGTGGTGGACTTTTGAATACATTTAAGAGGGTTCTAAAAATTATCAGGAACTTTGAGAAGCACCTCACACTTTACCCATTACTCTGTGAAATGGGTACAATAAGCATTTAGCAATTGGTGGTAGAGAACAATTAGGAAACAGGCAAGGACTGGGGACTGAAAAAGGTGATTTTGGTGATGGGAAAGAAGCAGGGGATGTTACCTGGGGAAGGGGACTGGTAAGAATGCTCCTGGGTGTGATGAGAGGAAGCTGGAGAATGGATGGGTTGATAAGTGGATAAGAACCAAAGGTGAAATATTTCAAAGGAGATGGGAAAGAAAGGTGAGGAGAGAAAGAGGAAATTGTGCTGAATCCTGGAATCTAACATATTTCTATTATTCATGCTCCTGTTGTTTAGGTATGGTTCAAAAACCGGCGAGCTAAATGCCGACAGCAGCAGCAGAGTGGAAGTGGGGCCAAAAGCCGCCCCACTAAGAAAAAGTCTTCACCTGCTCGTGAGAGCTCAGGCTCAGAAAGCAGCGGCCAGTTCACACCACCTGCCGTGTCTAGTTCTGCCTCATCCTCCAGCTCTGCTTCTAATTCATCTGGAAACCCTGCAGCAGCAGTAGCAGCAGCAGCCCTGGGAGGAAACCCTGCAGCGGTGGCCGCAGCAGCTGCAGCTTCATCCCTGAGCACTCCTGCTGCCTCCTCCATCTGGAGCCCTGCCTCTATCTCCCCAGGCTCAGGTCCCTCCTCCGTCTCTGTTCCAGAGCCTTTGCCAGCACCCAGCAACACATCGTGCATGCAACGCTCTGTGGCTGCAGGAGCGGCTTCAGCTGCAGCTGCTTCCTATCCTATGTCCTATGGTCAAGGTGGTGGCTATAGCCAGGGTTACCCTGCGCCTTCCTCTTCTTACTTTGGTGGTGTGGACTGTAGCTCCTACCTGGCACCGATGCACTCACACCATCACCCTCACCAGCTTAGCCCCATGACCCCTTCATCCATGTCTGGTCATCACCACCACCACCACCCTCACCACCCATTAAGCCAGTCTTCCAGTCACCACCATCACCACCACCATCACCACCATCAAGGTTATGGCAGCACAGGGCTTGCCTTTAACTCCTCGGAATGCCTAGATTACAAGGAGCCTGGGGCCACTGCAGCCTCTTCTACCTGGAAACTCAACTTTAATTCCCCCGATTGTCTGGACTATAAGGACCAGGCCTCTTGGAGGTTCCAAGTCTTATGAGAAAGAGAGAAAGAGAGAGAGAGAGGGAGACTGAGTGAGAGAGAAGACCAGAGAAGAAGAAACCGTAAACTATTTGCCAATTCTACCATCTCCCTTCCAGCCCTGCTGCTGCTGCTGTTTCTCCTCTTTCTTTGACCTCTCCAGAACAATATACTTCATTGTTCCAAAAAGACCCCCATGCTCTTCACTCTGAATCTGTATGCCACCTGCCTCACAGGGATGTTTAAACTTGCAGCTCTTTCGAGAAGGGACACCTGTCTCCACCTCACTCACCTGTTACCTGCTGGGCAGGAATTGCTGTTCCCCCTTATGCTCCTGCTATGCCCCTAAATTTCCCTTCCATTCTTTCTGGTCATGCAACTACACACTCCCAGACTTCTAAGACTTTTGGTCCTGACCCACTGTTTGAACTTAATCAGTTTATTTATTGTCTCTGGACACTGGGATTATTAAGTGGTGCTTCTACAGTACGAAGAGGATTTAGCAGCCGCTGCAGCCAAATGGCACCACCAACGAAAGTGCATAGTGGACACAAACTTTCCTTCAACTGCCCTCTCCTACTCCAGTGCCAGACTGCTGTGGAACTCCTCCCTCTAGTGTACTCCTCTACTCTGCCCAGGCTGTGAATTCGAGATAAAGGCCTGGGAGCCTGGACGTTTGGGGACTAAGTCAGTGGCTGTATCTAGTGGAAGTGGTAAAGCCCCGCCTAGCCCCGCCTCTCCCTCCTCTGACCAGCAGCTCTGGTTTGGGATTCTGCCGCAGCTGAGCGGTGGGAATAGTGTAAATATTCAGGTCCGTTCCGGGGACCACTTATTCTTTTTAGTTACTGTTTATTGAATTGAACCTATCTTGAGTCTTAACACCCAGGAAACAAATCTTAAAGATATATACTGCATATATATAAATCTAAATATAAATATATATATAAAAGGAAAGAAAAAAAAAATCCCTGTTACCTCCCTTCCTCTTCCCCAAATGGTGATGCTTTCAAGTGTCCAGTTATTACAATACTATCTCACCCCCCCCCCTTCTACCCTTTGGTGTATTTATTAAAAAGAGAATCAATGGTCCCAGGGAAGCAGGGTGGGGTGGAGCTTGAGGTCCAGATGGTAAGGGGAAAACTGATCTAAGTTTTAGGAGCTCAGACAGGGTGGAAAGATCGGAGGGGAAGAAAAGGCGAAGGACAGGGGGTTGGATGGGAATACTTCAGCCAAGGCGGGGCTCCCGGTCCTGGGTTAAAGACCAAAAACTAAAAACCAAACCAAAAAAAAAAAAAAGAAGAAGAAGAAACCCGACAAGGAAAAAGAAAGACCAGAACTAAAACCTCAGTTCCAATTCATCTCTCTCTCTTTTAGAAAACTGTTTTGTCTAGTGAGTTTTAGTGCACCTTCATTTCTACAAAAATCTACCCCAGAGCACTCGGCGTCTGTGTTATCAATTATGGTCTTGGCCGCTTGTCCCACAGCAGGAAAAGAAAATTGTAAATTTGATTTGTCTGACGTGAAAACCACAAATTACCTGTTGAAATGTAAGGCAGTTTCCCTCCCCTCCCTTTTATCTACATTATTCCCCAATAATAAAATTCAAACTAATGAAGCACTTCTCAGTGTTGCTCTTCTCTGGACTCCCATTTCTCAAGGGCAAGCAATCCTCTTCCAGTTTGCCAGAAAGGGTGGAGGAGGGAGGAAATGGGGAGTCCTTCGCCCTGGAACCAGCTTTTTCTTTTTTTAAATAGCTCTCATCTATCTGGTCCTCAACGGACTTCACAATTCCAAGCAGGACTGCAGAACACCGTGGTAGAGCTCTCCCAACCTTTATCCCCTGTTTTCAAAATAAAGCAAAGACCAGTAATCAGAACTCCCGAAGTCGGTCCTTTTGCTTTGGAGCCAATAGCCTACCTTAGACTTCTCCACCTAATTGTATTCAAAAGAAAGGAAAGGAAAGGGGATTGGAATTGGAAGATGGAAAAACGAACCTCCCTTTATGAGAGAGAGAGAGAGAGAGAGAGAGAGAGAGAGAGAGAGAGAGAGAGAGAGAAACAAAAAAACACGTTTTTAACTTTGGCAGCGGAAAACCTTTTTACTTCGCTATCCAAAAGGCTTCGCTGAATATGGGGCCGAGATAGGCCGTTCCTTCCAATTAGGGGTTCTTCTAAATCCCCAAAGCCCAACAAGGGCAAAGGAGTTGGGACTAAAAGAAATGATTTTTGTTGAAGTTTAAAAGTGGATTGTATGCCCGTGCCTAGGTTTTGTTTCACTTTAAAACAATAGGAACACCAACTAAGGCCAGGCTATCTGATCACAACGATTTCCAATTCACTTGGTCCCTGAATATGTGATATGATATATGAATATATGATAGAGGGTCATAGTAAACTTCAGCGCCCCAGTTTACTAAGTGGGAAAGCAGGAACCACAATACTTCTCTTACCTTCATTGGGACGAGAGGGACATAGGGGCCACTGCTCCCTGCAAACAATACACACTACAAACCAAAGTTACCCACGCCTGGTAAAACTTGTCTACAGGTCAGTTTCTCTGGGGTGTGCAGGCAAGGAGAAAAATTCACAATGAAAGGCGGTGAAGTTGTGGCGCTTGTTAGAAGAGCGGAAAGAAAACGAAGTTTGCTGCGAAATGACCAACTTTTCCTATTCTTTATTTCTGTGAGAAAGCTCAAGAACGCCGCGTGTTGCCAGGTTTAGAGGAAAGTTTCCCCTCCCCCCAAGGGCCTTGTGGCCTAGAGAATTAGCCTGGCTTTCTTGTCCTCGCAGACCTAATCTTCCAAACCATAATATCTTTGCTCCAGTCTTTTGCAGATCCGGGTCGGGTCCTGCGAACACAGTCCAATCTCCGCAAGTTAATTACTGATTACGTGAGAACATCTTACCAGTTTTTCATCTTTAAACAAACCAGACCTCTCGGCTCCGATAGGCAGAGCCCCAGAAAGGCGGGGGCGGGGGGAGGGGGAGGTCACGGCCGGCTCACCTTCTTTCTTGGCTTTTAGCCCTTTCTTTTCCTGCCCATCCAACCCATCCCACCAGCAAAGCCAGGCTGTGACAATCCAGAGCGCTAGCTCGGAGTCCCCCAGAAAACTCACGGGAGACCAAGCAACTACAGCATCGGCGGCAGAAGTGGCTGCGGAAGGAGGCGGAGACCGTGGCAGTAACAGCTGCAGCAACACCTACGGCAGCTGCAGCAACACCTAAAGCACCCGCAGCACCTACAGCTCCCCCCATCCCGAACCCCCCCCCCCAGCTGGCGAAAGCATTTCCACCCTCAGGCCAAGCCTTGGGCTCCGCCCCCCAGGATTTCCTCCTGGGAGTTCCCGGGACACAGACTTAAGTGTGGAGAGACACGCACGGAGACACAAGTTGGAAAACCATGTCCCGGTTATCTCCAGACACGCGGGGTGCCAGGGCACTTGCCTCAGAGGAGCCCGGGAAGGTTTCATGACCATCTGCGAGAAACTCCTGCCTGCACCTGGAAGACCTAAGGGGAAGTTCCCTCAGGACTTGGTGCCTCGATGTGGCCCGGTTAGCCCAGATCTAGTTATCTGAACACTAATAATGCTAGCGTCCCGCGGCCGCCAGTAGCCCGGGACCGCGGGAGGAGACCGATCCCCCATTCCTGCCTCTCTTCTTCGGCCCTTTGGGCCCTAACGTCCACCCTCTGCCACTGCACGGTTCTTGTGGGGGCTGGTTGGCCAGAGGGGAACTTCCCACCGTCTGTAGACCCCCAGATCTCCTGGCTTCGCTCCACATTCTCGACGCCTCCGCCTGCTTCCTCCTTTGGGGCTCACTCTCGTGATGAAATCCCTCAGGAGCCTGGTGCCAGTCAACAGGCCTGAAGGAGGGGGCTGCAGAGCGGAGCTTTAAATCAGGGATGCTCAAAGCTCCCCCCTCACCCCCCCCCCCCATGGAGACCCGGGGGGGAGGGGGATGAAAGAATTTGACTTGACCATTGTGAGGTGCCTCCTCGGGGATGGTCTAGGAATGAGGTATCCAAGTCTCCTGAAGCCCCTCAGTCTGTGTGCCTAGCCTGGGTGGGGTGTTGGTGGTACAACTGGCTCTGGGGGTAAGGGCGGAGCCCGCTAGCGCTAGCGACCCTGACCACCTAGTCAGCCCTGAGGTGACGGGGGCGGGGGGTAGCCGCTGTGCCGGAAGGGATAGCACCAGGATAACAAACAGGTACAACTACAGCGGGCTTTCCCCACAGCAAGGAAGGAGGCCCCACAGTGCCCGGGGCTGGCGAGGCCTGGGGCCACACCGAATACAGCACGTGCTTTTCCCTTGCTCCAAAGCCCCTGCCGAAAAAGCTACTGGGGTTCCTCCCCAGTCCCCCGGTCGTCGAGTCCAGGCCCCTGTACTCCCATCCTAGTATGGCTTGGGTCTGCATGGGCGAAGGGAAGAAGATCCAACTGCTTCATGGGTACCGCGAGCCCGAGAGGGCGAGGAAGACCCCCTATAGGTGCGCTCCAAAGAAAACGTTGTGCGCACCAGGCTAGAGGGAATGTGACCAAGGGCACCGGGCGCGCTGCCCGCGCATAGTCATTGGGCTGGGAAAGGGTGGTAGGAGACAACCCCTCCCCCTCCCCTATCCCCTTCTTCAACCTGATACCAGGCTTCTGGCCCTAGCGAGCACGCGCAGGCCGACCAAAGCAAGAGAGCGACCCCGGGAGTTTTTACCACAGATTGGCTGCAGTGGGGAAGTAGGGACTAGTTGTGGGTGCAGATTCTGCTCCAAAGTAGTATGCTTGTGTAACGGGTTGAGCGTTTTACACACCCATCTCAGCAGGGAGAGGTATGTATTCTCCGGTCCCGGTTCAACCCAGGCGGCACTTCCAGATACGTGGAATTCCCTGGCTTTGAACTCACAACGAAATCTTCCCGTAGCCGGCATCGAACTCATCACCAGGGCTCACCGAGTCACGCGAAAAAGAAGAATGTTTTTTAAAGGCATTAAATAAAATGCTTAGGATTACCAAGAAGATCAATTATGCTGAAATAGTCATCAAAATTAAAAAAAAAAAATTTCACAGCACCCACCCAGCTTAAGAACTCTTGATTTAGGAAAACTGGTTGACTAAGGATAGAATTTGAGGCACTTCACAACTGAGAGGGGTTCGTTTTTTATATCTAATGAAATCTGACTTTTAAAAAATGTTAAAGATAACCTTTGGAGTAAAGTAATTGACACCTCCACAATAGCATAGCAGTTCTTCAAATAGTAAGGTACTTTTACAATTCATAAAACATCTTGCTTTTACAATTTATGAAAATAAAAGAATTATTGCTCACTCTCTAAAACTGAGTTAATTTTGGAGATTTCTTTAATCACTGACAGGAATTAATTTTAATTGCAGAGATAAAGAATTAATGAAAGTAATAAATGTATCCATTGCACATAAGTTTATAACATTACAAGACAAAAATAATGTCTAAATCAGTTGTAAATACAACTTTGCAATACTTAAAATATCTTTGTTTTTAATTAACAACTGCACAGAAGTTCTGTGTGTCCTACGGTCTCACATTTACACCTGGTGAGAAACTGTGAACAAGAAATTCTAAACAGTTTGGGTTTCAGACAAAATAGGTTCACATTTAAGAAAGAACTGTCAAAAATAAACAGCAACAATCAAAAATCAAACAAAACAATAAAAAGTAGAATGAATTGATGAAACAATACATATAGTTAATCTGACAGAAGCAAATCACCTAACCATCTTATATGAGAATCTTTTCAGTTAAGTATATAGATTTAGAAAATGTTTACTTGTAAATTAAATTTTGTTTATTTTGATAATGTCAAGAAGAAGCTGTTGAGTAGATAAAAAAAATATAAAACTATGTCTGTTAGGGGGAAAGTACACCTTACTTTGATATGATATTAATTAATGACTCTATAAAAGTAAGTTCAATTTTACATAAAACATGTGTGAGAGGCAGTCACCTGAAAAGTTGAAATAGAAAAGTCAGAAATATTTATTCTCCAAACCAGTAATTCAAATGCCTTGCTGTGATGAGTTCTGCAGCTGAAACTGCTTTTTAACCATTAATATTTCAACAAGATTTTTAGAGGAGAAAATAAAACTAGAAGTTATTAATTTTTGCAGATATAATGTATAATCCTCTTATTCATGCAGACAAATATGTAAACACACCGAATTTTCTAGTACTCTTTATATAGAAGTATGTAAATGTTTTAAAAAGATATTTTAGACTTTGTTCCTCCTAAGCATAGAATTAACCAATCAAATGGAAATTGGAATTTTGATAATCAGTTGTAAACTATAAAAATGTGGACATTGTAAATCTGTGGTTAATTTTTTTTAAACTTTGTTACCTAAAACAGTTTGGGGAGAGGTGGGAGTACACATTAAAAATCAAATTACTGAAGATTACAACATCTCTTTTTAGAGGTTACTGAGAATTGAAGTCTTGAGAAAAATTTTTAAATGGAATTTTTCAAGTGCAGTTTTGATTCTTGGAGGTGTCTCCACCATCTCTAAAAGAAACCAATCAATAGCATTCATTAAGTGCCTACTATGTTCTTGTCACTGTGTTAGGTGCTGAGGATTTCAAAATAGCTCAAGGAGCTTACTTTTTAATTTTGTGTATAGAAGTATACAAAACACATATAAAGGTAACATTAGAGAAGTCACTGGCAGTTGGGGACCCAGAAAAGACCTCATGCAGAAGATGGTGGTTGATCTGCATCTTGAAAAACAAACGACAAAGAGATTCCAAGAAGCGGAAGGTGAGGTGGCAGAATCAGGGCAGAACATCCCAAGGATGGGAGACAGCCAGTTCAAAGGCTTCAAATTATCTCAATTCATAGAGGGAAGATGGAGTGTATTGTATGAGGAATAGCAGGCCAGGATGGTTGGACCATAGAGTACTTGTACCAGCCCTCAGCACTGTGTAGGCACTGGATAAACATATATTGAAATGAATAGAATTCAGAACTGAAAAGGTAGGATGAAGTCAGGTTATGAACAATATTGACATCATCATAATAAATAATTGACATTTATAAATTCATTTAAAGTGTGGGGTGAGTTTTGAATATATTATCTTAATTTGATCCTCACATCAATAGTGTGAGCAAAAGCTACAGACAGCATGCCCATTTTACAGATCAGGTTGCAGTAGCAGCAAGCACCCCAAGCGTCCTCAGGGTTTGCAGCTACCACAGGTTCTTGGATCTGCTTTGTTAAAGGAAAGCAACTCAAAATGGGTTAACAAGCTTACTTTAATCAGTCAGACATATATCGTTTACCTTGTTCAGGGGAAAAAGGTCAGCACCCCGAACTTCAAAGCATACAGGCAGAATTATCAAGACAGAAACATCAAGTAGACAGATTTCCAAACTGTCCAACCATTACATCCATACCCAGTCAACATCTGGGTTTCCACATTCTGGGTTTTTCAAAGCCGGGGGACTCTCAACAACGGCTTCCCAGAATTCAGATCAAATCACAGAACACTTCTCAAAGTGAGTCCCAAAACAAAGCTACACATCAGGGCTTATATAGCCTTCTCCTGGCTCAGAGAATGTAACAACCTTATTGACCCACTGGCCAATCAAAAAGTATCTACTGAAAAACAAGCCTCCCTCCCCAGGCTTCTGCTGCACTTTAGCCTAGGGGCAGGGAAGATCTTTAAAATTTACATTCGCATTACAGTTGCTGTGGCTCAAAAAGGTCAAATGATTTTCCTAGGATCATATAGTTACTAAGAGTTGGAGGAGAGATTCTAATCAAATTTAATTGAGATCTCAAGTCCAAAGATCCATCCATTATACCATACTGTATATTCTTTGTTCTTTGCTACCTGTTTATAGTATGTCTCTCTCCCTAACTTTGAAGATAGTGAATGTTGAATAATAGTTAGGATCCAGAAAGAGCTCCAAAGGCTAGAACATTTAGTCAAATCAAATAGTAGAAAGAAATTTATTAGGAATAAGTTTCAAATCCTATACCTGCATTCAAAAGAAAAATATCACAAGCTATAAATAGGGTAAGCACAGCTAGATAACAGATCATCTGAAAAATAAAAAGATCTAGAGGGAATGATAGTTCAAGCAATTGGGAGGATGAGATGTCTTGACCATCCCGCATACAGAGAGTATAATTAGAAGTGAATGGGGATAGGATGCTCATAAAACAGCATTCTTACACAACAGGTTCATTCATACTCAAGGCACCTTTGATAGGTTTGTTCTAGCTCTGTAATTAAAACCTCTTAGAGTTATTCTGCTTGGTGGAAGTGTTCAATGAACAACTAGGCCAGCATTCGTTAGGTATGTTATAGTAAGGCTTCTTGTTTCATTTGGACTAGATGGCCTTTGTGTTCAATTAATCAATAAGCATCTATTATTTTTTTTTGGAGGGGCAATTGGGTTTAAGTGACTTGCCCAAGGTCACTGGTTAGTTTTTGTGTTAAGTGTCTGAGGCCAGATTTTAACCCAGGTCCTCCTGACTCCAGGGTTGGTACTCTATTCACCTGGCTGCCCCATCAACAAGCAGTTATTATCTACTATGTATCCCCTAATACATTCCCCTATTAGAATGTGAGTTCTTTGGTAGCAGGGATGGTTTTTGCCTTTTTTTAAAAAATCCTATAGTGATTAATAAATGCTTGTTGACTGACCAATTGACTGACTGACTTTCCATCACAGTGCTAGACACTGGGAATATGAGAACAAAAATGAATAGTCCCATTCTTCAAAGAGTTTACATACTATTGAGGGAGAAAACATGTTGATACCATTAAATCCATGGGATCTGGTAAGGTCACCAAATGAGAGGATATAGTGAGAAAAGAGAAGGGTCTTTGGGATATATGAACAGTTTGGGCCATTATATTAATGCTAAATCAGCAAAAGAGACAGAGAAGGAATGATCAGATAGGAGAACCAGGAGATTCAGTGCCTTGAAAATGCAAGGAGGACTCAGTATCAAATCCTGTAGAGATGCTGAGAAAGGATAAAAATTGAAAAAAGACTATCAGAGTTTGCAATTAAGAGATCATTAATTGAATACACATACACACACACACTGCTGTGAATATTTTCATGTATAAGAAACCTTTCTGTCTTTAACCACCTTTGAGTATATGCTTAGTTGTGGAAATTCTTTCAAATCTGAGATTCTGAGTCAGCAATCTGTGCCATATGGCAACCTGAAAAGTTAGTGTAATGAATTAAGCAAGGTGACATTTCTACCAGAATGTGGAAATTAAGATCGGTACTCAATGCTGTGGTCAGATCACATGTAAGTCTTGTGCTTTGCCCTGAGTGCCACATTTTATTTAGAATATTGGTAATCTGGAGAAAGTGTATTTAGAAAAGGGCAATCAGAAGGAGGAAAATCTAAGTGACATGCCATAAAAAACACAGGTTGAAGGAGCTAGAAATGTTTACCTTAGAGAAGAAGAAACAGTGAAGGGGGAGGGGAGAAGTGATGACTATCTTTAAGGATTTGAAAGACACTTTCCTGGAAGAGAGATTAAACTTGTTCTTTTTGTGCCCCAGAGGAAAAAACTGAGAGCAATTTAGTTGTGATGTAAAGGGGGGGAGGAGAGACTAAACAATAAGAACTGTGCAAAAGTGTAATGGTTGTCCATTTTCTAGAGGTCTCTCATCAAGTAAAGGCTGAGTGACCACATGTTGAAGATATTGTAAAGGGGATAGGTTTCCAGGTATGGGTTGGACTAAATAGCTCCTAAGCTTTATCTCAATGCTGAGATTCTATGAGTAGGTGTAATGTAAGACCTTTCAAAGTTGTTTTAATGATCATTTAAAAAATATACTTCAGTTTATAGTTTTAAAATTCATGTATGTAGGTCTAAACAAGGTGTGCCACTCAAACATTTTTAATATGGTTTGGGATCTAACAGTTTTCCTTTAATTCTACAGAAATTAGATTTACTGTTAGAGGTTACTAAATTAGTGGCTTAAATTTTATATGTTATGCAGAAAACATTTTTGGTTGTCATTTATACTTTTGAAGTCTTATCTAATGGTTACATAGAATCCATTTCCGCCTACCTTATTAAAAATATGGAGGGTTTGTAGGGTGTAGGTGGAATGGGGTGGGGGAGAACAGTCCTTAAAATTAGAAGGTTTTATAGACTATCACCATGTAGCTTTTGCATAAAGGAAATCTGACTGAAATTTAGATATGAAAGATACCTTCAAGGCCATTCAGTTCAATTCTCTCATTTAACATAGAAGGAATCTGAGCCCCAGAGAGAGCTACATGACTTGAAGGACTTGAAAGAGCATGAAGAGAAAAATCTGTCGACCTTTTCTCCCTCCTCTTCCTCCCCATGCAAACACTGGCATGAATGAATCTTTTTCTGTACAAAGCTCCTCCAAAAGAGCCCATAAGCAAAGTGAGACACAACCAACTGTTTCAGGAAATGGACTTCCTTTTTTTTTGTTCTTTTTTGATTTGAGAATGAGGAAAGAATGGAATTGTAGTTCAATAAATATTTTAAGAGTGTATGTGATATATGTATAACCGTATCAGATTGCTTGCTATCTCACGGAGTGGGAAGGTGCCAGAGGGAGGGATAGAATTTGGAACTCAAAACTTAAAAAAATTGCTTTTATATGTAATTGGGGGAAAATATTATTAAACAAAAAAAAGCATATGTGATGCACTTGATTCTACTTTCTAGACTGTGACATGGGAATTTATGCCTGGATGCATTGGAAAATATAGAGACACAAATCAGAGGGAGATTTTTCTATCTTCTGTGTCCTGTACATTAAGGGGAGATTTTAACATAATACATCTGTAAGTGAACATTTCAAGCATTTTTGCATATCAGTGTAAAATGTGTAAACATATTAAATTTTGCATATTAATAAACTTTAATACTTAAGGTAATTTGTGATTTCATTGATGTGGATTCTCAATAGTTAGCACTTGAAACTGTTCTTCTAGCAATATAAATTGGAATCTCTGCACTTTTTCACCTTGTCTTACTATTGTCCATGTTTTACCATCAATCTTTCATAGAACTAGGGAACTCTTGTCCTTTTTAACACATTATAACACAGGTTATAATGTGAATGCTGATATTTAAATATTTTTTAAACTGTAAAAGGCAGAACAGTGTAGTGAATAGAGAGTTAAGTTAAGAGGCACTAGAATTCCCATCTCTGACATGGACTGGTTTCTCTGGGCAACTAAGACAATTTCAAAAAAGCTGCTGATAGGCATTGGTAAATCATAGGATGACAGTTATAGATTCAATGCATTCATAGATCATACCTCTGGAACTGGAAGAAAATTTATAAGTCATTTATTCTAGCCTCTCATTTTTCAGATCAAGAGACTAGGATCCAAAGAGGTAAAGCTCAGGATCAAAGGCAATAAAAGGTAGAGCCAGAATTTGAACTCAGGTCCTATGACTTCAAGTTCAGCATTCTTTCCACTGAACCAGACTGGGAATTCCCCACTCCAATCAAATCACCACCCCCCACATATTAAAAAAATCCATATATGTAATGTATATATAATATACATCAACACATATGTATATATGTGGATGTTTTATTTCTTTTTATTTTCTTTAAACAATTGGGGTTAAGTAACTTGCTCAAGGTTACACGGCCAGTTATTTCTGGATGGGTGCTAAGTGTCTGAGCCTGGATTTGATCCCCAGGTCATCCTGACACTGGGGCCGGTGCTCTTACTCGCTGTGCTACCTGGCCACCCCTAATAAATTCAGGATTCTATTTTATATTTCTGGTTTTTGTTTGCTTGTTTTTTTCTTTTTGGAGGGCAATTGAGGTTGACTTGATAGTTTTTATGTTAAGTTTCTGAGGCTGGATTTGAATGCAGGTCCTCCTGACTCCAGGGCCGGTGCTCTATGCACTGTGCCACCTAGTCGCCCCTGGATGTTTTATTTATATTCATTCTATTATCAAAGATAGATTAAATTTAGTCATTTGTATAGTCTTGAGTAAATGTGTTTGAGTATATACTATCTTGTTTCTTTTATCCTGATTTCTCAGATAGTAGAATATGCATAATTTGTTAATATGCTCAAATATGGCAAATCTTCAATTATTCAAGTTTAGATTGTTTACTTTGGTGATGATAATCTGTAACAGTTTTGAGTCTCAGGCTCATTTATGCAGGTCTCTCAGCTCTTAGCTTGTGCCATTCAATTAATGCAAATTATCATCATTGTGGTGGTAGTGGTGGTTATTATTGTTACTATCATCATACCAGGTGTGATTTCATTGTTATAGGAAACTCACTCAACTAGGACAGATTAGCACCTGCCCTGCAATTTATCATTTGTTGTTTTGTCCTTTGTTTTCAAAGAGGACCAATGACATCACCGGTGATGTCTTGACTCCTGCATGAATGGGATTTAAGTGAGGCAGAATTGCCCAAAGTCATCAGCCTCACTCTTTCTTCCAGAGTCATCCAAGTCCAGTGGGGCAAGACAAATGTCAGGATGACTGTCAATGGCTCAGGATGCAGTGGATGACCTTGGCATCTTTGGTGTGTGACTAAGGGCTCCCAGGTACCTGCCTCAACTGCTTTCATGGTTGTTGGAATAAATTGTTCTCATCCACCCATTTCTCCTGGAGATGTCTTCACATACTTGGGATGGACACCCTCTATCCCACTGATGGGTTTGTGGCCTGTCAGTTACCCTCAACCTGGTTTAGCCTTTCTGCCAAGACAGTTTTACCAGGGTGTGGTCACTGTGCATGCTACAGCTTCTAGGAGCCACAGGTGAGAGTTGAGCACCAGGTGGACAGCAGTGGTAGATGAGCAGCCCTGCAGAGGGTTCTGCAAGCCCTCACACAAGAGCTGTTAGTCCTCCCTGAACATCCTGCCCACTCATATACCTGGAGCATTGAGAGGCTAACTGTCACATGCCCAGTTTGGTACTTGAACTGAGGTCTTCATAGCACCAAGGACAGTTCTCTACACATTATGCCGCATTAGCTCTAAGGTACAATGTTATGCATGACCAAAAAGGGAATGAATCTGGAATTCAAAGTTTTAAAATTAAATGTTTAAATATATATATATATATATACACACAATTATTAATACTATTTTACATGTAATTGGGAAATAAGTTATACAGGCACTGGGGCATAGAGATCCACTACTGGAAAAGTCGAAGGGGGTATAGGAGAAGATATGGGAGAGAGCAGATTGAAGGAGGGGATATCCTGTGGGACTGCTATTTCGGGGTGGTGGGTAGGAGTAAAACGGGGAGAAAATTTGTAACCCTAAATCTGGTGAAAATGAATGATGTAAATTAGAAGTTAATAAAGCATTTGAAAAATGAAAAAAAAAAAAGAAACAGGAATGATCCAGAACACTAAATTTTTGTTTCTATTCATTTGGTTTTAGAAATACATCACATTTTTATTTATGTATTTAACCTAATTAAGCTTTAATTTAGCTAGCAATAGTTCTGGAGGCCTTCAAAATGAACTTTTTACTGAGTTGTTTTAAAATATTTTTACAAGAGATGGTTCTCTAGAGTGATGAAGGAGGAATGTTTTGGGAAATGAGTATAATGTTAAAACTAAAGTTATTAATACAATTTTTTAAATAGTACAATATGTAGCATCAGAGATGGTCACAGTTGTTGACTTTGGTCATAGAATAAAACCAGGCCACAGATTGGACTGGGTGGACCAGCTAGGTGAGAAATACCGGGCCATTTTACTGGGTGGAGAACTGAGAGAAAGGCCAGACAGTGCCAGAGACCAAGACTATGAGGTGGAGCTGTGACCTTAAACATTCTGATCACCTGTCTTCATCAACAGAACTCCTCTCTTTGATACTCTGCCTGGATCCATCTCCCAATTAGTAAACTCCCATCCTCTCCCAATCCCAGTGATATGGAATTTCTGATTCTCTAAGGATAAATTTAAGCAGTTTATTTTCCCTCTCTATCCCCTCCCGCCCACTCTCTTATTTCTATCCATATCAACTCTATTCTTCCAAGGTCCAACTCAGTATTTGCCCACCTCTTTGGTTCTCTCTCTCTCTCTCTCTCTCTCTCTCTCTCTCTCTCTCTCTCTCTCTCTCTCTCTCTCTCTTTCTCTCTCTCCTTACCTACCTACCTACTTATGTATCTTTATTTTCTATTTCATCTACCTATCTTATCTATTTTCCTGTCTATAGCTATCTTATCTATCAGAAGTCCTACTAAATCATTAACCAACTTTTAGAATTCACAGAGACCTAGAACCCCTCAGATGGCACCAAATCTGAGGTCATCTTTTCTAATACAGTTACTAGTTGCATCTTCTCTCATACTTCGCCACAATTCATTGACAGGAGACTTAGAATACAATTTGCTTCTCATTGCCACTCCCATACTCCCCATCTACAACCATCCCTAAGAAGCCTCTTCCCTTTTCACTTTCACTCCATTCAAATCTACATCCTGATGACTGTGATCAGGACTTCTTCCTTTCTCAATTAATTTCAATGCTTGTTCAAAGTCTACCTTTTCATCTCTATTACTGGTGCTATATGAGAGAATGTATAATAATATACATACATACCCACACACATATGCATGTAATATGTATAATGAACTTTTATATTCATTCATTCATATGAATGTATATAAATATTATTTCTACACACATGGATATATATGTTAATGTTCCCTCAAATACACTGTCTAGGTCCTCAAACTACTTAATTACTGTGACCTACTTCTCTAAACCATTTCAACTAAACATTGATCTTGTCATCACTTTCAAATGGTCCAAATCCATGAAAAAAAACATTGAAATTCTTTTATCTGCTCATAATTTCTAATCATTCTAGATCTTTCCACACCTTATTCCTTTGAAATCTATTTTTCATTGCATTCCATCCTGCCTTTTCCAGCAGATCTCTACTCTTTCACTAATCTACAGTCACTACTTTCATACTGGCTCCTTCCCTACTGCCTAGAAAATATTCATATCTCCCATATGCTCAAAAATCCCTCTCTTGAGGTATTCATCCCCACTAGCAATCATCCTATATCTCTCCTCCCTTTCATGGCTAGACTTGAGGAATTGATTTATAACAGATGCTTCCACTTCCTTTCCTCTCACTCTCTTCCTAACATTTTGTAGTCTAGCATTGAATCTCAACATTCATCTGGAACTGCTCTGTCCAAAATCACCAGCTGTCTCTTAATTGTCAAATCTAATGGCCTTTTCTCAGTCCTCATATTTCTTGATCTTTCTGTAGTCTTTGACACTGTCAATCAACCTCTTCTTACCACTTTTTTATTTCTAGGTTTTTGTGGCACTGATCTCTCCTGGTTCTTTTCCTGCCTATATGCTTGATTGTTTTTCCATTTGCATCTAGGTAACACCCTTGGGGATGTCCCCCCAAGGCTCTGTCTTGGACACTCCTCCCTTCTCTTTCTATACTATTTCACTCGAGGATCTCCATTCCCATGGTTTTAATGATCATCATGATGCAAATTACTCTCAGATCTGCTTGTCTAGCCCTAATCTCTCTCCTAACCTCAAGTCTCACATCTCCAACTGGATGCCCTGAAGCTATCTTAAACTCAATGTATCCAAAACTGAAATCATTCTCTCCCCCTCCAACACTCTTTTCCTCCTTATTTCTCTTTTAATGTCAATGGTACCACTATCCTCCCAGTCACTTAAGCTCCCAATCTAGGTGTCATCCCCTACTCCTCACTCTTTCTCACCCCCCATATTCAATCTGTTGCCAAGTAAGTCCTGTCATTTCTACCTTTATAACGTGTGTGCCTTCTTCTTACCTCTGACACTATAACCATCCTTGTACAGGCTCTTGTCATCTCACTGCTGGACGATTGTAATTACCTGTTGATTGGTCTCCATTCCTCAAATCTCTCCCTACTTCAAGTCACCCTCCATTCAGCTGTCGAATTGATCTTCCTAAGTGCAGGTCTGATCATGTCACATACTCTCACCCCCCATTCAATCAACTCTAGTGTGAAGTCCCTTTTGGCTCCAGGATAAAATGTAAAATTCTTTTGTTTGACTTTTGAAGGCTTCATAACCTGACCCCTTCCTACCCTTGTAGTTTTCTTACACCTCACCTCTCAGCATCCTCTGTGACTGACACCTGTCTCTTTGCTGTTCCTCATACATTACACTCCATTTTCTGCCTCTAGTCATTTCCTCTGGCTATACCCCCTACCTGGAACATCCCCCATTCTCTTTTCTGCCTCCTGGCTTCCCCAACTTCTTTCAAGTCTCAGCCAAAGTCTTACCTTCTGCAAGAAGCCTTTCTAGCCTTTCCAGTCCTTCTTGTCCTTGGTGCTTTCCTTTGAGACTGCCCTCACCCCATTTTAGCATACACATTTACATACATACACATTTGCACATAGACACACATGCATGTGTATATATACATGTGTGTATATGTGTGTATATATATATATATATATAATTTGTACATAGTTATTTGTTGTCTCTCCCATTAGAATGTGAGCTCTGTGAGACCAGGACTTGTTTTTTGCATTTTTTGAGGTATCCTTATTGCATAGTGCCTGGAAGATATGCTTTAATAAATGCTAGTTGATTCAATGATTCATCCTCACTGGGACCTCCAATTCCTTTATATTCACATTCTTTCCTTGCCAGTCTTTTTTTTTAAAGATAATCTGGGTGACTTGCCCAGGGTCACACAACTAGTAAGTGGCTGAGGTCAAATTTGAATTCAATTCCTCCTGATTCTAGGGTTTATCTACTACATCAACTAATAGCCCCCTCCTCCTCCTCGCTAATCTTGCCCCCTTAGTATACCAGTTCAGTTATATGTTATATATGTTATCCTTTACTCTCAGATCCCTTTTGTCATTTCCTCACTGAAATGTCTGCTTCTCTTCCCATGGCCATTGAATAAAGCTGAGAAAATCACACAATGGGGCTGACAGGGCTCATTACTGGGCCTTCACTGCTGGGAGATGATTTTCCATCTATTCTAAATATCTTCTCTTCTCAAATCTGGGAGATGATTTTCCATCTACTCTAAATATCTTCTCTTCTCAAATCCCCCACAGCACTCTCTTTACCACTCTCTAAACTGAGAACTTTGCCTCATACTCTACTAAGAAGACTGAGGCCATTCTCCATGAGTTCTCCCTTTTCCCCTTCTCATTTTATGACCCCTTAACATCACTCCCTACTCTCTCTTCCTTGAGTATGGTCTCTGATGAAAAGATCAGAGCCCTTCTCCTTGCTGTATTCTCCAGTTCCCCCCATAATCATTCCCTCCCTCTTATATTTAGTTTCTCCCAATCTTTTGGTTCCTTCCTTGCTGCCCACAAATAAGTTTGAGTCTCTCCCATCTTCTAAAAAATATCCTCACTAGATCCTTCTATCCCAATTAGTTCCAACCTACAAATGAATGAATGGGAAAATACTCATAAAGCACATAATATAGTCTGACTGCTAGGTATATTATTAAGTAAAATTATAATCCTGTTTCCAAGAAGCTCACACTTTGATCAGAGGAGACAACATATGAAAGAGTTCAGCTGCAGGGCTGATGGGAAGGTCCAGAAGTCTTAAGGGTTCAGTGACAGAGTGAATGACAAGACCTACAGGTTCTTAGAATGAACAAAATAGGATGCTACAAAATAGTGCCCAGAAGTCTGGAAGATGGGAAGGAAGGGAATAAACCTTCCTAAAATTCCTACTACGTGTCAGGCATTGTGCTAAGCACTTCACAAATATCTCACTTGATTCTCACAACAACCCTACAAGGTTGGTCCTATTATTATCATCCCCATTTCACAGTTGAGGAAACTGAGGCAGGCAGAGGTTGGCTTGCCCAAGATCACATAGCTAGTAAGTGTCTGAAGTCAGATTTGAATTCAGATCTTCCTGACTCCAGGTTCAGTATTCCATTCATTGCCCAGTGCCACCTAACTGCCTTCTCTGGCAAGGTTTACCACCTCCTGGCAAACCTTCAGCTCACCAGAAGGCTTGTAGTTGGTGACTCATCTAAGTGGTATGAATAGCCATGTCATTCTTTCTACCTGACCACCCCATGGCATCTGGGAAATCGGTGATAGAAATACAAAGGGATGAAGATGACCTGCCGATGGCTATCCTGAACAAGGTTTGGGTGGCAAGGAAATCATCATTAAAGGGATGAAGAGAAGACCCCTCTTCTCTTTCCTCTCTGATCTCTACCACTTGGTAACCACATCAGTTCAGCTCCCATGTAATTAACTATCTTTTCTACCCAAGTTATTCCAAATCTCTTTATTACAGACCTAATTTGTCTCTTGAATTCTAGAGCATCGACAATTGTCTATTGGATGTTTCAGACTGGATGTCCCATTGGCACCTCAAACTCATCTTCTTTTCCCTAAAACTTACCCCTTTACCAAACTTCCCTGTTTTTGTTGAGGACACCACCATTCTTCCAGTCACTCAAATTTGCAACCTTAATGATGTCCTCAGTTCTTTATCAATACTTCACATATCCAATCAGTTACCAAACCTCTTTATTTCTACCTCCATCAATCACTCCAAAGCCTTCTTTCCAATCATACAGCTACCACTCTAGCTTGGGCCCTTCTTCATTTTTTATCTAGTCTATTGCAACCATCTTTTGATTGGTCTTTCCACTTCTAGTCTCTCTGCTCTGCGGTCCATCCTCCACATAGCCATCAAAGGAATTTTCCTAAAGCTTAGGTCTAATTATGTTACTCATTTCTATCCCCAATTCAGTAAGATCCAGTGGCTCCCTTTTTACATTTCAGATCAAAGAGAAACATCTTTGTTTAGCATTTATATCTCTTCACAAGCTTTCCCACCTGACCTTTCCAGCTTTCTTACAAATTATTCCCTTCCCTATACTCTATTTGCCTTCTTATACACTATGCTTAATCTCCTATCTCCATGACTTTGCATTGGCTGCCTTCTCCGCATTCCTAGAATTCTCTCCTTTACCTCTGCCTCTTAGAGTTCCTGCTTTCTTTAGAGACCCAGCATCAGTGCCATCTTCTTCCTTATCATTTAAGCTACTAGTATCTTTCTGTCCAAGGTTGCCTTGTATCTGCCTATATACCTGCATGTTTTTTAGAATGTAAGCTCCTTGAGGGCAAGGATTTTTTCTCTTTTGTTTTTGTAATCCCCAAATCTACAGGTATCTACCACTGATATGTACTGGTATGTACTTGGAACATACTCAAATTGGTCTTTGATCTCACTGGTTGAGGAGTTCCCTCTAAAAATGCTGATCATGCCCCATTCATGTCTGCCCACCCTTTGCAACTCTTCCTCATCTCCTCTCAAAAGTTCACCATAGGGAATCCACTCAATATGCTGCAGGCCTTCTCTGATGTTGGCTGATATCATAAAGGTACCAGTCTAACACTCTGTCTACCTGTCATTCTTCACTCTTGTCCCATGACCTGCCCATTTTTCTATCATGTAGTTCCTTGATAAAGTCCTTCTTGTCCTTCAGAGTTACTCATTAGTTATATGTTGTAACCTGCTCACACCTACCATGTGTCTGTCTCTTGCTCTCAGTGTGAGACTCATTTTTTAGTTTTTCAAAGTCTTGCTGACACGTAGCTGACATCAAAAGGATGGCCCTTTCATAGGATGCTTGGGGTAAGTAAAAGAGCTCTGTAGATTCTGAACACAATCCAGTCTCCTCTTCAACTCTGGACATAAATTATCTGTTGCTGCTATCCTAGATATGTCCTGGATATCATACTAAAATGCATGTTGAAATTTGACAATGGCCATTCTTTGTCAGCTTAGTCTTTTCCATGTACATAGAACTCTTTTGAATAATTACAGATATTTTCTAAGATAACTCTTTCCAGTTAGCTCTTCATTTTCCATCAGCTGCTCTGCTTGGTTTTGACTCCAGGTACCCTCTGGTGGTCATCCTCTCCCCCCTTTTAACTACTTTGGTCATTGTCTGATTTTCTGATCATTCTATGAACAAGACACTCCATCTCTCAACTTTGGGCATTTTTTTTCTGCCTGCCCCTCCCCTTCCCTCCTCAATGCCTTTCTCCACTTCAACTATTGATCTTCCCTGCTTCCTTTTAGTACCAACAAAAATTCCACCTTCTACAGGAAGCCTTTCTCAATCCCTCTCAATTCTAATACTTTCCATTTTTCAATTATTCCCTATTTATCCTGCATATAGACTTGATTTGTATTTATTTGCATTCTGTCTCTTGTTAGATTATAAAGCTCCTGGAAGGGAAAGACTGATTTTTGCCTCTTTTTTGTATCCCTAGAACTTAGTAAATGTTAAATTTATTTATTTATTCATCAATCTATCTATCATTAAAAAACTTGCCCAAGTAAAATGCCATCTGCAAACAGGAGCAAGGACTTCAGTAACTATAGTGAATCCACACAAATATTTATAAGTAAAATGCTATCTTCAGAAAGAATGTCTGGAGGAACTCAGCAACTATAAGAAATCCATATTCTATTTGGTCTCTGCATTGGATATTATCATAAGGGTGGCAAACATTTTTGATGAGCCAACATATCTTTTTTTGTGCTTTGTTTGATATTAATAAACATATCACCATCTCTGTAATGTCTTTCACAGAATTTTATATTGTTTTGACATTATGAGGGTAGGAGACAACAAGCACTTAGAGAAAAAGGTGGGAAACAAAGAAGGCAGAATTTGGCTCTATTAATCAATTGTTTTTTTTAATAGTCAATAAACAAGGCTCTTTATGTCTTTCAGTCCACTGCATAGTTGTAAAAATGTTATCTGCTATGAAACATTTTTTTTTTTTGCAAAAGCTTTCCTCTTCCATTCTCATTCCTCAGGACAACGTAAACTATTATTCTAATTAAGGGATAAGATGGGGCTCCTGATTATGAAGACTCAAAAACATAATCGAATCTTCCAAAGTAGAAGTTGTCAGTGGCGTACTTAGCTGGCATTCTTCCACCCCCTACAACTAATACACCCTGAATATTGAGATCACCACCTTAGGCTTGTACAGTGAGTACAAGATGTTCAAGTTAAGACATGGCATCAGGATTTGCAATACAGCTCTGCTGAGCAAGGTATATGTGGCAGATAGATAAGTCTGGATTCCTCAGAACCTATATGTGTAAAAAAACTTCTACTTTGACCATTGGAATGAAATTTTAAGGAATATAGTATTCCCTAAAATTCTGGAAAACAGTGGCATATAGATTTATTTAGTGTGCAACTATCTGAGATTGAATATTTTTAAAAAATGTGTTTCATTGCTCTCGCACACATTAGTTGCTTAATGATATGGAAAGGTAAAGTTGTAAATAGTGACAAGTATTATATTAAATAAGGTCAGTGGCCAAAAAAAATACAATAAGTTATAGGTTATCCAGAGACCAACCCTCTGAAATGTTCACGTATTTTAAGAAAACTCTGAATCTGAAAGTCAGAAGAAAAACAACAACCTCCCCACCTCCAAACCCCCATAATTAAAAAAAAATCTCTTTAGACCCTATTCAGTAAGGATCAATGGCAGTTAAGAAGGGTCATGGTTACACCTTATGCATTTGCTTGTTCAGTTTCCTGTGAAGAAAGGAGTTACCAGATACACCAAGACTATTTAACATAGGTCAGCCCTTTTCTCTTGAAAGCCAAGAAGTGTGGGAGAAGGTTGAACAAAATGATCTCTGAGGTATCTTTCAAGTCCAAGAACATCTTGTATACATTGCTGCTATGGAATTCCAATAACATGCACACACAGCTGTTTAGAAGAGAATGTGAAAGTGTAGAACAGAGATGGGAGTGGTAAACCTGAAGAAAACTCTCCTTTTTTAGTTCTGGAAGAGGTTATTGATTCTGATTCTCACAGGACAGGAATGATGATTCTTTACCTAATCAGGAATTTCAACATCCTCTAAACAATTCTACAGGACTTTAGAAAAGGTATCTTCAAAGCAAAACTCCTTCAGGGCAGTGAGATAGCACCTGACACACATTAAGTGTTTAACAAATGCTCATTGATTGATCACATGAGACAAAATCCTAAAATTTTAGTCAACTTTTTTCCTCCCACATTTCTCTCCAAATGTTAATTAATATTCGACTATGAGCCCCTTGAGGGCAGGGACTATCTTTTTGCCTTTCTTTGTACCCCTTCTGCTTAGTACAGTAGGCATGTACATCACCCGTCCTTCACATGTGGTAGGGGCTTAATAATTTTTTATTGAATATATTATCTGAACCCAGAATTTGTTTGAATTCATTAAAGCAGTTGGCTTTGGCTTTGGCTCATTTCCCATTTTATTGAGAAATGGTGATTTGCATATTTAACTTTGAATAAAAATTTCCCAGGGTCAGTTAGGGGGCAGTTTAATTCTGTATGATAGCTACTAGCACAAGGCACGTAGGTGGTATAGTGAATTGGGTCTGGAGTCAGGAAGACCTGAGACCAAATGCAGCCTCAGACAATTACTATCTTTGTGATTGTGGGCAAATCACTTGACCTATCTTTGCCTCAGTTTCCTCATCTATAAAATGGAAAAAAATAATAGCACCTTCCTTTCAGCATTTTTTGGGAAGATCAAATGAAATAATATTTGTTTTTTAAAATTATAACTTATTTATTTTGGAAAATTTTGAGTTCCAAATTCTCTCCCTGCCTTCAGCTCTCCTCTACCCATTGGCAAGGCAAGAAATATGTTATCAATTATTCATATAAAATCATGCAAAACATATTTCCACATTAGCCATGTTGTAAAAAAAAAGCATGAAACATGATGTGAAAAAAAATATGCTTCAATCTGTACTCAGAGTTTACTAGTTCTCTGTCTGGAAAGGGATAGGATTTTCATCACAAATCCTTTGAACTTGTAGATGATTGTGTTGGTCAGAGTAGCAAAGTCTTTCATAGTTGATCATTGTTATAATATTACTGTTACTGTATACAATGTTTTCCTGGTCCTGCTCACTTTATTTTGCATTAGTTCATGTAAGTCTTCCCACATTTTTCTGAAACCATCTAGTTGATCATTTCTTAGAGCACAATAGTATACCATCATATTCATATATCATGCCTTGTTCACCTCTTTCTCAGTTGATGAGCATCCCTTCAGTTTACAATTCTTTGCCCCTACTAAAGAGCTACTAGAAATATTTTTGTATGTGTGGGTCCTTTTCCTTTGCTCTCTTTGGGATACAGAACTGGGTCTAGTGGTATTGCTGGATCAAAGAGTATGCACAGCTTTGTAGTCCTTTGGGTTTCTTCCAAATTGCATGAGATAATATTAAATAGATAATAATAGCACAGTGCTGGCACGTAATATATAAAAGCTAGTTATTATTATCATTATGCATCTTATTTTAAGGAAAGAATTATGTCAATGTAAATTGTATAGAATCTGTCATGATTTATTATTCACCAGAACAGAAGAAACTAAACTCATGAGACTCTTAAAATCTATTTAAGGAATGCACATGTACATGGAGATAGTCCTGCTAACACCTCTGCTTTGCCTCCATTGTTAGGTTCCTATAACTCAAGTAAGGGATTTAAATTCCCTTGGGACAGCAAAGTATTAAACACTTTAGAGCTTCTTTGGTCCATCCATTCACCCCCTCCCTCCAACCTTCCCTTCTACCTGGATTTTGCAGGTGACAAAACTGAGGCCCAGAAAAGTCGATGGCTAACAATAAGAAGCAGAGACAAAATCTGAATGCATGTATTCTGTATCTAAATGCTGTACTCACAGAAGACAAAACATCTTGTTCTGAGACCCTTTTCTGAGCAAACTACCAAGACAACCTAAAAATATATGTTCCCTATGGTTTTTTTTTTTTTTAAAGCAATCGGGGTTAAGTAACTTGCTCAAGGTTACACGGCCAGTTATTTCTGGGTGTGGTGCTGAGTATCTGAGCGCGGATTTGATCCAGGTCATCCTGACACTGGAGCCAGTGCTCTTACTCGCTGAGCCACCTGGCCGCCCCTAAACAATTGGGGTTAAGTAACTTGCTCAAGGTTACATGGCCAGGTGTTTCTGGGTGGGTGCTAAGTGTCTGAGCCCAGGATTCAATCTCCAGGTCTTCTCAACACTGGAGCCGGTGCTCTTACTCGCTGTGCTACCTGGCCGCCCCGTGTTCCCTATAGTTTTGACCTAGGTTTACCAAATTTCTGACTTTTCTCTGTGCTTCCTCATCATTTCTCTCTTCCATTAAATTCTTTCCCCATCTCCAATTCCAAACCCAGCCAAAAAAAAAAATAAAGACAAACAACCTATATGTTCACTAGGGATTTTGATCTGTGGTAGCGAATATATCATAGAATCTCAGAATAGGAAGGTATCTCAATTGTGCAGTTCAGTCCACGCACAAACATGATCCTCTCAACATTGTCAACAAGGGGTCTCTATCCTCTACTTGAAGACCTCCAGAGACACACTTAGTAGTTATTAACATTTCTCACTTTTTATTGTTGTTATTGTTCAGCAGTTTCAGTTGCGTCCAACTTTCCATGACCTCATTTGGGGTTTTCTTGGCAAAGGTACTAGAGTGGTTTGCCATTTTCTTCTCCAGCTCATTTGAAAGATGAGGAAACTGAGGCAAACAGGGTGAAGTGACTTTCTCAGGGTCACATAGCTAGTAAGTGTCTGAGGCCAAATTTTAACTTAGGAAGATAAGTTTCCCTGACTTCAGGCCTGATACTGTATCACTGTGCCACCTAATTCCCCTTCCCCCTACCCTTTCCGCTTTTGGACAGCTCTAAATTGTTAGGAAGTATTTCCTTATATCAAACCTAAATTCGTTAACATGCCTAGATCTGAAAGGAAACAGGGAATTTCCTTTGGGATGGGACAAATAAGCCAGTGACAGGAGCAGAAACCTCAGAGTAATAGAAGAAGCAAGTCCCCCCAGTACAGGCTTAATACAAACCCTCATATATATATATATATATATATATAGAAATTTAAATTGAATGGAATTAGAGGTCATCTCCCATTAGTACCTAGCCAAGCATCTCTTCTATACAATTTATCTGACAATCTGTCATCCTACCTCTCCTTGGAGACTTTTAATGAAGGGGAGCCTTCTGGGGATCCCCACTTCATTTTTGATAGATCTAGTCATTAGGAAATTTTTATCAAACCAAAATTTGTCTGTAGTTCTTTTTATTTTTAATAAATAAACATTTATTTTTATGTGCATTTATAATCTGTCCTGACCCCTATCCCTGCCAAAAAGAACCTCTCAAAACAAACAAGCAAACAACGCTGCCCACCCTCCAAAGAAAAAAACAACCCTCATTATACACATGTATAGTCCAGTAAAAAAAAAAATCAAAAAACAATTCCACATTGGCCATGCCCCAAAATGCGTGTGTTTCTCGTTGCATTTTAAGTTCCTCACCTCTCTGGAAGGATATGAGTAGCATGCTTTATTTTTAGTCTGCTGGATTCCTAGTTTGTGATCAGAGTTCTTTCAAAGCTGGTTTGCTTTACAAGGTCATTATCCTTTAAGTTGGTGTTCTAGTTCTCACTTCTCTCTGTATCAATTCAGGCACTTGCTCTGAAACTGTCCATTCTGGCATGTCTCATGGCATGATAGCATCTCATATATACATGTGCCATAACTTGTCTAGCTATTCCCCAACAGGGAGACAGCCCCTTAGCTTACAATCTTTCATTGCTATGAAAGCCACTCCTAGCAATATTTTTATACATATCTGTCCTTTTCCTCTTTCTCTGATCTCTTTGGGATATGGACCCACCAGTGTTATATTTGGGTCAAAAGGTGTACACAGTTTAGTGACTTTTGGGGCATAATGTCTGAATCAATTCGTGATTCCACCAACATTTGAAGGCACTAGCATGCAAATTTTCTGTTAAGTACCTCCAATATTTGTCATGTTGCTGTAGTTCTCACTCATTGTCCCCAGATCTTCTTCTGCATCACAACTAGCTAACATGTCTCACTCTGGGCTAACCATCCCCAGTTCTCTCATCTAATCCTTTTTTTTTTTTTAAAAAGCAATTGGGGTTAAGTAACTTGCTCAAGGTTACACGGCCAGTTATTTCTGGGTGTGGTGCTAAGTATCTGAGCCCGGATTCGATCCCCAAGGTCATCCCGACACTGGGGCCGGTGCTCTTACTTGCTGTGCTACCTGGCCACCCCCATCTAATCCTTTTTTGGCATGAATATAAGACCATGCAACCATTCAGAATACCTTCTTCAAATCACTCTCCAGCTGATCAATAAAATAATAATCCTATTATTATTATCAATAAAATAATAATCCTAAAATGGGATCTCCAGAGCTGAAAACAATACCTAAAATGTGGTTTAATTAGGGCAGATTGAAGAGTGTCTATCATTTTCCTAATCTTGGACTTTATGCCTCTCCTTTATATAGTCTGATTGCATTTGATTTCTTTTCTGTCATTATCATCTTGGTGAATCCTGTAGAACTTGTGGTATTCTATTACCACTAGATCTTTTTCAAATGAATTGCTGTCTAGCCAACCTTGTATTATGAAGCTGATTTTTTGAACTTAAGTGAAAGCCTTTAAATTTATCCCTAATAAATTTAATCTTATTAGATATGGCCCAATGTTCTAATGTGTCATGGTCTAAGTTCTGATTTCATTCAGTGTGTTAATTATCCTCCCCCAGCTTTATGTCATTTGCAAGTTTTTATGACTGCCACTGATAACATTACTCAAGTTTTTGATAAAAATGATCAACAATACAGAGCCATGTAGTGGTCATTCAGGCATTCTACTAGAGGCTTCTTTCTCACATTGAAGCTAAATCAGCCTCCCTGTATCTCCTACATACCCTGTTCACCTTCATTAAAAGTTCCCAAGGAAAGGCCAGATGACAATTTGTCGGATATGTTGCATAGAGGGGATCCTTCGTTAGGTACAAATGAGAAGAGATGGCCTCAATCCTATTAAATTTAAATGGAGGTTTCAAAAGGTCACACAATTGTCTAATTCCTATATGTGATCCAGTCTGATGATGGTCACTACCATTGGATGCAATATTACAAATATGGCATGACATCAAATACAGTGCTAGACAGGGCCATGGACAGAGGAATCCAAGACATTCTTCTAGAGACCTCATTCCTCTTCAGATTTCTATAGATCCACTTATTATCTTCTAACTCACATTTCTTCATTTTGTCTCATAAGGCAATTGTGGGAGACCATCTCATGCCTTGCTAAAAAATCATGTAACTATGTTTGTGAAATTTGCCTCATCTATCAGAATAATAAAAAGCAGATGAAATCATTCTGATCCAACTTGTTCTTAATTAACCTATGCTAGCTCAAAGTGAATAACTACTTTCCCTTTTAATTTTTTTGCAATCATCCCTTTATGATCTTGTCAGGAATTGAAGTCAAGCTCACCAGCCCATGGTCTGAAAAATCCACTATCTTTTCCTTTTAGAGAAGTTGAACATTTGCCCATCTCTAAGTCTATGACAACTCTGCTATCCCATTGTCAATGGCTCTGTTCACATTCATAAATTCTGCCATTCCTTTGGAAGATACTAAGAATGGCTTTGTTTCCTTTTAATTCTTTCTGTTCCAGGCCAAAATCTCTCTTTGGCACAGAAAAGGGAAGGAAAGGGAATTCAGTAGTTTTGTCTTTTTCTTATCATGTTACACCCAAGCTAGGACCTTTTTATTTTCTTCTTATTCCAAAATTCTTATTCTCAAAGTCCTTTTTGTTGTCCTTAGACTTTATCAAAACATTAGCTCATCCCAGGATTTGGCCTTCTTGACACTATTGCCTATAAGACCGTGCTACCCTTTTGAATTTGTCCTCAGTTATCTGCCCTTCATTCCATCTTCCATTTAGATCCTTGACATGAAGCCATGTGAGTTGCTTTAGACAGTCCCCATTTTTCTTCCTCATCAAAATAAATTACAAAATGCCAAAATAAATAAAATAAAATGATCATTTGAATTTTATCCTTGAGAATCTCCCTCCATTCTTAAGCTGAATTGCCTTTTAGAATCTCAGAGCACAGGTTCCTATTTATCCTTTCTCTGAACTCAATGAAAACGGATTTCCTAAAGTCTAGGGTGCATAGCAATCTTTGCTAGGTGTTCCACTCTTTATCTAAAATGAGGTATAAGATGGCATGGGCATTTTCTCCTAAAGCCCCCCACCTTTATCCCCAATTCATCAATCAGTTCCCTGTAATTGATCAAAACCAGGTTCGGCATAGCAGTTTGTCTTGGTATCTGCCTTCTGAAAGATGAAATTAACTAGACAAGTAAGAATTTATCAGTTCCTTAGTTTTTATCAGAAAGATTCCTTCAGTAGATGTATGTGAAGTCTCCCTCCCTCCACAACCATAGTCTGTCTCTGCCAGTTCTGTGATTTGCTTTAGGAACTCATCAACTCATCATACATTTTTTTTCTTTCTAGTTATACCATAATACTAACACAATATCATTTCTATTTCTCCATCCTTTGATCCTCACTCAGATGCTCTCCACCCTGCTTCTCCCCTCAGGTTTGTAGATTTCCATACACTTTATGTGTAATGATATGGTACCACCCTGATTATCTAATCTGTTCCTTTTGAACAACAAAAAAAGTGAATCCCTTCTAATACTATATTTTAGTCAAGAATTGCATTCCTTCAAGTCTTCACAATGTCCTAAGGCTATTTTTGAAGCTCTGCATTAAAATCTTGAGTTTCTTTTATTAACCATGGTTTTTTGCACAACATCTCTTCCATCTATCCTCTTTGCTCTATTTACCTGGCCACTGCCCTGGTTCAGGCCTTCATCACGTCTTGCATGGGTTATCGTAATTGTATCCTAATTGGTTGTCCTATTTCCAATCTTTTCTCTTTAATCTGTCTTCCACACTACTGCCAAAGCATTCTAAGGCTGAGATCCAACCATGTTACTCATTTGTTAAAAAATGTTCAGTGGCTATTTATTGTCTCTGGGATAAGGTGCAAACACCTCAGCCTGGCATTTATAGTTGTCCATAATCTGACTCCAACCTCAATTTCTGGGATTTCATGAAGCCTCGTTGGTTTCCTCAGGTCCTGCCACATTCAACTCATTTTTTTGTTGCATTTTTTTGGACAGAGTTATTAGCAAGGCTAAATCATGAAAATAATGTATTTAGAGTTTAGCTAGATTGTTAGCAAACAATTTCATAAAGTCTCTCTTGCTATTCCTGTGGCAAATATGGAGAGGTGTAGGTTAGATAATGATAGATGGGTTCTGAACTGGTTGACTACCTGCACCTGAATAGGACAGAATCATAGAAATCACACCTGCTAGTTCTTTCAGCAGTTCATCTGGATCCTGTGATTTGAATTTTTCAAGGACAGTTAGGTATTCTCTTACTGTCTTCCTGCTTACCTTGGTTATCAACTTTCTAATAGTCATTTTTATGCTGTCCTTTCTAGTACAACGATCTTTCTTCTTGGCAGAGAAAACTGAAGCTTTGCCTTCTCTCTGTGATCTGTCATTCTACCCATCCCATTCTATCTATCCTTTCTGTGAACCTCCTCTTTTCCTGATTATAATTTAACAAATCCCTTGGTGTTGTACTTAGCTTTCCTCACCAATTCTGGCTCATTCTGAAGTTTGGCACCCCCAACATGGTTCTTGAAGAACTGTGCCACTGACCTGCCTGTATTTTCAGACATGTCTTTTAAAAGTTGATGATGATTTCCTGGCACATCTTCGTTAATCTCTTTAGACAACTCCCCAACAGTTGTAGTAGTCATAGACATATTATTTTTAGATCTGTTGCAGGCATCCTGTTAAGTAAGACTTTGTCATATTGCATCTAATGTTTTTAAAAAAAAAAAACAAATCCAGATGATAGACATAGCAAGATCTTAAGTTATCTACGCTACTTATTTAGCTGTGTGACTTCTGTAGAAAATTATCTTTAATAGCTTACCTATTCTCTTCTCAGATTTTCATCAAGGATGACCTCAATATATACATGGATCATTCTTATGAAGATTTTCGAGAGATAAGAAAGTGGATTCATAGTCGCTGATGCTATCTCGGTTACTTTTAAAATTGCAAGGTCTATCTATGATATTTTCTATTCTTTGGGGAAGTTGTACTCATTGAGATACCAATTGAAAATTGGTCCTTGAGTGCAGTTAAAATTGTGTTACTGGCAGCAAAGATTCTGTCTGTTATTCTGGCATTCTTCCTGCCTTTATCTTTTTTCTTCTCATTGCTACTCCTTCATTGAATATATTGAGTACTGAATGGGTAGAATCCAAATGTATTGGTTTTGCTAATATTGTTGATGAGAAGAACTTACTGTGGAAAAGTATTATTGTTCTATCATATACATAAAATATATAATTTTCTTTCCAAATATAACAAAATCCATGTTATATTCAGGTTCTTTTAACATGTATCTTTCCATTCAAGGTATATTGAACTTATTGTGATATTTCTGCATATTTCTTTTATTTATCATGGCTATAATACACTGTTTTGGGACTCATTAGGCCATGACTGTTGAAATTCATTTCACAGTATCTGTTTTGTGTTTTTTATGACTCTTCATATGATGTGTATAAGGAAATATTTGCTTCTTTAAAATTTTTTTTGTTATATTTTAAGTTCCGAATTGTCTTTCACTCTCCCCTCCCATTCTGCAGTAAGTAGAGAAGGCCACCATTTGACACAGATGTGTGTGTGTGTATATATATACATATATATATATATATGTAAAACCATACTAGGCATATTTCTATTTATCATTTCTTTCTTTTTTTGTCTTTTTGGAGGGGGAAAGGCAGGGCAATTGGGGTTAAGTGACTTGCTCAAGGTCACACAGCTAGTAAGTGTTGAGTGTCTGAAGCCAGATTTGAACTCAGGTCCTCCTGACTCCAGGAATGGTACTCTATTCACTGCACCATCTAACTGCCCCTATTATTTCTTTCTCTGGAGATGGATAGTATTTTCCTTCATAGGTTGTGGTTGATTTGAATATCTATAATACTCAGAATAACTTAGTCATTTACAATTGTTCTTTGAACAATATTGCTGTTACTGTATCCGATGTTCTCTTGGTTCTGCTCATTTCACTCTTCATTATTTCATGCAAGTCTTTTCATGTTTTGCTGAAATCAACCTTTTCATCATTTCTTATAGTATAATAGTATTCTATTACAATCATATACCACAAATTGTTTAGCATTTTCTCAGGGGTGATAAAATAAAGATATTAACAGATACATAAATCCAAAATAATTTGTGGAGGCATTGGGGAGTATAAACTGGGGGGTTGAGGAAAGTCTCCTCCCAGAATATGGCACTTGAACACATCTTGAAGGATAGATTCTAAGAATTAAATTCATTGTCAAGGAGTACTCTAGTCATAAGGGGCACCTGTGCAAGGCCATGGAGATGGGCAATGGAATGTCAAGAGTGGTTAGGGGACCAACTTAAGTGGAATGTTGAGTAGGAGAAGGGAAATAACACACTACAGAATCAGATAATTCTATGGAAAACATGGCAGAGAGCATTTAGGTAAAGAACAATGAAAGTAGAAATAGAAACAATAGTGTCAACAGAGAATGTTGCAGACCACCTGAACAGAAAGAGGAAACAGATGAGGGGTTTGGCAGACAGACACAGTGGCATGACTAGCTTTCTTCATGCCAAAGTAGGACAGACTTCCTTGTCTTGCCTTCATGATAACTTCATTCTTCAAAAGATGGAGGAACCAAAAGGGGGAACTTCTATTCTGGATCTGCTTCTCATCCACAAGGAGGAACTGGTTGCTGGTATTGAAATAATGGAAAGTGACCATTCCATCTTAGAATTTATGAAAGATTAGGGGAGGAAATCTGGACATTGATTTCAGGAGAGCAGATATCAAAGTGTTTGGCAAAGGTAGGTTGTCATGACCAAAAGTTCTACAAGAAGAGAGTAATAAGTGCTCAAAAATGAAATTCTAAATGCTATCCATCCCCAGAAAAAGAACTATGGGGTCTGAATGCAGATTGAAACATACTATTTGCTCTCTCTTTTTTCTTCTTTCTCATGGTTTCTCCCATTGATTCTAATTCTTTACAACATGACTAATGTGAAAATATGTCTAATATGAATGTGTGTATATATATATATATATATATATATATATATATATATATGCAGTCTATATCAGATTGCACACTGTCTTGGGGAGGGGAGAAGTGAAAGAGGGTGGGAAATTTAGAACTCAAAATCTTACAGAAGTGAATGTAGAAAGCTAAGAATAAATAAATAATTTTTAAACAAAATGAAATTCTGGAAAGACAAAGGAAAAAAATTCAAATGAGGCAGGTAAAAGGGAATTGTCTAAAGAGACTGGTGTGGGTGTACAAGGAAATTATCATCCAACAGATGGATGAGTTTTTACTTTATCCTAGAGTCTATAAGGAGTCACTCAATATTTCTTTGGACAGGTGAATGGCCTGGCCTTCAGGAAGATTACTTTGGCAGTTGTGTGAAGAATGGATTAGAGACAGGAGAGACCAGAAGCAGGGAGAACATTTAGGAGACTATTACATTTGTCCAGAATCAGAGTTTTTCATGTTGGAAAAAACCTTAGGAGCCAGTTAGTTCAATATACACCTGAAAAGGAATCCCTACTATGCCACACTTGATATAAAGATCTCCAAGGGGAAACCCAATAGCAACTGAAGCAGCCCAGTCCACTTCTGGATAGGTCTAGTTGTTAGGAAGTTTTTTATCTGCAAATCCAAAATTACTCCTACATTTTCCATTTGTTGCTTCTACTTTTACCCTCTGGGACTAAATAGAACAACTTGAATCCATTTCCTTCAAGTAGTTGAAGGCAAAATTCATATCCTTGCTAAGTGGTTTCTTCTCCAAGCTCGATATTACCAGTTCTTTCTACTGATCCTTATAAGGTATGGGCTTAAGGTCCTTCACAAAGTTGCCCTCTTTGGGATGCTTTCCTGCCCCTTAATGCCCTTCCCAACCTAAAGTACCCAGAACTGAACATAATGCCCAAGATAGTGTATGAGCAGAGTACAACAGAACTATCATGTCATTGTTCTTGAGAGTTATGCTTGCTTTTATTTAGCCCAAGATTGCTCAACTTTTTTGGCCGCCACATCTCCGTCATCAATAGATAGAATGTAATCACCTAATAGAAAAGTATCTCCTGATAGAACCTAAGCTCTTTGAAGGCAGGGGCTGTTTCATGTTGTATGTATCTCCAGTATCCAGCAGACTCCAGTGTATGTGTATGTATATCTGTGCATACATATGCATAAATACTGAATAAATACAACGTAGAAATAAGGCAGTTTTATGCAAGGTAATTAAGTAAAGAGGCCGCTAGGAGTTCAAAGGATCAGAAGGGACTTCTATTGGTACTAGAGTATAATTTTTTCTCCATAGTTATTAAGCACCATAAGTAGAAAAGGTGAAGGTAGGTGATAATAGTAATAGTAATAGATAATAGAAGTTTGACAAGACATGAGTGAAACGGGTCTAGTGGGCAAGGTTTTCAAGTGTAGAAGATAGAGTGTAGTTGAACCAGTCAGTTGTTGGTTCAACACTGTGAACAGAAGAAGGTGGGATTAGATAGAGTAGGTACGATGGGAAAATTAGGGATGGTTAGTAGGAGTTGAAGTCATGGTGAGGATAAAGAATAGGTTTAAGAGGAGTAAATAGAGGGATAGATGGAAAGACTGTGATCTAGGCATCATACTCTTTGGGAAAGGAGGGAGAATGATTCTCTAGAAGCTTATATGTGACTACAATAAAGATAGAGATAGAGGAAATGAAACTCAAAACAAAAGAGGTGTTAGAGGGATGGTCTGGAAGTAGCAGTGAAGAGGAAAGAGAATGCCCAACCCTCCTCCCATACAATTGTATTGGGGGGGAGTTGAGAGAAAGAACATCCTTGTCTAGAGAGAGTAGCCAGAGATGCATTGTCTGGAGGGAACCAGATTTTCATTAGCACCAGAAAATGGAAAGGATATGAGGTTAGGAGATCTAGCATGGTACATTGGAAAAAGAGGACAGAGGAATATATAGTCCATGGAGGGATAAGGCTGAGGTGGCTAGAGATGAGAATAGGAATATAGGGAGAAGTAGCAGGAAAAGGGATCTTCATCTCAACAACAGATTGAAATAAGGGAAGCAAGAGACAGGAGTCTGCTTAATATAGCATGGAGGAAGAACCAATTGGCCAGGGTCCCATACATCCAGGGTCCTATGATCACTGAGCATGGATGGTGACATCAACTTCCATGTTTGGTCATTCCACTTGGAAGGGATCTGAAGTACTGTAGGTGGCAGATAAAGGAAGCAGAGTTTTGTCTGGGCACCTTAGTCAGTAAATAACCAGTGTTTGGGTTCTCAGATAGACCAAGCTCAAAAGTCACCAATTCTGTAGGCAGCCCAAGATGTCAGAGATGAGGAATACCCAGACAACATGCCACATGTAGAGCAAGCACTCAGCTTTTAATCTCTTGAAAACATGAATCAAAGAAAGAAATATTCAAAAGAAATATTTTCTCCCCCATAAGAATGTGAACCAGTTGAAAGCTTTAATGCTTGTACCCCAATGCACTTGAAATAAGACTTTTTAGTAAAACCTTTTTATAAATGATTTATAAAAATCCTCAACACCCATGATATTAAATATATCTGGTTTTGTAAAAAAAATTCAGATTAATTTTTATGAATTTTAATAATATTGTAATCAACTTGTTGAAAGGTCATCTGTTTCTACTCCCTCATTTTATAGATGAAACCAAGACCTAGAAAAATAAAATGGTTTGTTGAGGGTCAAACTGTTAGTAACTGACAGAATCAGGATTTGAATCCAGATACTTCAAATACAGCACTATTTCCACTGGACAAGTATTTCTCCATTTTGAAAGATGTGTTATTATAATTTATTTTCACTTCTACTTGTGTGTTGTTTAGTCATTTTCAGTCATCTCTGACTCTTTGTGACCCCATTTGGGGTTTTCTTGGCAAGATACCAGAGTGGTTTGCCATTTCCTTTTCCAGTTGATTTTACAGATGAGGAAATTGAAGCAAACTGGGTAAAGTGACTTGCCCAGGGTCACATAGCTAGAACATTTCTGAGTCCAGATTTGAGCTCACAAAGTTGATTCTTCCTTAGAGGTCTGTCCACTATACCATCTACTCCTTTACTTATGTAAGCCAGTATTTTGTGGTGCTATTTCAGTTTATCTCATTATCACTTTAAATTTTGCTTTTTATTTTAAAAGTCACTTTTACTTGTAAATATATTTGTAATTGTTCTGGAAACATTGAACTGATTTTTATAATTTGATAACATAACATGTAGAACATAAAAATCATTAGAAGCAAAACAATTTGGAAAACATTATCCTAATATTAGTGTTGCTTCAGTTTAGAGGATCTGGTACTTCAAAAGGTTATGATTGCTTTGTAATCAAAATCTTGGTCATAAACTCTCTTGCTTTCTTATCTTTTCAAATTTCTTGATTTTTATCAATGATCCATCTTGGACTCTGGCATGAAAATATGGATAATACAACAACCCTAATATCAATATAAAGGCAGCATGACCTGGCAGATAAAGGGTTGGATTTGGAGTCAGAAAGACCTCAGACAGCATATGTTTTGCCTCAGTACTTAAATGTGAATAAGCTGAAAGGAAGGTCTCTAATCCATTGATGGGCCACCTCCTTTGGAATAGAATTTATGGGAGGATATGGACATGAGCTGCAGAGGATGACAATGGTTGAATGAATTGAGACTTGCCCTGCTGGAAGGAGTAATCACATTTCTGAGATGACAGCCATTGACTTGTTGAGCTATCACCTGCAGACAATAACTTTTGGCAATAACTTACAGTCATCAATTATAGAATGTTGCATCACCACGAAGACTACTATGAATTAACAGAATAGATGCAGGAATTGCCTAAAGACTGTTCTCCAGGGAACAGAGGATTAAGCTGTAGGAAATGGTAGAAGGAATGGTGCATTTCACTTTCTGCCATTTGTACTTGATTGATATACATTCCTACACGCCAGTTATATCTTAGTCCTATCTGCATTGATGGTATGTAACTACAAATGACTTTTGAAATCTTGGCTGAAATACTCAAATATGCATGTAAATCTGTGATCTTATTAATACAGTTATTCGCTCCAATGGGACAGATTCCAACCCCTCCATCTACTCTGTGCAATTTTCTTCCATGTTCTTTCAAAAATTTGGCATGGTGTATATGCCCCTAATGCTAGGGGCTTTCCTTGCTTTCTTCCCTGGTTAGTCCATCAGTTACCCCTTACTCTTGTCACATGACTAGCCTATCTTCTTCACCCATGTGTCATTTCTTTGATGCAATCCCTTACACTAGTTCTCCTTCATATTTTCTTGTTTGTATTTTGACAGCTATGTGACATATTGGATGGAGTGTTAGATTCAAAGACAGGGAGATCTGAGTTCAAATCTAACCCCTTCCTGTGTAACCCTGGGCAAAACATTTAACACATCTGTGCCTTAGTTTCTTCATCTGTAAGATGGAGACAATAATGGCACTTAGCTCACAAGGCTGTTGTGAGAATCACAGGAGATAAGATACGTAAAGCATATAAATGCTAGCTGCTGTTGTTATCATAATGATTATTATCGTTGTGTCATAACCTGTCCAATTCACCATTTATCTCTCCATTGCACTCTAGGTGGTATGCATTTTTAGAACATTGGATTTTAGGATCACAGATCCTTGAAGGGATTTTAGAGGTTACCTAGCAATAATAACAATAATAGTAATGATAGCTACAATTTATGTAGTGATTTAAGGTTTGAAAAGCACTTTGCAAATATTATTTTATATGCATACCACATATCTGGGACATAGATGCTATTATTATCCCCATCTTACAGATGAGGAAATTGAATCATTGTTCTTTTCTGTATCAGCTTTGCCCCTCATTTTCCAGATTCTATCCTCACATCAAACTTGATGCTTTACATTTAATACATTTTATGAAAGATAACAGATTGTTGTCTATGGGAATGAGTATCCACTTATCATAGAATAACTGTGTGATAGGTTGGTAAGGCTTATATAGCATTCTACACACTGCTTCATATTATATTTCCCCATATCTTGATCAAAAATGACTATCACAGACTGGATGTAGATTCATGGTTCCACAAGGAACCCAGAAAAGAAGCTACACCATGTTTAAGGGGGAACTTCTTGAGTACTCCACAAATGGGAGAAAAGAACTTATAGGAGTTACTTGTTTGCTATATATTCTCCCTAAGTTTGAGTCTGTCCTGGGTTCCAAATGCAGAAACTGCCATCAGCTGATACATAGACGCTGGTAGGGCATTGATGGGAAGATGTAAAATCCAACATCCTCTGGACCCTTTGAAGCTCATAAGGTCCTCCTCTATCCAAAGGCCAAGGTTGCTAGGGAATAAGGAGGATAAGGAGAGAGGGAGAGAGAAACCTGGTACTAAACTAACTTGATAATTGACAGATGACCCCTAGAACATGACCAAGTTTCCTCAACCTATCTGAACATGAGGCCTGTGCAATATGACTTCAGTTCTAAGGTCTCTTAGTCCATAACCTATGATTTAAAGTAATTGATTTGGAATTTTATTACTTAAGTTAAGAAGGGCGGGATGACTTCATTGAGTAAATTAGTCAACCCCACTCTTACAGTTTTAAGCCTCTATCTTTTGCTTCTGGAATATTGTTTTCCAAGATCTCCTCTCATTCACTGCAGAAACTTCCAGCTCTTTATAATACTGACTGAGGTTTCTTGATACTAGAACTCCCAGGATTGTTGTATTTGTTGTTGTTGTTGAGGTTGAAGTTCTAGATTTTGGCTGTGATATTCTTGAGCTTTTTTCTGCATTATTTCTTCTGAGCTCAGTTCCCTTAGGACATCATGTCAACAATTCTGTTAATGTGATTCTGCCTCTGAATTTTGTCTCTACACATTGAGACAATGGCATATCCAAACAACCCTGATATTTTTTTTCACTAAAATTATATAGTATTTACATTTGATTTAGTGTTTCACAGTTTTAAAGTTTTCTTATGCTCTACCTTGCTAAATTTTTTCATTGATTTAAATAACAAAATTCCTAGCCAGACTTAGTTTCTTTTTTACCCAATGTTGGTATGCTCCTTGAGGTGACTACTTTTGGATTTTTTAATGATTAAAACAATTCCACACTTGTTTTTATATACCTATATAAATTTATATTGAGTCAAACATTAGTCATTCATGGTTGTAAAGCTTTTACAGGATTAACCTGGAGATTTCCAGCTACTAGGTTGACATAAGCATTTAAAGGACATAGCAAGCCTTGCTTTCTGTTGCAGAAATTGTTGGACAAGTCATGGAATTTCCTGCCTTTGAATGGTAATTCTTTTTACCATCTGAGTAAAAGATATTGAGATGAAGTTCATTTTGTATTGAGTTTTGTAGATCAGACACTGGCTTATTCTGTCATTTCTTATCTTGAGTGAATATTCTTTGATGTATTATTTTTTCCCCTTAGCTGTTTATAAAATTATCTCTTTTTTGGTGTAACTCAGAATTTGATGAAAATTAAATTATACTGACATGCACCTTTGCTAATGTCCAGAAAATTGTTTCTGTGTGTGGTCTATTCCTTGATCTCAATAATTTTGGGAAACTTTCATATACAATTTCCTGAAATATGGTGATCAGATTCTCTTTAGTTAGGTAGGACATGAGAACTTTCTTCAAGTATTCAAAGGAACAATCTCATGGAAGGGAGATGCAATTTGCTTTTCTAAGTCCCAGAGAGTAAAACTAGGAGAAATGAACAGAAGTTTCAAAGAGACCAATAGACCTACAAAAAATTATAGCTGATCATAGGTTGGGGTGTCTTGGAATGCAGAGAATTCACCCTTCCCAGGAAGTCTTAAAGCAAAGATTAGATGGCCTCTCTCTTGTGTATTTTGCTGCATGGCAAAGGAAGTTCTGGGTTCAAATTCTGCCTCATCCTCTTATTAGTCATAGAAGAATGGACTCATCACTTAACTTCTCCCAATTTCCTTAACCCATAAAATGAGAATAATAATACCATCTACCTCACAAATTTATTGAGTGGATCAAATGAGATGATATGTATAAAGGGCTTTTTAAAACTTGAAATACTATATAACTGTCTGTTATTTAGAGACAAGTTGGAATAGATTGCCTCAGATGCCTTCTTATTCTGTAATTCTGAATCTCTGATGTTTTGCAAGTCCATTGGCAGGGTGAATAGAACACTGGGTCTGGGGTTAGGAAGGTGTGAGTTCAAATCCAGCCTCAGACACTGACTAGCTGTGTGACCCTGGGCAAGTCACTTAACTTCTGTTTGTCTCAGTTTCTTCAATTGTAAAATGCTTCTTTCCTTTCTAAATTATCTCACCAATTTATAGTCTTAAGTTCTGTCATCTTTTTTATCTTCTTCTTCTTCTTTTGATTTTTGGAGGAGGGAGGGCAGGATAATTGGGGCTAAGTGACTTGCCCAAGGTCACATGACTAGTAAGTATTAAGTGTCTGAGGCCAGATTTGAACTCAGGTTATCCTGACTCCAGGGCCCATACTCTATTCACTGCACCACCTAGCCACCCCCTTACCTTATTTTTTCATCGGGTGCAGCAAAATAAAGCGTGGCTCTGGAGTCAAAGTACTTTAATTTAGACCCTGCCTCTAATAATTCATGTGGCTTTGGGTGCCCTTGATCTCCCTAGCCAGTAACTTCCTCATCTATAAAAGAAGTGAGTGACACCAGATGGCCTGGAGTCCCACACAGCTCTAGAGAGATGATTTTAGGGTCCTCTTCTGCTGCCTGGTATTCCAGAGGAAAAATTCTATTTCTCATTGATTCTCCTTTATTGAATATATCCATTAAAAAAATTTCCACAATCATCTCCATGCTGTTGACTATTGGTATTTTTTTGTCTTGTTCCTTTTTTTTAAAACTAATATTTCAGTCCTCTCTTTATAGATATTTATAGATATGTATACTTTGAAGATCCTCTCTTTATAGATTTTTACAGGTACTCATTCTTCCTTTATTATGCTTATTGTGTAATTATGTATATTATCTAGTTTAATGCATTCTGTGATAGTTTCTGTTTTCTTTCTGGAGCCAGAGTGGATGTTAACTTATTTTGCCCCCTTCTCTCATAATCTCTTCAGATTATTTTAGTCCACAATATTTATACATTTTAAGCCTCTCTTGAGTTTCTTCTGTTTGGAAGTTGAATATTCTGCTTAGATCTGTTCCTTTTTGGGGAGTGTGGGGGAGGCAGGATGTTTCAATGTCTCCCCTATTTTTGTTGAAAGACCATCTTTTTTTTTCATTAATGATTACATTCAGTTTATAGAGTATCTCATTTTATAGCTTGAGCTCCTTTGCTTTTTGGAATTTGCTGTTCCATTCTCTTCTGTGCTTTCTAATGAATGTGAAATAATTCAACGTTAATCATATTTCTTTTAATTTATATCTGAAGGTCCTTCTCTTGGCCCTCAGAAGAATTTGCTGTTTGTCACTGGAACTATCAAATATAATCACTATAAATCATGGAGTTTGAAATGTATACACACACACACTTTCCTGGAGGCAATTAGTGTACTTTTTCACTGGTGTTTTGTTTTCTGTATTCAGAAGTTGTATTCAGATGTATATCCCTGCCCCTCCCCCCCACCATTATATTTTTCAAGTTTTGTGATTTGTTGAGTTCTTTTGGAAGACCTATGGGAGATTCTTAAGTTGTCACTGCACAGACTATCTTTCAGGTCAATGGCTTTGATTTGTATAGAGATTGTGTGTTCTTTAAACATTATTGCCGATTGCTTTTCTTCTGTTGCCTTTTCCTCCACTTGAGTATTTTTATATTCCAAATTGGTTAATCTTTCATTTGCTTCTTTGGAGAATTATTCCACTGTGGATTCACTTTTTTTCTAGTCGGCTAATTTTTATTACTGCATTAAGAGCTACAACTTATCATACACACATACACACACACACATATATACACACATATTTTTTTCATTCATTCCTAATTTCTTCTCTTATAGATTTCATTTCTCTTTTGTACCATTTTGGAATTTCTCATTGGTTCATGCCCTCTTGGGATTCCACAGAATTCTATTTCATCAAAAATTAGTCGCTTTTCCCTTTGTTTTATATTTGTAAAGGGAGTTTTGCAATCTCTTCAAGGGTTCAATACTCAGCCTTCCTTTTAGTTTTTAGATCATCACAGTTGATTTATCTCTCTGTAGTTTAGGTATTTGCTGAATTTTCTTCCTTTTTGGTGTTTAAATCTTTTTTTTTATTATGTCTCCACCACTCACTTTTTTACTACCTCCCTTTAGCTGGTGGGCACATCCCTCAAACTGAGGTGCAAAGCTGCCTCAATCTCCCCCTACACTGAGGGCTTTAGATCTTTTTGGTCTTGGTTCCTAGGAGACCTTTCTCATTTCTGGGGTAGGGTGTCCTATGGTACTGGCTTTGTCTAGCTTTCAGTCTCCTTTCCTTCAGACCTGATGCAGTCATGCTGGCTGCCTAGCCCACTTCCTATCCTGTCTCTTTCTTTTTTTCTCTGGGTAAGCTGTATCAGCATCTGCCACTTTTTACAGAAGGGAAAGGTGTTCTAGATAGAACATCTGTAGCTTTGAGAGTACCTTAACCTAGGGACCACTGAAGGAAGAAGACAGCATCCTTCCTTTCTTCTTATGTGATTGGGCAGAATCTTTGTCTGTTACTTGTTGCTGGGGAAAGAGGTGGAAAGGTTGGAGTGAGGGATGGATTGTGGAGCCCAATGCCCGTGAAGAGAGTTGGCAAAGTGTTTGCAGCAGGAAGGGATGCTAATATGAGTCTTAGGGACAAGCCCACACATCAGTGTGCGTCATTGCTGGGAGCATAGAGACTGGAGGGGGAGGAGGACTGAGGGAGTGCTTCAAGAATTATTGTTCTCTGGCATTAATTTAGAAAGAGTTTACCTTGCTGGGATTCTTTTTTTTTGTCCTGTGTATTCAGCTATAATTACTCTCTATTTAATATGAAAAATTCTTTTTTTAGGGGAGCAGTGGATAGAGCACTGGATTTGGAATCAGGAAGACTCTTTCACGAGTTCAAATCCAACGTCAGACACTTGCTATGTGACCCCGGTCAGGTCACTCAGTCATGTTGGCCTCAGAACCACCTTATTTTTACATGTTTTTCAGAGTTAGGAGATTGGGTAAAATACCTAATTTGCCATCTTGTTGGTCACATTATCTAGAAGTCCAACTACACTTACACCTCCAGTAGGGGGTGCTTTTACTTTTGAGGGTGAGGAGGTTTATGGGTGGTAGTTATAGGACAAAAACAATGTAGAAAGGCACTTCAGTTAAAAATGTAAAAATATTGCAACCTTGGGCAAGTCACTTAACCCCAATTGCCCTACCTTCCCCCCTCCAAAAAGAAAAAAAAAGTAAACATATACTTTAGAGAAGAAGGAAATTCAGAAGGGGGCAGATAAAAAAGCAATGTTGTTCTATCATATTAAATTTAATATGCACGTTTGAAGGTATACACAATAGATTTATTGCTTTATATATAAACCTCATTTTTGTTCTCCTTTGTATATGAGAAATGTCTTTGATTGTCAAAGTTGGTAAATATATAATAAAATAATTTTTTAAAAGCAGCAGCTCCCTTGGAGGAAGATCAAAGGACAAATTTAAAGAGTCAGAGTGCCTCCCTGGACCCCTAAAAAGTCAGTGGGAAGTGCTGACATGAGCAGGAGGTATACTGTCCAGTTACTGTGAGAAGGTAAAGAACTATTAACTTCCCATCAACTGCCCTGTAATGGGAAACAGAGACCTGCTGAGAAGTTCAAGTATTACTGCAGCCATCCTCAGAGGCCCTTGGTATGGAAGATGAAACGCTGGGACTTACTGAGGACAGAAGGTCAGAGGCACTCTGGTTCTGAGAGGCACACAAGGCTTAGAAAAGTCACCTAAATGCCAGTGCAATAACCTTCCAGACAAAGTGCTGAAGAACTAGACCTCAGCAAGGGTACAACCACCACAATCTGTGAGAAAAGAGCCCAACTGAGAAGGCAGCAAAACAAAGCTGGGTTGAGAAGGACCTGTGATATTAGTGGTGGGCAACAGTGACAGCAGCAAGAAGGCACCATGCATCTGTCTGCAATGGAGGCCAGTGACAATGGAGATCCACATGAGGGGAAGAGATTGGAAGAGAGTGGCTGGTGAAGAAGTGAGACTAATGGGGAAGACCAAACCCGTCTCCTCCTTCCTGTACCTCCATCCTCCCCAAACACACCCAGGGAATTATTGCAAGTCATAAAGACTGCACAGTTCCCTGGGGGAATCCTTATGCAGTTGGGGGTCTTTTTTACTATAGATTTAAATGTGAGTTGTTCCTATATTCTTTATAGTTCAAATGTTCTATGTTTTGAAGGTTTATGAACCTGAATATTTGCAGGGGGGGGGATGCAACGACTATATTTGGTGTCATGTCAGATACTAAATTTCCCAGCTCCCACCTGAGTGGGGACAACATGACAAAGACAAAGACGTGAGAGAGCCCCAAAGTGTTAACTTCACATCAGGTGAGAACCTCTGATACAACTGTTATAATTGGGCTTCCCCTACAAAATAGCCTACTCTCTTTTCTCATTCTGCCTTTAATGTAAAATGTAATTTTCTGCCACTTCTTATGCCCAAATTATCATTGGTAACATGTTGCAATCTCCTTGTATTTACTATGCCCTTCACAGATTGCTGTATTTCATGATGCACTCCCATATGTCATCATATGAAGAATTTTGGTGTCAGAAAAAAAATGGGTCTTTGTGTCAGGAAGTAGCTTGGGAATCACTGAAAGTACCACAACATTTTCCCATTGCAATCTCTCTTCTTTCTCTTCAATTATGGGTCATCTAAATGTCCATCTGCAATGCCTATCTAAGCTATACAGTGTCCCCAAAGTCTTAATGAAGTTCTGAGCTTTAATAACTTCAGAAGTACAAATGATATGAACTTACAAAGACAATATTTGAAAAGTTAATTACTTTAATTTTAAACTATTTATATTTCTTGTTAAAATTCAACATGGCCCACCATCTTGTGTTATATATACCTCAATCTGGTTGCTTTGCAGACGTTGTAAAAACTTTTATTAGCTGCTACACAGTGAGGAGAAGGATTGCATTTGTAGTCATAGCCTAGATAATACAAAGAATGACAGATGACCCCCATGAGAAAAAAGTCTAAAGGAGACAGATCAGGTGACTGAAGTTCTCCTGATCCATGTGGGTCTGAGAAAGTGTCATCCAGAAACGGTTGCAATACAATATAATGACAGAGTACTTTGTCTTGTTAAAATTAAAATTATTCAAAATTCGCAAACAAAATAAGCATAAATTTAAATAATTAAACTTTCAAATCTTGTTATCTTAAGATTGTAGCATGTGTACTTCTGAAGTTATGGAAGCTTAAAACCGCACACTAGGACTTTTAGGTCACCCTGAATATCTTTTTTTTTATTTGCTTTTTGGAGGGGGGAAGGTAAGGCAATTGGGGTTAAGTAACTTGCCCAAGGTCACACGGTTAGTGTTAAGTGTCTGAGGCTGGATTTGAACTCAGGTCCTCCTGACTCCAGGCCGGTGCTCTATTCACTGTACCACCTAGGCGCCCCCCCCCCAATATCTTAATGGAATAATAGGCCAAAGATTTGACCATCTAAGTACATAGTAGGTATGGTTTGCACAGTAGGCATTCTTCATTTATTTTCACTACAGCAAACTTTTTGAATTCCAACAATTTAGAATTTGCTAATATAAGCTGAAGTGAAAAGTTAAACTCCAATTATATACATTGTATGTTGTATAGATGCATAAATGCTTAATCATATTATTTTCCTAATATGTGACAGAATGATAGGCTAAGATAAGGAATAATTATTACTTTGCAGATGCCCTCTTTGCCATGTTACACACAAATAGTTTTAGGAATTATGAGATAGTATACTCTTAAATATGTGAGTATGTGTGTGTTTGTGTGTGTATGTACTCTTCTCCCCTACATAATGACTTAGTTATACCTTTTACTCTTAAAAATCAAGAGAAATGCCATGAAAATTCACTCACTGAAAATGTTTGACTTGTTAGCAAAAGCCCCAGCAAATAAAGTCTTGTATTTAAGATCTATTATTTTGTGACATTTACATATTAAAAAAGAAAGCACCACAAAATTCAACCCTGTATCTACAAAGAAAAGTATATGACCAGTGACCAAATACTTATTGAATTTTTTTTCAATAGGAAAATCTATGAATGCTCAGGAAGTATTTTATTAAAAAATGTGAGATTTTAGGGAAACTGCTCCTCTTTTAATGTACATTGCCAGCATTACTTCCTGTACATTTTAACTGAAATCCTCTTAGTATGCAAAGTAAATAGATTATGATATACCAAAGGATTAGGGCTCCCTGTCTGGTGTCAGATTAATCCCTCATATAGACCATCACTTGAACTGACAGAAATATGGCTTCAGTTCAGCAAAAGGGCTCTCTATAAGCTAAGCAATACATTTCATTGTTTTGGGCAGAACAAATGGGATGTTTCTTGATTGATTGCTGTATTGAAATTCCAAATTAAATACAAATCTATCTTTCATAAACACTTACTTTTCTCAGATTGTCACAAAGATTCATGAAAATGACATTTATCTTACACAAAGCCTAGATGTGGGAAATATTACTGTTAAATGCTTGGTTTGATCTTATTTTATTAATGTTAACTTGCCAAGTGAAGAGAAACATCTTTTTATCTCTTGTCTTAAAAAGCATTTGCATGATTTTGTGTATTACCCTTTGCCAATCAAGGAATGATATACTAATTGTTAATACTTAATAAAATGTTTCACATTAATTGGAGTGATAATATTGTCAGAAAACCTCTCAATTGTGAATAAATGACTGATTCAAATATAGAGGCATATTCTTTTTCATAAATAAGATCTTTTAAAGGAAATACTTTAAATATACCATTCTGTAAAAATAATTGACTGGCAAACACAACATTACATTGTTAGAATACTGTGACTTAGTTTTCAATTCAAATTCTTTACCTACAAGATAAAAATGACATATATACATATATGTGTATACATATTTCGAGTCTATGTCCTCTAATAATAGTGGCAGAATAAGAAAATAAATGTTTTCTTTTCTTTGAATAATTCAGGACAGAAGTACAGTATTGAATGAAGCAGATTACCACCATTGCTGTTCATTTTACATTAGCAGTTAGAAGTGCAAGATTAAATCTGGATTTCCAATGGAATGATGTTAAAGAGGCTCCACGTCTTTTTAAAAAGGGGAAAATAGTGGTTATTCAACTGAGATTATATTTCTAGATTACAAAAATGGAGAGCATTCTTGGAGAAATACTCCTGCTTTTGAAAGTCAGCTTTTTCATGAAGGTATTTGAAGTTGAGATCTACTCCATTGAAATTGCAATAGAATGATTTTTAGACTCTTAAAGGAGCAAGTAATATCTGCATCCAAATGAAGAGTTTCTAAAAACGAACACACGGAGAACAGTATATATAGCATTTCTTTAGTGAAATGTGTTTGGAGTAAAACATTATGCAGAAAAATATTGTGATACTGTGTAGTTTCTTTTCTTTAAATGTTGAGACTTACAGTAAAAATAGAGGAGGATGCATAAAAACACATTTCTGGAAGTGACTGAAGAGAAATGTATTATCTGGCACTTTACCAAGAAGAAAACTTTAGATCTAGTATTTCAGATATGCTCCCAATATTTCATTCTAGTAATTGGCATTCCAGTTAGAGCTAACTAGAATCAACATGAAAGCTATTTAGGACCGGAGTGTTTCTAAGGGCAATTGGAGAAGAGCCAAGAGGAGGTCATCCCTAGTAAGACATTTGGAGAGGGGGTTGATTGTACCATTGCTGAAGGAGAAGCCACAGGCATGTTTATACCAAAGGCAGATAGATACCATTTAGTCTGCAGGACTCCTGCTTGTGTGACTCTTCTCACCTTAGTGATGAAGTGGCCCCTTGGGCATCTCTTTTGGCCGTGGCTGAACAAGAACATCAATCAGGAGTTAACTTAGTCAATCAGGTTTGACTAATTGATGTCCTCATTCTTCCAACATGTTGTAAAACAAGGCATTCACCATACAATCAAAATCTCAAAGTGAATAATTTATATCCTCACCACTGCCAATACTTGGTTCTTTGAAAATTTGGATCAATTTTTACCTGTAGTACTGAGGGATGAGTGAGGCAGTAGTCACCTACGAAAAGAATTTGTCACCTGTCAAATTTTACATAGATAATGCAATGTGAGACTAAACCATACAGTCGATGAACAGTATATTGTGTTTAGTTTTTCCACAGTTAAAATAAATTGATTTGCTGTTTTACATTTAATTTTTTATATTAAAACATAAGAAATGAGATATGGTTATTTGCTTTACCCCATATGAGATCTGAATGGATATTTTTGGGTGAATAGATCAACAGTCAGTGTGGACAGCTTAAAACTCAATAATGGCCTTAGTGATGTCTTTAAGTATGTACTCTCTCTGGCCTTTCCATCTGTGTGGTGCTTGTCACACACATCATAGATACAGTATCCATGGGGTTGCATAGGAGTGATGGCTGGTGGTTGTTATGTGGGGGAAACCTACTGAAAAATGGGATTGCATATACATGCCAGGTATATTCTCATTTGGGTACATTAAGGAATATAGTCATCAAGTGAAAGGTTGTTTTTCCTTTGTTACACCAAACCAAAGTGAACCATTCTTAGCGAACCACCATCTCCAATTTCCTGAAACAAAAAGAGAAAAAAATTACACTCTGGAAGTTGGAATAAGATGATTATTGATTTTTGGTAACTAAACAGCTAATAATTTAAAATATAGTGGGGAAAAGAGATTTTAAATCATTTGTAACATAAAGACCAATCTTACTGGTAAATTTTAATTCACTGTCCCCTCCCTACTGTGAACTACAAAAGTACTTTGTACATCCCTTTTCATATTCTACATCATATTACATTTATTTACATATCTATCTACATATCTACATAAACATACACACATGTACATATATATATATATCCCTGACTTTCCCTTTCTCCACTGGATGGTCACCTCTGTGAGACTAAGAAACAGACCTAATTTACTTTGTATATCCCACAAGTTCTAGCATAGTGACTTAGAAACAACAGGTGTTTTATCAATATCTATTGAACTTAATTGGAATCATTAAAATCAGAGAAAGAAGGTAGAACACACTATATGAAATACAAGAAAATCAAAGTTAGAAAAGACCAATTTTAAGTTGAAAATTTAAAATCTATGCTATAGAGAAATTTGCCACAAAGAAAAGGTGAAAAACACCTACTAAAAAAACACTTGTTATAACAAGAGTGTTTCATGCTTAATTTTAGTGAATTAGTTCACAAATTTTAGCAAGTTAAAATTAATTTTTAATTGAGAATGTTGCCATGACCCTTGAAGTATTATGATTTACAATATCATGAAAGTAGGCTTGAAACTACTGATGCAAAAAATGTTTTGACAAGGAACATTTTGGGCATAAATTCTATAAGGTGCTTCAAAAATAGACCTCTCCCAATTTCCTGCCCCTGCTGGTTTATGACAAACTTCTTTCTTTTTCCTATTTCCCTGTCCTGTGAAGGAGAGTCAGTGAAGACAGTGACGGAAAAATAACTGGATAGAAATGCAAGACACTATAGAATGAGATATTGAAAGAGAAAGGACACCAGCTAAATGAAGAGTGAAGGTGGACATGTTATTTGAGAAATAAAACTATCTTGCTACATGTGTTGGAGTTTAGAGATAGCCAACAAAGAGCTAAAATCTTAAAGGTAAAAGGTAAGGAGGATTGCAACACAGGTTGGGCTACACGGTGGCATGTATGACAGAGGAATTAGGGTTCTCTTAAATTATAGGTTAATCTGAATTTAATTGAACTTTGTAAACTAGTCACCTCTAATTTGAGATATTTCCTAAGTTATCTTTTGACTTCTTCTAAGTGATTTCCAGAAAGTCATCGCCTTTGAACTACATGCAAACAGCCACACCCCAAAGAAAATGTAGGCATGAAAAGTAAGGGAAATGAATGTAGGTGCGTGTATGTACTGCTTATACATAGAATAAAAAAAAAAACCCTGGAAAAACAAGTAACAAGAAGAATGAGTAATTTAATACTGCCTGGGGCTTGTGTGTGTGCTGGCAAGTTCAGTGGGGTTTGGGTAGCTTTTGGTTTAATAAAAAAAAAACAAAACCCAAAAAACCTGAACAGCCCATAAAAACCATTGTAAGTGCTAACAGTTTTCCGAAGCACCAACCCCATCTCTGGGCCTGTGAACTACTATGCTAAAGTGGATTTTGCAAGATTTTACAGTAGTCATGAGAAGATGTTGATCCTGTTAAGTTTTAACTCTATTATCATTGCTTTGCTGAATTATATTAATGACAATCACTTAATTTGCCCAAAGTTGTTGAGAATAATTGCTTTTGGGTGCCCAGACTTTCCATATCCTTTGATTTCATGATTTAACCACTCTTGAATTCCTATAGTCTTTGATACCAGTCACACGAATCCTTCTCTGGACCCTATTTTTAAATAAAGAGGAATGGCAGAAATAGATGAAAAGTCATCAACCCCATTTCCCTTTTGGGATTTCTTCTAAACCATCTGAGTGACATGAGGATTAATTCTATTTTTAAAGACTCCAGGAGAAGAAGATTCTACAACTCTTCACAATATCCTGTTTCAGAGTGTGAGCACCTTGGCTGTACTTTACTTCCTTCACAAGGATGTACTAAAGATTAATGAGATAGTAACAGTAGGAGTTTGGAGACTGCCAGAGTTAGGTGGTATTTAGAGATCACCTGGCCTAATCTCTTAATTTAAGAAGCTGAGGCCTAGCGAGGCTAGCAGAGTTGTGGAGCTAGGATTTGAAGCTACAACTGGTCAGACTCCAAGCTGAATATTTTCACTTAAACACCATGGTATGCTTCTCCAAATGTTGGGCACATCGTGCTAGTATTGAGTAGTTATCTGGGAGAGTATCCTCAAGATAGAAAGCTTGCCTTTAAAAGATGCTGAGAAAAATGAAACATCTTTGAATACATAGGTATATGAGAGCCAGGATTAAGGATTTGTGTATGCATGTATTTGTTTTGGCCCTCGATCATTTTATCTTCTTGCCTACTTTGGTAGGCGATTTTCTTTAGAAAGTAGGAAGTTGTGGCTGTGAGGGAGATTGATCTTCATTTCATTAAGTGCTAAAAAGTGTGCTCACCTTTGATTGAAAGAAGCTGCATGTTAATTCCTGTAGTAATTTACAGAAGCAACAAAAGGGTTTTCCCCAATCCCTCATCTGGTTTCTACATTCATCTTAGAGCATTTTCTGAACCACACCCTTATTGTGTTACGTAATTTTGGGTGATACCAGGTCACCTTTCCTTGTGATTTTTTTAAAAAGTGTATCTTAACTGTCGTAAGCAAATTCTACAGACAAGTCAAGGTCTGCTTTTAATTTGATTCTTAGAATCACTACTTAGTCAATGTTTAATAGCTAACATTTGTCTATACTTTACAGTTAAAAGGTACTTTATACACATTATCCAATTTGATTTTCACAATAGCTCTGTGAAATATGTAAACGTAGTATGACCCTCATTTTATAGCTAGTCTTTCAAAGGCTTAGTTTTTTAAAATAATTTACTTAAAGTGAAACAACTAATAATTGGCCTGATTCAGGCCTTTTGATTTTTAGCCTGATACTCTATTAACAATTTCAGATGATAATTTCCTTTGTTATTTCAAATGATTATTTCAATTGATCAGCATTTACTAAGTACTTACTACATTCGAGTCACTGTGGTATGTACTGGGGATACAAAAACAGAGAATGAAAGAATTCCTTTTTTTCAAGAAGTTTACATTCCAATGGGTAGTATCAGAAATTAGATTTCCTTCTTTTCTTAATAACTCTATGGATATTCTTCCATTGAAGTATAAATATGGCTAATAGAGAATTTTAGTTATTGCTTGTATTTATAAGTTGTTTTACAATTCACATGGTTTTCCTCACAACTGTGAGGAATTTCACAGAATTTCAGTGTTGGAAGGGACCTTGGGAACAATCAAGTCCAAGGCACACTTGAAAACATCTTACTTACAAGTGGGGCACCCAAGTTGGGGGGAACTCACTGCCACTCGAGATGGCCCATGTCACTTCTGGTCAGCTCTGGTTGTTAGGAAGTTTTTTCCTGCCTTCAAGTCTTAATTGGTGCTTCTACCTATGGCTTCTTGTTCTCCCCTCTCTTGAATCAAGCAGATCCATACTAATCTCTCTTCCACATAGCTACACTCTCTACTCCCACCCCCTTTTCCAGGCTAAATCTCCCAAGTTCCTTCAGACAATGCTCATCTGGCATGAAACAGAGGCCTTTCACCGATGAGGAGGTGTGGTGGAAGGGGCACCGAATCAAGAGTTGGAGGAGGTGGGTCTAAATCTTACCTTTGGCCAGACCATTGCACAAACCCTCTTTTATAAATCCATGAGGTTAGAATAAATTACCCGAGGCTCCAGCTCTAGATCTCGAATCTCTGGCTATCCTGATTACTTTCCTCTGGACATCCTCCAGCCAAGGTGCCAGACTCAAGGCCAAGATGTAAAACACCCAGAAAGCAGCCCAAACCAGGTTAAGAGGATATCAGGAAATGTTTAACAAAATAAATAAAAATGCCTTAGATAATGTTCATTTGCGGTTTTCTGACTCAATATACAGTGAGGTGGTACAGTGAATGGAGTGTTGAGCCTTGTTCAAATCTAATTCAGACACTTACTAGCTGTGTGACCCTAGGCAAGTCACTTCACCCTGTTTGCCTCAGTTTCCTCATATGTAAAATGAGGTGGAGGTGGAAGTGGCAAACCATCCCAGTATCTTTGCCAAGAAAATCTCATATGATGTCAGGAAGAGTCAGACAGGACTGAATAACAATGAACATCAATATATAGCTGCAGGCATCTGTTTATATTTGGGCTTGACATCACTGCTCCAGTGTATTAAGGTCTTTCCTAAACTCCAGTGACCGGCACTGAACATCATACCCCAGGTGTTGTCTGATCCTCTTTTGCCTTCTTATTTCTAGAAGCTATGGCTCTTTTCATGCAGCCTAAGGTCACATAAGCTCCTATGGTGGTCTTGCCACACTATTGACTCACGTCGATCTTGTAGTCTGCTTAAAAACTAAAACCCACAGAAAAACAAAACCTAAACCCACAAAACCCTGGATCTTTCCCCCAAACTTCTAACTGGTCGTCTTCTCCTCCCTCCTTGTACTTGCAGATTTTTTGGAGTCCAAGTACAAGATTTAAATGTTTATCCCTGTCATATTTCACCTGATTAGGCTGGGTCTGGCAAGATCTTTTTGGATCCCTACTCTGTAATCTTATCCCTCCCAGTTTCATGTTATCTACAAATGTGACGAGTATACCATGATGAGTGAGCCATGCCTTATTCAAGTCACTAATACCAATGTCGAACATCAGAGCTCTCTGGGGATCTACCAGAGGCCTCTTTCTATATTTAGATTAATTGTTAATGACTTCTTTTGGGGGCCAATTATTCAACTGGTTCCAAATCCATGTAACTGTATACTACATTATTGTTTCTCTTATGCACAGAGAGACATAGTCAGCAAAGGTGGGCTTGGGTGAAGACAATGAAAATATGTTGGAAAACAAGGCTCAGCAGTCAGAGACAGGAAGTCAGAGATTTTTAGGCTGCACAGGAAGCCTTATTTCTATGACGAATATTTTCTTCAAGGAGGAAGTCAGGAAGACCTGGACATTGTGAGCTTCAAATACAAAAATTAAAGTGATTATTCTAGACACTGATACAAATGTTAAATAGCACCAGGCTCAGCCCTTGTTGCCAGGTGTGATGCAGAAGACACTCTTGTTCAAGTCTGGCTTGGATGAGGCAATTTCTGAGATGCTGTGAGCTTGTGCCATGTGGAAGGTGGTGTAGACTTCTGAGATGCTGTGATCTTGTGCCATGTGGAAGGTGGTGTAGACCAGGTGACTGAGGAAAAACGCCATGTAAAAGGGAGCATTTCACAGGGTCTCAGGAGGTAGACGGACCTCAGAGATCCTCTAATTCCATACATAGATGAACAGAAATCTCCTCCCCAGTGTCTTCAACAACTGGTCATCCAAACCCTGGTGAGGCACTGCACTCTACGTTTTTGGCCAGCTCCAATTGTCAGAACATGATTTCTGCAGCACCTCCATCTGCTGCCCCTAGTTCTAGTCTCTGGGGCTGTGTGGAAAAAGTGTAATCGCTTTCACAATGCCAACAGTTATATATTTGAAGACTGCTATCATGTAGCCACTTTAGATCAGCCTCCTTGCCCCCACGATTGCATCATTGTCGCTCACTAGAAGTCACCTGATACAGCGATGACAAACTTTTGTTGTGTTATCTTTAACATTTCAGCAGTTGTCACAAAAAAGGTCTTGTTTGAATGTGATTCATTGTTTCCATAGAGCACCAGCTGACTAATGGTGTGGACCACTTTTATGTGCATTGTAATCTATGACACAAATAGCAGCAGACAATCAAAGATTTAAGGAGACAGTTAACAGCTACCAATTTGGTAACTAGAAGTGCAATATGGAAGCTTCATTGAGCGTTTTGGTTTTTGTTCTACTTTTTCCATTAAGACTGGAATCAAGCTTACATGTAAACTATTGGTAATTGAAGTTTCTTTTTGTGCCAACAATGTAAAACTGTCTAATTTGAAAAATGTAGGTTATGAAAATAAAGATTTAGGCAAATTAAAAAAAAATTGTCATTTCCTTCAGTTTTTGTTGGGTCTCATCAAAGCCTTTCACCATCCTGGCTGTCCTCCTTTGGATCCTTCTATTTTATTTCTTCTTATTCCATTAGGATTATCTAGTCTTTTCTAGGACCAAGAACTACATTTTAGGTGTGGTCTGGCCAGACCAGAGTAAAACAGGACTGTTCTCTCTTATTCTGAATATGATCTATGACCTGTATTGAGTTGATGAACACCCAATTTCCCCCCCTGATGAGCAGCTATTTATTTAGCCTCCTCGCCCCTATCTTGTGCTTCTGAAGTTGATTCTTTGAATCCAAGTATAAGACTTTAATTTTATCCCCGGGAAATGACATCCTGTAAGATTTGATCTAGTTCTAAACTGCTAAGATCTTTTTTGGATCCTTAATTTTATCTTCTGTGTGAGCTATCCTGGCCAGCTTTAATGAATGTGTTGGAATTCAACAGGTATGAGAGCAAATGAGGAGATTGTAGGAATAGGGATTAGCATGAGAAAGATAACGAATGAGGTGGGAATTCTCAGAGCATATTTTTTTTTCTTATGGCTGGGTGGGGAGAGGTTGGTTGAGGGGGCAAGAGCTGTCCAGTTTGACTGGAGTACATGGAATAGAATGATGCCATGGATAAAGTCCATCCATTGGCTAATATCTTTACCCACTATCTAAGTATGGTTAGTGTTGGTGGTAGTTAGATTTGCAGTTAGTTATATCTTTGCTGCAATTATAGTTTTAAAATAATAATATATTTAGCTGTTCTTATTGGGAGCTTTTAACACATTAAAAAAGTATTAAAATCCAACAGTCTCAGGGTAAAGAGTAAACATAACATCAATTTTCCAGTTTTGACAAACATCATTTTGATGTGCTAACATCTGATGAAGAGTCAGGCCTTTACCAGAATTATTAACATAAACAGAATTTGACATTCTTTGGAAATTAGCTGGTTGTGAAAATTAGAGAACAAATAATGTAGAAATAATTCATATTATGTGATAGATGCACTTTGATGCACCCAAAGTGCCTAGAGCTTGACCTTTGTATATGGCTCCAAAAGACTTTTAAATCATCTTGAACAATTTTTTTTTATAACCTAATAGTGATGCTCTGTCCAGGCCTGAGGGGAAGAATGGGTTTAAATTAAGCAATATTTCAAAACAGTTTAAGATTAAGGCAAAATAAATTATCTTTACATATTTGTTCTTCTGTAAGTCCTTCTAAATCATCTTTATCCTTCTAACTAGGTGCTATAGTGGACAGAGTGCTGGGCCTAGAGTTAGAAAGATTTATCTTCCTGAGTTCAAATCTGGCCTCAGACACCTACTAGCTGTGTGACCCTGGGCAAGACCTGGGCAAAAGACCCTGTTTACCTCAATTTTCTCATTTGTCAAATGAGCTGGAGAAGGAAATGGCAAACCACTCTAGTATCTCTGCCAAGAAAATCCCAAATGGGATCATGAAGAGTCAGAAATGACTGAAATGGGTGAAAAATACTCATTCGCAGGTAGGTGGCATATTGAACACAGTGCCCGATAGAATCAAGAAGACCTGAATTCAATTATACATCAGACACTACTAGCTGTGTGACCCCAGGCAAGTCACTTAGCTTCTCTCCCTCCGTTTCCTCATCTGTAAAATGGGGATAATAATAGCACCTACCTCACAGGGTTATTGCAAGGCTCAAATAAGATTTCACACACACATATACATGTGTATGTGTATATATGTACATATATACACACAATATACATATATGCATACATTTATATATGTATATTATGTAGAAAATATTATTTTACATATTATATATCTTTGTAAAAGCACTACATACATTATCATTCTTCTTCTTATTATTATTGAAAATTAGAAGTGGAAGGAATCTTAGAAATATTCTAGCCCAACTGCCCTATTGAAAGATGAGGCAGCTGAGGCCTAGATTGGTTGGTTAATCCATCTACACCAACACTGCCTGATAATAGCAGAGGAGGACTTGAATCCAAGTCTCCTGAATCCTATCCCAGTGTCTTGTTCCTTGTTTCAACAGTTTTTATTTTTTATTAGGGAAAATAATGTAGTTGAGTATAAGAATGTGCTAATCTTTGCTTCCCAGTTAATCAACCTATAGTCAGAAGACCTAAATTTGACTCCTGGTTCTGTGTTAAGGTTGGTGTTGGCTAATATGGAAATTTCCTTGGCATCTGTAATTTTTAATTTCTTGTAAGATGAGGTGGTTGGACTAGATTGGGGGTTCTTAACTTTGGTTTGTGAACTGATTTAAAGAATTGGGTAGGAAAAACTACCCTTTATTTCACTGTAATTGGTTGTCTTAGTACTCTTGTGTATTTTATTTTGTGCATTCAAAAACATCATTCTGGGAAAGGGCCCATGGACTTCATCAGCTTGTTACTCCATCACAGAAACAGATGAAGTCCTGCACTCAGTGATCTCTGAGGTTTCTTTTGCCTCTAGACCATTTTAGGAAATTCAGTGGGGATAAATGAGGCCCTTGGATTAAAAAGATCAACTTCACAAGTATAAAATAGGGAAGGCCTGGATAGACAGACAACAGTTGCTTTGATAAAGCTCTGGAGGTTTTAGTGAAACTCAATTCAAGATAAGTCGGCAATGTAATGTGGCAGCCAAAAGACCTAATGCAATCTTCAGCTCCATTAACAGGGGAGACATAGTCCTACTGTGGTCTGCCCTTGTCAGACCTCATCTGGAGTACTGTATTCAGTCCTGAGCACCAGGTATAAGAAAGACATTAATCAGCTGTCACTGATTAGTTTACAGTGTCCAGAGAAGGGCAAGCAAGGTAGTGAAAGACCTTGAGTTCATGTCATATTGGGATCAGCTAAAGAAGCTCTAGGCAGGCTTAGCCTGGAAAAGAGAATACCAATGATCTAGGATTTTGAGGTCTGTCACATGGAGGAAGGGATGGAATTGTTAGGTTTCTCACTAATGGGCTTAACCTGGGGAGCAATAGCAGGGAAGTTGTAAGGAAGCCAAGTTAGACTTCATGTCAAGAAAAACTTCCTACCACTCACAGCTGCTTGTGGTAGCTCTGATTTCCAGGTGGTAGTGGGCTCTCTGGGAGGGGGAGGTGTTCCTGTCCTCGGAGGAGCACAGGAGGAAGGGCATTTCCTGCACAGGCCTCCTCTTTTCAGGCATGTAATAGTGGGGAAGGCTTTCTCTGTATTGGTTGAATGAGATGGACATAGTCTCTTAGATTCTGTGATGCACAGTCATACAACATTTGTTTGGACTTATCTTTCTGGCACCATGTTGTCTCTCCAAATTTCTCAGTAAGTCCTTTAAAAAACAACATGCAAGCATGTTTGTAGGTAGTTAGGGAAAATCTGGAAGATGGGTATGTATATTGGGGGGACAGAGAGAAGAAGGAGGAGGAGGAGAAGGAAGGAAGAAGGAAGAGGAGAAGGAAGAAGGAACAAGAA
>NW_027187342.1:10957807-11016382 GCF_028583685.1 Petaurus breviceps papuanus | reverse complement strand
AAGGAAGGAAGAAGGAAGAGGAGAAGGAAGAAGGAACAAGAAGAAGAAGGGGAGGAGAGGGAGGAGGAGAAAAGAAGAAGGAATTTTGAGAGATTAAATTAAAAATAGCTTTTGGGATAAAATCCCTTAGTTCTGTGAACCACAGCAACATAATTTAGATGATCTAATAGACAAACCATGGGGTGTTGTTATAAGAGCAGCTAGACAGCCATGTTTCACAGAATATTGCAAAACTTTTGAGGTTGATATCACAGAAAAAAATCATGCCTTCCCACAAACTGACCTTTGATACTACTGACAGAGACAAAATAGGAGTTTAAATGAGGGGTTGGTCTGAGCCAGGATGCTGTGCTTTATATTCTTCTGTGCACAAGTTCACCTTTCTACAGCTTCATCATAATAAAATTAAAACATAGTAACCTGGGTGGAATATGAAACATGCTCTTTGTTTTTTTACACAAACCTTAAATATCTTATAAATACTAAATGAAAAATGTGTTACCTGCTCTGTGTAGTCTTCTCTTAGTTCTCCTTTAAAAAGAAGAGATTACTGGAATTTAATTCTGTAACATTATACTGGAACTCAGTGAAAAAAAAAACCTCATAGATTATTAGCATAAATTGCAGTTTCTTTATTGTAAAGCATATCAATTCTTAAAAATAATTGCATTAGGAATAAATTGAAATGCTGAACAGCCTTAGAGAAAGTTATGTCTAAGGTACAATATAAATGAAACTTTATCAACAACATATGGCAATATTTGGTGAATTCCTACAACATAGATTCTCATATGTTATGGGTGATATCTGTCATTGATCAGAATATCTGTACATTATGCTTATCTCGGTATTTTTGTTTCTAAGATAATGGTTTAATTAAAATATTAAAAAGTACCTTTAACCCTGTAGGGTAGTTGCTATTATAATATGCATTTTATAAATAAGGAAACTGAGGTTGAGAGGTTAACCAACTTACCCAAGGACACACAGCTAGTAAGTTTCTGGGACAAAATTCATTGCAACACCCAGCTGCATTATATTGTGGCTAACATTAATTAATAATCAGTAAATATGAAAGTTATACTTACTATTGACACATTTCTCAACTTAATGGTTTTTTGCCCAATGTTAATTTAACTGGATTTAAAACAATCTTTATTAGGGACTATTGGGAAATCATGTCTATGGAGCCTGTCAATTGGATCAATTTTGCTTATGTTCACTAATTATTGGAGTTTCTTAAAGATACTTCTTAAAGTTCCTTAAAAATATTTTTTAATATTCTAAACCATTCCATGTCCAGACAAGGCATCTTATATGACTCTGAAATCTGCATGGGAGACTAATTTATGGCAGCATTTTGCTCTACTAAATGGAATGCTGTTTTATCGTCAATGTAAATTAAGTACAATGAGATTTTGTATGCTCTACTTATTTCACTAAACTGTGTGATGATAAAGATGTGGTTTTCTGTGAAATATCTCTTTGTAAAGTCTTGATTTTTCCCTTCTAATCCCTTCAATGTGAAGGTAGTTATTTCCATAAAATTTCCTATGGATGAGACAGTAGATGTATGAGTCAACAGTTACTAATATTTTTTTCTTGTCACTTTTTTTTTTGGTCAACATGGAGGTCTGAGATTTTTCATGCCTTTAGTTTCGATCAGTCAATTGGCAATATGACCACGTCTTCCCCATCCTCAAAAAACCCAACCCAACCCAACCAAACCCAACCCAACACCACCGCTAGTGATTATCCTGTTTCTCCCCTCCCTTGGGTGGCTAAACTCCCTGAGAAAACTGTCAATAATAGATGCTTCCACTTTCTTTTCATGCTCTTCTTCACTCTGTAGTTTGGCTTCTGACTTCATCATTCAACTGAAATCGTTTTCTCTAACATTACTAGTGTCTCTTACTTGATCATTACTTGATAATGGCTTTTTTCAATCTTCAGCCATCTATACCTTTCTGTAATGTGTGACACTGTCAGTTGTTTTCTCTTCCTCGATATTCTTTTCATTATCAGTGACTATGCCCTCCTATGGTTCTTCTTCTGGTCCTACTGATTCTTTTTTCTCTCCTTTGCTAAATCTTCATCTATGTCATGGCTACTAACCATGTCCCACACGGGTCTGTACTGATTCCTTTTCTCCCTCTATTAGGATTTCATGGGCAGTTTCAACAATTATCTTAGATCTGCTTGTCCAGCCTAAACTTCTCTCCTCACTTCCACTTTCATATTCCCAACTGCCTTAAACTGATGTATTTTATACATCTTAAATGAAAAAACAAATCCAAAACTGAAATTCATTATCTTTCCCCCCCAACTCTCCCTTCTTCTTAACGTCCCCATTACTGTCAAGGATACCACCATCTTCCCAGGTATCCAGACTTCCAATCTAGGTGCCTGGCATACGGTAAATGCTTCATAAATGTTAGTTGATCACAACTCTGCATCTCAACTATCCTGTCTACTTATGTTGCTGTTCACCCTCTTGTATGTATTGCCCCAAAATGGCTGGTGTCCCATTTTTCTATTTATTCATTCAATAAATGTTTATTAAGTATATATTCTGTGCAAATTACTGAACTATGTGCTAGGGGAGATACAGTGACACTCTCTCAACCCTCAAGGAGAAAAGACCTAGAAGAGAAGACACATACACAACCTCTGCTTGCCTCAGTTTCAGCATCTATGAAATGGAGCTTATAATAGAACCTACCTCCCAGGTCTGTTGTTGTATCAAATCAGATTAATAACTGTAAAGTGCTTAGCACAGTGCCTGTCACACAGTAAGTGCTATATAAACTTAACTATTGTTGTTAGTTCCCTTAACGTCCCATTACTAATTTTCATGAGTAGTGTGCATAGCACAAGGTCTGGAAGCTCCCACAAAGCCATCCAAGTTTTGAGTCTGGGCCTGGTGAAGACTAACTTCTCTGAAATAAGTTCAGAGAAACTTATCACCAAAATGTTGGTCATTAGTTGATGAATTAAAAAAAATTTTTTTTTTGGACCATAGCAAATCACAAACAATAGAAAGATCATGACCCGAATTAAGAACTTACCACAGTGATGAAATCAGGCCTCTTTTGAAATACCAGAGTATGATAAAGGTATCCACTCTGAAGGTTTATGAGATGACTCTCATTTTTGTCTTTAGTCCCAACTGCTCTCCTTAGCTCCAGACTCATGTTAATTCCTGCCCACTGGATATCTCTGACTGAATGTCCTGCGTGTATCACAAATTCAACGTGTCTAAAACTGAATTGTGAACTTTCCCTCAAAGTCTGATCCTCTTCCCTACTTTTCTTTTTATATCAATGGCTTAACCATTTACCCAAACTTGAATTCTTTGATTTCATCTTCTCCTTCTTTCCACTCTTCCTACCCCTCATCCAATTAGTCGCCAAGTCCTATTAATATCAGTGGAAACAATTCAGGGTTAATTTAGTTTTACTCCTTTGAATGGAAAGCTCCTTCATAATATCTAGTTTCCTTTAAGTTATATATTTTGGCTATGACAACAATTATCCTTACCTTCTGAATTCCAGGTTAGAGGGTTTTCCATCAAGGGTGAAGTATAGTTGTCCTCAAATTTACTCTCTCTTTCAGGTGCTGGTCTATTGTATTTCGGTCTTGAGGCAGGAGAAAAACAGAGACATGACAGTAAGAAAACATTTTTTACTTTTCTCAAGTATAGAAGAAGACTACAATACTTTTCAAACCATTGTAGTGCTTTTTATGTAATGTCTTCTTTTTTCACATTGCAATTATTCATAATTGATTTTTTTTTTAGGCAAAACAAGGTATGATATCTTTGGCCTTCACCTCATGAAGACTTTCATTTAATTGAGCATTCTAAATACCAACTACATTAATGTATACAAATGGTATATTTTGTATGGAATTGGTTCTTGGGAACAGTACTCAGTCAGATAGCGGAGGAACAAGAAAACAAAGTGGATACCAGCATTTTCCACAGTTAAGACAGACAATACAAGTGAATGCTTTTATCCTTTAGTCTTTCACTAAAATACTCATAGCCCATAGCTCAGGAGGTTTCATTTTAAGCATTCCTTTTCATTTTGTTCATCTGAAATCTCTTCTCACTTTTTTTTTTTTTTGGCCTTTTGGAGGGCAATTGGGGTTAAGTAACTTGCCCAAGGTTACACGGCTAGTTTTTGTGTGTGTGTGTGTGTGTGTGTTGTGAGGCCGGGGCCGGCACTTTACTCACTGCGCCACCTAGCCGCCCCTTCTCTTCTCACTTTTTAATCAATGACTATGCATAATTATTTGAAAGGAACTACCATCAAGTAATGAAACAGTATACATAGAAATATTTATATTTAATTTTTGTTATTTTGCATAATACTCTTTTCAGGTTAGAAGTTTACTATTATTTCCCTATGATTTTCCTAATTTTTCTCCCCTATGGCAAGAGATTATGTTATTCCTTCCTTTAATAAACATTTGGTAAGTGTCCATTATATGGAAAATACTGTGCTAGGAACTGATGGAAAGTATAAAGATGAAAAAAATCCCATAGCCCTTGCCTGCATAAAGCAGACAATCTAAATCTAATAAGGGAGATAAGTAATGGATACAAATAATTCTAATATAAGACAGGAGACAATCAGTATGTAAGAAAGAAACAGCTATGAGAGTCCTAAGGAGAAAGAGCTTCTGGTCAAGGGCAATCAGGGAAGACTACATGGAAGAGGTGGCATTTGGGCTATTTGGGTCTTGAAGGAGGGATGGGAATAGTGAAGGAGGCTGAAATGATATGGGAGAGCATCCTAAGCAGAGGGAATACATGTACAAGGGCACAGAGGTTTTCTTGCTTGTTAACTTTCTGATGTAGTTGTGAAATCATAGTCAGGTACAATATATATGATGGCACACAGAACAAATAAGGTTTGAAAGGTAAACCGGAGTCAGATTTTGCCTCAGAAAAAAATGCCTTGAATGTTAAGATAAAGCTTAATCTGGGGTCTGTGAACTTGATCTTTAAATATTTTGATAACTAAATATCAACAAAATTAGTTTCCTTCATAATTTATTTTATTTTTTGTATTTGAAAACATAATTTTGAGAAGAGGTCAATAGGTTTCACCAAATTACCAAAGGGGTCCATGATAAAAGAAAGATAAGCATCTCTGTTAGGGGGTTTGAACTTGGCAGGCCACTGGAGGTTTTTGATGATTAGATCTGGGCTTTGGAAAGAGGAATCTGGCCGAAGCATGAATTGCAGGGAACCATAGTCAAGAGGACATTGTAAAAGCCCATTCAAGTGTTAATGTAGGAGAGACTGAGACTGTGGATATTATTAGGAATGGGAAAGCTGGGATGGATATAAGAAACAGTGCTGATTTCAACTGTTCTAACATAGAGCTTTTACATTCCTTTGAATTTTCCATAATTAAATCAGAACAGTGATTTAAATATTATACCATCTAAATGGTTGAGGCTTCATAGGTATCTTTTAATGTACTGAACTCTAGTGGAAAAAAGGTCTCTGCAAATAGAAAGAGGTACATTTATAGTTGTGATATAGTGATTTGCAATCAATGAATAATGATTTTGGCTTATTTTTTGATCCGGTGATAAGTAAGCCTTGCAAATGTAACATAAAATTCCGAAGAAAAACTCTATCTCTGAGCATGTCAAAAAGCTAGAGGGGGATCTGGATTTTCCTGGATACTTTTCTTTCTTGTCCCAGCAGAGTGGAAGTTATTCAGGCAGCTGAGAATCCATAAAGCAACATTTTCCCTCATCCGCTTTCCTTGAGCCATATTAAAGCCACAATAAATGCAAGTACTCCTTTGCTTTAAGCTTTATTGGCTCAGAAAAAGAAACCAAGAAACTTCATTGGAGACCAGATTAGGCTGAAGAGAGAGATTCTTTTTGCTCTTTAGACCCATTATCAGTCTAGTAGTATCTCGATCAGCTTTCTCACATGTGGCTATGGATTCAGCAGAGGATGGTAAACTGCTTTTTGGCAGCCAAATTGCCGAAACCCTTCTATTTTCATGTTCTAAAAGAGCTTACATTGTCCATCCTCTTTGAATGTGTCTTTAAAATCAGCCAATGCTGGGAGGATTTTAGACATAGACCAAGGTTTATAAAAAAGATGTTGCTGTTTAGCTTATAGTTTTATAGTCAACAAACATAAAAAGCCCAGTGGGGATAAAAGGAACTTAACCAGTTCTGTCTAATACATATAAATCCACGTAGGAGCTCAGAAAACTGGAAGTACTCAGTGTACTACTACGTTTATTTCAGTTTAAGATGCCGAAAAGGGCCTTCTGCACATAAACCACAGTCTTTTCTTATGCCAAGTTACCACAAATTAAAAGACGGAGATGTGTAAACAAGGTCAGCCTGGGCCGGCCAACATGGAATGGGATGATTGTCAGCTTTTTCTGTCAGCCCTGACAGTTTGTTTTGAGTCAACATTAATGAATTATAGGTTATAAAATATTTTTAATAGATCAATTGCCAGGCACTTTGTTGACAAATTTCCTTGTTTTGCAAGGGCTGAAAATTTCCACCTGTGAAGTTTGTGAGTGCAATGGGGAATCTAATTAGTGTTTCTTTTTTCCTACCAATGATGGTAGAATGCAATTTTAGAAGTATCTTTTCCAGTTGGAAGGCAAATATTTAGCTAGGAATAAAAATTATTTTAAGCCAATGTAAATAAGCAATCATTTCACTCTGACTTCAGATTTACTAAGCATTAAGATACCAACCTATAGGACACTTATTCTAGGGTATATGATTGCAAAGATAGTGGTGTGATGGCCTGGAAAGATCAAAGGCTTGGGAGTTAGCAGATATGGGCTTTGGTTTCAAACCTACCACACATGGGCTTGGGGATGCTGGGCAAATCTTTGAGTCTTTTTCCTTATCTACAGAGAGGTTTGGGTTCGATGGTTTCTAAGATCTTCTCCCATTCTGAGATTTCATGATTACTAGCACTACACAGAAATACTCATAGAACCCTAATCTCAGGGATTATTTGGTCCAACTTCTTCATTCTAGAGGTGAAAGAGAGAAAGTTTGTCAAGTAGGAGAGCATGTATGATAGAAAAAAAGATGAGCTTGTCCCATGTCAAGGATAGCTGGACAGCTGGAGTGTTCTACTGCCATCCTTACAATGTCAGGTGGATGTGAGGGAGGCTTCCACATGTTGGGTGAATTCCTTATGGCTAATTTATGGGGAGACAGATATGAATCACATAGGATGGATAGGGAGGTATGGATGGGTTGCAACCTGCGTCACTAAAGGGCACATCCAAATTAATGAGTGTATTGATCCATTCGAGTCTTTGAGGGCACACTTAAATTGGGGAGAATATAGACTCATTTGGGCATAGTATCATTCCTTACATTTTTGTACTTTCCCTTTCTTACCCCATGATTCCTCCCCTTTCTACTACTGCTTCTTTGTATAAGTTTTTCTCTTATCTGTTTGTTTTATTTACAAGAGAAAATGAAATCAGAAACTGTTATTTTTTATTTACCTTTCTCTTTTAATCAACAGAGTAGGTATATATAATATGGTTATGAGTCAATATTTGCTTCAGGTCTAAATTTACCTAAAGGTTATTTTTTTCTTAATCAGTTTCATAGTTAAAAATATAGTCTTTGCTTCAGCTTAGAATTTTCATATTTTTGTACTGATAGCATAATTTCAATATCCTTATACACTTGTCTTACTTGATGCTGAGGTGGTTATACAAAATCATTACTTCTTTAGTGAAACAACATTATAAATGAGAGATCTGTTCCTGAGCAGTCAAAATTTGGACTTCAGAAACTTAAAATTCGTATTTGTAGAAAACTGAAAATACAGTAGAGAATAGAAGGTGCCATGGTGTACATGGTTAGGCTAGGTTGGGCTGACTGGTCAGACATGAGGTGTGGAGACCTGACAAATTCCTTGAGATTTGTGGCTAGTGGGCAGCTCCATTCCGTGAAAGAGAACCTGCAGTTTGGCTGGCAAGCAAAGGCCGCAGTCCTGGGGAGCAAATGGAAATTGACCAGCAGGGGGCACCTGGCTTTTGGAGGAGAAATGTGAACTGACCCTTCCTGAAGCACTGGAAAGATGTTTGGAGACACTGAATAGGGGAAGAAAAGTATTCAGTGACATCCTGAAAGGAAAATGAGAAGAGGGGGCAATTCTTTCCCTTTCAGGGAAGGTCTAGCTAGAAATGACACCTCTCCAATGAATTCAGACATTGTCTGTCTCCCTAGCTATCTATTTCGCCCACCTTGGGGTGGAGGTGGGGGTATGGGGGGGGTGTGGGGAGGGGTAGTAGGTACAATCCTCAGAGAGACAGAACATTGGAAAAGTGTTAAGTTCTAGTGCAAATCACTGATTAAAGATAGAGCCTTGGGGGGTGGCTAGGTGGCACAGTGAATTAAGCACCAGCCCTGGAGTCAGGAGGACCTGAGTTCAAATCTGACCTCAGACACTTAACACTTACTGGCCTTGTGACCTTGGGCAAGTTACTTAACCCCAATTGCCCTGCCCTCCCCACTCCAAAAAGCAAAAAAAAAAAAAAAAGATGGAGCCTTGGGGTTCAGGAACCAAACCTTCTCTCCTTCCAAACCATTTAATTGGCAATTCTTTTGAACTCACAAGAGTTCATCTGGGAATGAAGAAATAAAGAAGCAAGGAACTACATTAGAACAGAACGGTAAGACCACAAACTCTATAGATCAGGGATTCTTAACATTTCTTATGTTACAGGCCCCTTTGGTGCCAATCTGATGATGATGCCTATGGACCCCTTCTAGGGATGTTTTTAAATATATGAAATAAAATATATTAGATACCAAAGAAACTAACTATATTGAAATAGAGTTATTCAAATATTTTTAAAAAGAACAAGTTTGTGGACCCCATAAAGGAACTTAACCTTGGGGCTAAACTGGATCCAGGGTCTTGACTTACGAAAGGATTCAGGTTTAGATTTCTTCCTGTAAAATGAGGGCATTAGATATGATGCTCTCCCAATCTGCTGGTTTTAGAGTCAGAGGACTTTCTTCAGGTCCTGCCTCTGTGACCTTGGGTCAGTCACTTCCTCAGTTTCCTCAGCAGTAGATGGCCTGTAGGGTCCTTTATACCTCTAAAACCATGATAATTCATATATTCACTAATTCATGTTGGAGTTTGCTTCTATTAATCTGGATTATACTGTATGACTGTCCAGAGATAGACCAGTCAAGTCAATGAGCACTTCTTGCTGTTTAGTCATCTCAGTCGTGTCTGACTCTTCCTGACTCCATTTGGGATTTTCTTGGAAAAGATACTGGAGTGGTTTGCCAATTGAGGCAAGCAGGGTTAAGTGACTTGGCCAGGGTCACACAGCTAGTAAGTGTCTGAGGTCACATTTGAACTCAGGAGTCTTGCTGACTCCCCACCTGGCACTCTACCCACATCTCCACCTAGCTGCCAATTGAGGCATTTACTACGTATGCTTATTACATGTCAGGCACTGTGCTAAGTGCTGAGACTACAAAGAAAGGCCAAAACAAACAAAAACCACAACAGGACCCCCCGCACCGCCCCCCAAACTTTGACTAGAAGAACAACAATAAAAGCCAGTCCCTGCTCTCCAGGAGCTCACAGTCTACTGGAAGAGATGACGTGGAAAGAGCAATGTACAAACGAGATGCGTACAAGATAAACAGGACATAATGGCCCCACCCTGTTTTTACTCCTATGATTGTTAGAGTGTCCAGATCTAAATCCTCTTAACTTTCAGAGTCTCAAGTTTGTGAGATTCTCCTTAGAGGAGCTATAAAAAAGTACTTGCTGTTGTTCACTTAGTTCAGCTACGTCTGACTTTTTGTGACCCCACTTAAGGTTTCTTGGCAGAGATACTGGAATGGTTTGCCATTTCCTACTCCATCTAGTTTTACAAATGAGGAGACTGAGTCAAATAGTTTATAGAAAAGTGTAAGATGTAATTATGCTAAATGATTAGCCTTATCACAGTGACCTATAGGTATCTACGTGGCAAAGTAGGTGAGGTCTGGGTGGTGTGGAGACAGGAAGGCTTAAATCCAGCCTCAGACACTTCCTAGCTGTGTGACCCTCAGCAAGTCACTTAACTTCTGCTTGCCTCAGTTTCCTTAACTGCAAAGTGGGGATCTTAATAGCACCTGCCTTGAAGGCTGTTGTGAGGATAAAATGAGATAACATTTGTAAAGATCTTAGCATAGTGTATGGCACATAGTAGGTGTGCTATAAATTATTTTATTATAATAATTATGATGATGATGATATACCTTGGGATCTTAAAAGGCACTAAATCACCTTAATTAGTAACTATATTATATCATAACAGCATCAAATATGTATAGTACTTCCACTTTCAAAAGTCCTTTACATTTGTTATTTTATTTGAATCTCCTTTTCCTCTATGAGGCAAACATAGCATGTGTTTTGCAATAGTAAAATAAAGGCCTATGAGAAAAGTCATTTGGTTCAATTCATCCAACTACTTTTGTATGGTCTATGGAAGGAGCACAGGACTTGGGGAGACACACTACTTCCACAGTCCTGGTACTGATGTGAATTTGTTGTGTGACTGGACAAGTCAATTCACCTCCTGAGCCTTCATTTCTACATCTGTAAAAGAGAGACAGTGCTGGCAATACTAGCTTCACAGGGTCTTATGAGACAAACAGTTCATGTCTTACCCCTCTCTATTAGATTTTAAAGCTCCTCTGGAATAGGGAATACATCTTTGTGTTCCAATTACCAAACAGAGCACATTGCCTATAAGTAAGTACTTAATAAGGTGCAGCTGGATGGAGAAGTGGCTAGAACACCAGGCCTGGAGTCAGGAAGACTCATCTTCCTGAGTTCAAATCTGACCTCAGACGCTCACCAGCTGTGTGACCCTGGGCAAGTCACTTAACTCTGCCTCAGTTTCCTCATCTATAAAATGAGCTGGAGGAGGAAATGGCAAACTACTCCAGTATATTTGCCAAGAAAACCCCAAAATAGGGTCACAAAGACTCAGACATGATTGAAATGACCAAACAACAACACACTTAATAAATACTTGCTAAATAGAAAATGGGAAGATCCTAGACTTGGGGAACCAGAAGACCTGGTTTGAGTCTTTTTTCTATCACTGTCTAGATTTGTGTGACTTCAGTTAGTTGATCTAATAATACCAGTCTGTAGCACCAACGTGATATAAACAGTGCTCATGGCTATGAATATGCTGGTGTAAGTCTGAATTGCGAAATATAACAGACTCTCCATATATAAGACAGAAGCAAAACATTTATTCAGACACCAGAAAGTCCAATCCCAACACCAGAAAACTGAATCCATCATAGCAACAAAGAAATCTATATACAGTAACAGTGCAGAGACCAACACCATCCCCAAGCCTTCCTCCTGCTAGGGCCTTCCCACAAATGAACACTCCCAGCTTGCTGCCTGCTTCCTCTCTCTCCCTAGCTCTAATTGCTCTGACTCCCAGATCTGACTGCTATGACCAACTTCCTCTCAGCTCTGCTCTACCCTTTCTGCTCCATCTGCTCTGTAAGCTCTTCACACCACAGACTTATGTGACTCAGGCCATGTGACTCAAGCATGTCACATGGACCTATTAATGGATGGGAAAGATCTTTCCATTAAGCAAAAATGCATTAACACTACACAGTCCAAGATTACATGGTACTTGTAGTTTATAATACATTTTATATATTTTATCTCATCTTTATCCTTAGGATAATTCTGAGAGGTAGGTAGTGAATTTGTCTTCCTATTTGCAGATGAGCAGAGTGAGACCAGATAAAGTCACGTAGTAATATAGATGGTGAACAGCAGAATTTAGACTTGAACTCATCTTCAGTACCAGGCCCATAGTAGGTGCTTAATAAATATTTATGTAGCAGAATTTAGACTTGAACTCATCTTCAGTACCAGGCCCATAGTAGGTGCTTAATAAATATTTATGGCTTCTGATTCCAAATCCAGTGCTCTTTACCACTACCCAATCATAGCTATCCTACCTAAAACTCTGACTCTGTTTCGTCATGTGTAATTATAGTTGTTCAGAGTTATATTTAATAATAGCTGCCATTTATACAGTCCATTAAGGTGCTTTGCTTACATAATTTCACACAGAAGGCAAGCACTAAAAATCCTATTACCTACATTTATGGATAAGAAAATTGAGTCTCAGAGGTTAAGTGATCTGTCCATGGTCACAAGGCTACTAGGTATCAGAGAAAGAATTAGAACCTCAGCTTTTTGTGACTTCAGTTCCAATTTAGGTAGTCTATGCCATATACTTATTAAAAATTTACCTTTTAGTGTCTAGGTATTGATAAAGAGATGAGAATAATAATACTTCTATTACCCACCTCCCAGGGTAGCTGTGATTATTTAGATGAGATAATGTTGTGTAATGTAATGCCAAAAGAAGGCAACTTCCCAGGTTCAAAATACCAGCATAGGTGCTCTCTATTTTATTCAGTAACAAACCCAGAACAGAGAAGATCAAAACATGACATCATTCAAAATACAGCATTTACTAAATGTGATTAAATAATCTCCAAGTACTACCCCACCCCAGGACCTTCCAATCATTCAATCAATTACAAAGTCTCGGTTCTAAATACTTCTCCACCCCTAGGCTATACCTTAATTAAGTCCACCACAAAGCCCCTCTTCTCAAATGGAGATTAGTTTCCAAACATAAGGTCAAAAGTTCCCCACCCCTGGATCACAATTGAATCTACCCCAGAGTTACATCAAGTTTAAACACAGCACTTAATACCCAAATGGAGGTCTTTTCTTCATCTTGACACGAGGCAAGTTCTCAGCAATCTTAGTTCCTGGGGAGACAAGGCTTAGCAAGGCCATAAGATACATTGCCAGTCCCTTCATGAATTTATCCTCTGTCTGTAGAACAGTCCTAGAACCCCTGAACACATTAGCAAAGCCCTCTCCCAGGATTTCTGTAAACATACAACAAGAAAATCCTTCTTCAGGGCTTCTGAACCAACAGAAAGGCTCCCAGACCCCTGCAACAACAGCACTGTCCTTCACCAGTGGACAGTATTCACTCTGTCTGCAGGACAGTCTCCAGACCCCTGCAACAACAGCACTGTCCCTCACCAGTGGACAGTATTCACTCTCTGTCTGCAGGACAGTCTCAGGGCTTCTTAGCGAACAGCCAGGTTCCAGGACTTCTTCAACAAAAGGACTGTCTTTCACCAGTGGACAAATCTGGCAAAATAACATCAAAACAGACAGACAAAGTACCAGCAAAACAGCCATGTCTCCTCAGTCCTTGGCAGCTCAGGGGGCAGGTCTCAAAAGTCCAGGGCAATTCAAAGCGGCCACCAGCAATTCTCTTAGTCTCTCTCTCTCCACGAGGTGCTGCTTCCAAAAAGATCTTCCGCCTCTCTCTTGTCTCTCCAAATCTACGTCACCAGCTCCTCCCAGTTCAGGACTTTCTTTTCACATCAACAAGTCCATCCCACAGGTGGGATTAACAAACTCTGGGTTTTAACACAATCAATTTGAAAACCAAGCCAATACAGGGGAATCTTTAATTGCCATTACTATCACATGTTGTTAGCCAGGATCTTAGGACAGGAGTCTACTGCCCAGGAATGAATGTCAGCGGCTTTCCCCAGACTCAGTAGAGGGAAGCAGCAACTATTTAAGCCAGCTTTGCATTACCTTCAGGGCTGGAATATGTCAGTCTTTAAGAGAATTAAAGTTTAGGTATGTGAGAGAATGTGGAAGCATTATCAGGTAAGGGCTCCAGAGACTTTGTGTCACCTTGGCGATATTCCATATGCCATGCTGGCGATAGCAGAGGGAGTCTGGTCGTTGTACCTACAGACATGGTGGTCAGGAGCTAGTGTGCTTTCTCTGTGTTTTCCTATGGGGTTCACTGGGTCTCCTATGTACTGCTTAGGTGCCGGTTAGTCAGTCAACTCGAATTTATTAAGTGCTTACTATGTTAAGTGCTGGTCATACAAGGGCAAGAGATAGTCCCTGTCCTCAAGGAGCTTACTATCTAATGGGAGGAGACATTAAGTTTAAAACTATGTATGAATTTTATATATTATGTATGTATATGTGTGTATATATGTATGTGTATATATGTATAATAACACATATATGTACATTATATACGTGATTACATATAGATATGTAAAATAAACTGATAAACTGAATATTATCAACAAAGGAAAGAACCTAGCATTAAGGGGGACTGGAAAAGACTTTTTTTTTGCTTTTTGAAGAGGGGAGGGCAGAGGGCAATTGGGGTTAAGTGGCTTGCCCAAGGTCACATGGCTAGTTAAGTGTTAAGTATCTGAGGTTGCATTTGAACTCAGGTCCTCCTGACTCCAGGGTGGGTGCTCTATTCACTGCATCACCTAGCTGCCCCTGGAAAATAATTTTTGCAGAAAACAAATTTGGTTGGGACTTTATGGAAGCCAGGACACCAAATATGTCAAAGATGATGGAATCTGAAAGGTAACAATATTTTGCAGATTTGACTTTAGAGCCATGTCTCAGATTCTTCCCCACGGAGCTCAATCCTGTCATCAGGTAAGATTGCCCAACAACAGGCATCTTCCTGACTGCAAGTGACAAATGTAGGTCAAAGTATTTTGATATCATAATATAACCTGCAAATCTTAACTAGGACTCCACATTTTAGGCTGCAAGCCCTTAAGAGACTTCTAAGGGTCATCCAGTGAGGCCATGTAACTTAGCACATCTCATAGGCCCAGGCCTAAAAGAAATCAAGCAACATATATTTTAAACAATTTTAATGACAGTGACTGAGGCCTTCAGTTTTCTTAGCAACTTTTGGAAATTATAACAATTCTCTAAATGTTTGATCTTTTCTCTAACAGATACACCATCCCCAATTTTGTATTTGTCTTTTGCTTTGAAAGCATTTGGCTCTTCCTAGAATCCCTTTAAAATTATAGTATGTAAATTCTGCCAGCTCATAAACTACTCACAACAGTTTGTAGAACAGCTCAAAAATATTACATTACTACTAGGACCACACTAATAAGACATCATTTATTTCATATTATTAGCTACGGAAAACTCGAGAGACACTTTAAGGATTTGTGACTTTTGTCTCCAATGATTTAGATGGCCACTCATCTGGTGATATATGGTCTACATGATTTGCTATTAGCTAAAAAAAAATTCCGGCACCCAGCAGCCAAGCTTCTGGTGATGAACCTATTAAATAAGTTTGGAGAGACATTAAACAAGAAGACACAGGGAAGACAGGAACTATATTTTCCAACCTTTGAAAGGCTGTCATATGCAAAAGGGATTAGACTTGTTCTGTTTGGTCCCAGAGGGCAGAACCTGGCCCTATGAGTGGAAGATGCAAAGAGACCCATTTAGACTTGAAGTCAGGGAAAACTCTCTAGCAATCAGAGCTATCCTAAAGGTGGAATGTGTTGCCTGAGGAAGGAGCGAGCTCCTCTTCTGTAGGTCTTCAGGCAAAGGCTGGAGAAACAACTGTCTGGCATGCTGTAGGTAAGGGTGGGGGGCTGTGAAGCTCCCATTCCAGCTCCGTCATCCTTGGCACTGCCCCCTCTCTAGGTGGCTGCGGGGCAAAGTAAAATTGCACGTGGAAAGAGCCCCGTGGCTCTAACCTGCTCCATAAATAGAAGCTTAATATTAAGTAGCAGTCAGGAGCAGAAAGCCGTGCTGGACCTCTGACCACAGTCGTCTGTGGCTGGGCCTGGGCTTGGTCTTCTTCACTCTGGGGGGAGCTGTGGCAGCTTGACATCTGCACTGCCTGGAGGCGTCTGGGAAAGCACTGAGCCCAGAGCTCACTTGGGAACATGCCGTTCAAAATGATTCGTGTCCAAATTCTCTCCCACAGCTGCTGGTTCTTAGAGGTCCTTGGGGACAATTTTATTTTGTGGGGAGGTCTTGTGGAGCAGTGGGAAGGGGCTTGAGGCAGAGGGGCACCTCTCCTGCCTCATCTGGAAAATGACGCGGACAATACTTGTCCTGTTTTACCTTGGCAGTGTCCAGGAAACACTATAGAAACGTGGAGGCTGCTGATGCTGTCAAAGAAGGAGAGCGCGGCTAGGGGGCGCTGTGGCTCAGGTTCAAATCCTGTTTTTGACACTTAGCCAGCTGTGTGACCCTGGGCAAGGGACTCAATTCCTCAGTCTCAGTTTCCTCATTTGTCAAATGAGGGTAATAACTGCACCTGCCTCCTGGGGCTGTGGTGAGAATCAGATGAGATAAGATAAAGTGCTTTGCAAACCTTAAGGCGGTATGTCAACGTTAATCATCATTATTAAAATGTCATACCACTACTATGCTGGTTACCAAGTATCAAGTTTCTTTCTTTTTGTTTTCTTCCTTTTTGGTCCTTTTTTTTCTTCCTTCCTTTTTCTCCTCTTCCTCCTTTCCCTCTTCCCTTCCCTCCTCCTTTCCTTCCTTCCTTCCTTCCCTCTTCCCTTCCCTCCTCCTTTCCTTCCTTCCTTCCTTCCTTCCTTCCCTCCTCCTTTCCTTCCTTCCTTCCTTCCTTCCTCCCTTCCTTCCTCTCTATCTCTCCCTCTCTTTTTTCTTTCTTTCATCTTAGTCTTTGAATTTTGTTTTTGGTGTTTTGGGGTAGGTCAGTCCTCAGGATGGAAAAGAAAAGTATTATCTAAGCATCTGCCTTGTTTACTTATTTATTTCTGTTAACTTTGTGAATTTCCTTGCTCTGTATAGTTTTCATAGATTTTATGTTTTTTTCCTTTTTTTTTTTTTGTGAGGGGTGGGGGTGGGGTTGGACCTGACAGATTTTATTGGTATAGTGAACTCACTGTGAAAAATCTCCCTCTAACAAAGCAAGTCAGCACCTGCTCTAAAACTCATAGCCTCAGAGAGATGCCTGGGGACTGAGAGGTTAGGTGATTGCTCAGTTATACTGTTGTATTCATCAGAGGTGGGACTTGAACCCAGGTCTTGACTCCAAGGCCAGCCTTCTCTGCCCTTTGCCATATTACCTTTCAGTCTTTATGTGATATTTTTCAAATGAAATTTTGGTTGATTAAAACATATGAGAATTAGAAAAAAATGAGAATGTATACACATGTATATACATAGAAATACATAAATATAGATATCTATACACACATAGTTTTTCACAAGCACTTTGATGGTATTATCAGATTAGCTACATTATCTTCTCATGCCTCTGCTCAGTTTGGTAATTATCCATTTTTTGATCACATTTTTCTTTCACGATAGTCCAAGTGACTACATTCTGTAGACATTATCTTAAATTTTAGGTCTTACTATTGGCTATTGTGAGAAAGTTGCTGCTTTAATTCTTGATCTTCCAAAACAGTAATTACTGAGTCACATTATAACATGATCAGACATGATCACACTAACATAATTCAAAATGTACAGTGTAAATGAATAATTAGGAAATTTAATGATTTTAGGACTTAGAATGGAAAATTACCAGAACAAAATGTGTAGCAACAATCATCTTCAATTTGTCTTGTGCTATCACTAGATCTTCATCCTTCCTGTTCCTATCTTACCCCTATCCTAGCCACTGCATCTTCTTAGTCCTAGTCATAAGAAAATTATCATCACACACAGACAGGATGACATGCATACTCTTGGTAAACTTAACCTTAGCTATTAGTCATATTAAAATACCCAAAATAGTCAAAATGCTTGGATTGCAACCTTGGGTTCATCCTCAACTCCTCATTCTCATTCATCCTATATATCAAATCAGTTGCCAAAACTTGTCACTTTTCCAACATCTCTCCCATATGTCTTTTCTCTACTCACACAGCCACAACCCTAGATCAGACCCTCACCACATCTCTCCTGGACTCTTGTAATAGCCTTCTAACTGGTCATCTTGCCTCAAGTCTCTCCCTACTCCCAGTTGCTGATTTTTCTAAAGTATAAGTCTGATGGTGTCACTTCTCTACTCAATGAGCTCCAGTCATACTCAGTTACCAAGTATAAATGAGTTTGTTTGGAATGTGAAAGTTTTCCAAACTTGGCCACCTTTCCAGTCTACTTAACCTTTATCCTGTGCTCCATGCACTTTATGGTCTAGCTACCTGGGCCTACTATCAGCTCTTCTGACATGTCACTTCTCCCACCACTGTGCCTTTGCACTGGCCATCCCCCATGTGATGCCCTGACCCCCACCTCTGCTTTTTAGTTCCCCTGGCTTCCTGCAAAATTAAGCTCAAGTTTCATCTTCTGCAGGAAGCTTTTCTTCAGAAGGCTTCAGCATCATCCATTCTGAGATGACTTTTCTTTCATCTAGTCTGTATATATTTTATATGTTGTTGTTTTAGTCGTTCATGACCACATTTGGGCTTTTCATGGAAAAGATACTGGAGTGGTTCACCATTTCCTTCCCCAGATCATTTTATATGTGCTTATATATAAAATATGCTGTCTTTTCCATTAGAATGTGAGTTCCTTAATGGTAATAACTATTTTTGGCTTTCTTTGTATCCCTAGCAATTGTAGTACCTGGGACACTTAATAAAAGCTTGTTGTCTGAATAACTGAGTAGTCATTTTTTTTTTTTTTTGCTTTTGGGAGGGCAATTGGGGTTAAGTGACTTGCCCCAGGTCACACGGCTAGTTTTTGTGAATAACCATTTTTAAATCAGAAATTCTTAACCTGGGGTTCACAAATCTCCAAAGCATCCATGAAATTGGGGGTAAACAGCTTCATTTTTACTTATCTCTAACTGAAATTTAACATTTCTTTCAATTACTTACTATCATTATTCTGAGAAAAAGGTCCATAGGATTCACTAGGCTTCCAAAGGGGCCCATGACAAAAAAAAAATAGTTAAGAATCTTTGCTTTAAATGCTTTCAATAATATAACCATATCAATCACCTTCCATTTCTCACCTGTTTGAAGAGTAAGACAATGCGGTTTGTTGTGAGATATGTCTGTAGCTTGAACCAGAAGGAGGAAGACTATCTGGAAACATTTCTTCACCTTGGGGAGCTAAAGACAGGCCAACAAAAGCTTCATTTAGTGTGTCCCCTCCATCCAATGACCCCAGGAGTTCTGTTAAAATGATTTAAGATGGAAAAACATAATCCATCAGAGCTTTTACATTTCAACTATTGTCAGTTTATAGCAAATGCATTAGAAATCTTGAATCTCTAGCCCTCTTTTGTTTTGACTTTTGTTATTCTCAGATTTAGTTTAGTATAGTTTAATTGAATTTTCACTGATTAAAAAATGTTCTTAATGTTTAAAATTGTGAATAACTTTCCAGAATTTGTTTCTTTGCTGAAGAAATGTTTTCCAGTGGGCCATCTACTCAAGAATTTTATTCTATGCAAATATTGCAATTGACTAAATTAATCAATGGCTAGAGAAGCTCCCATGTAAGCACACACACTTTAAAAACCTTCTATTCTATAAAAAATTTTCATAGAATATGTGGATAAAATATTTGCTCAGTCTTACTTTTAGTTAGTTAGCATTTCAGAAGTTCCCAAAACATTAAGTTTTAGAAATTTATGAGATGCTACATTTTATGTCTTTGGTAGTATACCTAAAGTTATACTGTGGCTAACTTGGAAAGAAAATGGTTAGAAATTATGAAACATATTTGTCTTATTTGGAATGAGGATGTGAAAACTAGAGGAGTAAGATATTTAAAAAATAAATCAGGGTTGTACTGTATGGATTATTTAAAAAAATTTTTTTTTTCCTAATACAGACAAGAACTAGATGTTTGAATTTTCTTCTTTCCTTTCCCCTGGTAAACTCTGCCCTACCCTTCTTATCTTGTAAAGTAGCATACTGAATTACCTGACATATATAAATCCTGAATATTAGAAAGGTCGTGATTATGCAATGAATTCTGAGAAAGAAATATCCAATATGTAGATTGAGTATAAAAAATCTTCAAGTTCTCGCTAAAGAGCTTCAGGGCTTAAAACAAAACAAAACAATTCACTAGGCAGTTTTTATTTTTTGTAATGATTCTGTTTATAAAAATGTACAGAAGCATAACTAAAAAAGCATGATTGCCATTAAAAGGAGTTTTGTTGTCTGAGCATAGAAATTGGTAATTTTGAAGACAGTATTATTAAAGTCCAAGACTATGAACACAGGAATTCTAGAGGTTTTTTTGGAGGGAAAAAACTGGTTCACTTATTTCTACAAACTATGTTGGTAAATACATTGAGGGAATTTGCATGGCCGTATCATGTTGAAATTCACCTACCTTTAATCCTCCAATTTTTCTCTATAACATTAATAATAACTAACATTATATAGTTAGTACTTTAAGTTTTTCACACTGCTTCTTTTAAAACAAACTGGTAGAGGGGCAGTTACATGGCCCAGTGAATAGAGCACCAGCCCTGAAGTCAGGAGGACCTGAGTTCAAATCCGTCCTCAGGCACTGAACATTAGCCATGTGATCTTGGGTAAGTCACTTAACTCCAACTGCCCTTGCCCCCCCCCCAAAATACAAAAAAACAACTGGTAGATAATATAAAGCATTATTAGATCTTTTCCACCAATTTCGGATTATAGGATTGCCAACAAGAAATAGCAAACATTTCTTCTTTCAAGGTAACCCAGCTAAGAAAGATGAGCAGGAATGATTTGCAGAAGTCATGTTGTTGTAGTTGTTTTGAAAGGAGTCAGGCAGTCTATACCTGCAAAATGAGGGGGTTAGACCAGGTGATCTAAAAGGTTCCTTCAGTCTCTACACCTACGATGCTATGATTTCCTCAGTGTAGGGAACTTCTAGTGAGAATACTTCCCCCTCAAACTCAGAATCATGACCCACTTGTAATTTAGAATTTTAGTTACCTGTGGCATTGAAAAGTTTAGTAAGCAACTTGCCCAAAGTTATAAAAGTTGTGTCTGTCAGAAGCAGGATTTGATTAAGGATTTGGCCTTCTATCTACTCCTCCACATTTCCTCTTATTTAGATTCTCAAGATGCACTTAATTTTGGTGTCTTAATAAAGGGAACAGAAATCCCAAACTAACTCAATGGCAAATATACAAGAACCAAAATGACTACTAGCCCAGTTTTTTTGGTTATAACTAGTCAGGTGGCTAATGAAATGAGCAGCTAAAGATCAGGAGTTATAAGAATACGTTCAAAATCCATGGAAAATGTTTTTTTTTGGGGATAAATATTTCTGATGGTTTAGGTTTTATACCAAATGGATATTAGACTCTACCACACAGCTTTTCCCTACCTCTCCTCCCAGGCTCCAGACTTCCCAGAACCCATCCGGGCTGATTAACAACTTCCCATAGATGAGATGGGAGTTACACTAGGCCTATCATTTCCCTACCACAGCATCCCAAGATAGTCCTTACCTTGCCTCTGTGCAGTCCAGATATGTGGCACTAACACCTGACCTACTGATGTAACCTAAGGACCCCTGGGCTTGGTTATCCCATTGTACCCTCAGGAATTCTGGCACTGGACAAGGATGGTGGAAATATGAATGGAGGAAAAAATAGACCTTTACCCCCTGAGGTTAGGCAACCTGGATCTTTGAGGGTCAGAGTTCTAGATCAAAGCATAGGACCTGTTGACCTTGGATACTCTGGGTCTAGGTTGTCCTGGTCTGACTCTTGCTATGCTGCTCTGGTTATTTCTGTTCCCCCAGTTTCAAGAGCTTTCTACCTTCCTCAGCTTGTTGCCTGTGGAGGCTACAGCTTTGCTGGAAGTCCCCTTTTCTGATGCCTGCATGTTTTTAGGTGATTCTTTGTACAGTTCTGGGGTAAAGGGAGGATTGAAGTTCTTGATCATTATTTGGTCTGGTGAAATTTTAGATTTTTGCTGGAGCTGCTATGTAGGAGTGAGGTGGTTTGGGCTGTTCATGCAGTCACCTTGGTGTATAGTTTTAGGAATCTTCCTCACAGAAAGGACAACCAAAGCCATGGCTTTTTGGTATAACCAAAGCTTACCAAGGTTAAGAATGGAGTAGAAGGAGACAGCCCAGAATGGAGTGGGGATTGATACCCGCACTTAAGAGGTGGAGAAAAGCTGAACCAGCAAAGGATGCCATTTAAAACTCTTCACAGCCTGACCTTTTTCCTGCCTCTCCAGACCTTTCACACTTTATATTCCTTCATGTACTTTTATGTTTCAGCGTCACTAATCTATTTGTAGTTCCCTGAATATGACACCCTTTTAATCTCCCATCTCCATGACTATTTCCTGGCTATGCCCTGGAATGCTCTACCTCCTCCCCTCCAGCTCTTAGTTTGCTTCATCTTCAAGAATCATTTCAAATGTTTATTGACTGATGAACTGGTCTCTCCAGCTGCTAATGCCTTCCTCTCTTAGACTGTCCTCCATCTTGCTAAACATATCTTGTGTGTTCCTAGTTATTTACATATTGTCTCTCCCATTAGAATGCAGTCTCCTTGATGGCAGGGATTGTGTTTTTTGTATCCCCACTGTGCTTGGCACATAGTAAGTACTTAATAGATTCTTGTTAACTTTACAAGCAGGACAGGACCAACCAGCAAAGAACAATATGATGGAAGTCAAAGGAAATAGTACCCAGGAGGATAATTGCTGCAGAAATGTAATGGCAGATAAGAAATAAGAAAAGGTCATTGGATTTTTCAGTTAAGAGGTCATAGTAAGCCAGTAAAGTGGTAGAAGGTAGAAACTAGATTCCAAGGGATTGAAGAATGAGTGGGTAGTGAGACAACAGAGACAATAAGCGTAGATAACTCTCTTCCTAGAAGCTGAGCAGTGAAGGGGAAGAGGAAAAAAGAGGACAGTAGCTTGAGGGGATAACACAGTTAAGAGAAATGTATTCTTTAAGGTTGGTGAGGTATGAACATTTTTGTGGCTAGAGATGAAGGAACCAGTGGAGAAGAAATGGAATGGATGATTGATGGAGCAAGACCCTAGAGGAGATAGGAATTGATGAGATCAAAGATTCCAGGAGAGGGTTTATCCTTGGCAAGGAGGAGGATTACTTCATCCTCTTGGACTGGTTTTCCTTCTACATATCTGATGACTTCCTTTCAGTTTCCTTTGCTGCACAATTATCTGTGTCCTGCCTCCTGGCCACAGGTGTCCTCCAAGGATCTTCCCTTCTCTCTTTGTACTCAGTCATATCACCAGCTCCCCAAACTTCAGATGTGATCTCCATCATCAGAGTCATCAGACTCTCAGAAGAACATATCAAGTCTCACCTTTTTCCTGAGCTCCAACACTGCTTCATCAAGTGTATTTTTTTAATGCTTTATTTAACTTCTGATTTACATCATTCGTTTCCGCCAGATTTTGAGTTACAAATTTTCTGTTTTTCCCCTACCCACCGCCCCAAAATAGCAGTCCCACAGGATATTCCCTCCTCCAATCTGCTCTCTCCCATATTTTCTCCCATACCTCTTTTGACTTTTCCAGTGGATCTCTATGCCCCAGTGCCTGTATATCTTATTTCCCAATTACATGTAAAATGGTATTAATAATAGTATATATATATATATATACACACACACACACACATATATATACATATATATTTGAATATTTGATTTTAAAACTTTGAATTCGAGATTCATTCCCTTCCTTCCTTGTCACCCACCCTTACTGGGAAGATAAGCAATTCAGTATAGGTTGTACATGTGTGGCTGATGCAAAACAATAACACAGTAGATATATTGTAAAAGACTGACTGTATTTCCCTCCCTCCTATCCCACCTCCCACTTGTTCTATTCTCTACTTTGATCCTGTCGCTTTTCAAAAGTGGGTGCTTCCAATTTCCCTCCCCCCCAGCTTGCCCTCCCTTCCATAATCCCCCCCCTCTCATCCCCTTCTCCCTACTCTCCTGTAGGGTGAGATAACCTATTTAGTGTGTATTTCATTCCCTCCCCTAGCCAAATTCAGTGAGAATAAGGTTGACCCATTCCCTTTTGCCTTCCTATTCTTCCCCTCCATTGTAGCCATTTTCCCTTGCCTCTTCTGTATGAGATAATTTACCCCATTCTGTCTCTCCCCATCTCCTCTCATTATATTCCTCTTACCTCTTAATTTCACCTTTTAAGTATCATCCCTTCCCGTTAAATTGGTCCTGTGCCCTCTATGTATACCTGTAAACATATATACACACATTCACATATGTATTCAGATGCCCATATACCCTCATATATAGACATATATATATGTATATATATATATATATATATATATATATATATATTCCCTTCAACTACTGAGAAAAGTTTTATAAGATACAATTATTGTTTTTCCATGTAGGAATGTTAATAGTTCAACTTTGGTAAGTTCCTTATGATTTCTTTTCCCTGTTTACCTTCTCATGCTTCTCTTGCTTCTTGTATCTGAATGTCAAATTTTCTATTCAACTCTGGTTTTTTCAGCAAGAATGCTTGAAAGTCCTCTATTCCACTGAATGACCATATTTTCCCCTGAAACATGATACTCAGTTTTGCTAGGTAGGTGACTCTTGGTTTTAATCCCAGCTCCTTTGACCTCCGGAATATCATATTCCAAGCCCTTCGATCCCTCAGTGTAGAAGCTGCCAGATCCTGTGTTATCCTGATTGTGTTTCCACAATTCTTATTGTTTCTTCCTGGCTGCTTGTAATATTCTCTCCCTAATCTGGGAATTCTGGAACCTGGCTATAATATTCCTAGGAGTTTTCTTTTTGGGAACTTTTTCAGGAGGTGATTGGTAGATTCTTTCAACCTCTATTTTGCTCTCTGGTACTAAAACATCAGGGAAGTTTTCTTTGAGAACTTCCTGGAGGATGATTTCTAGGTTCATACTTTGATCATGGCTTTCAGATAGTCCAATAATTTTTAAATTCTCTCCTGGATCTATTTTCCAGGTCAGTGGTTTTTCCCATGAGATATTTCACATTGCCTTCTATTCTTTCATTTGTTTGGATCTGTTTAACAGCATCTTGGTTTCTCATAGTCATTAGCTTCCATTTGCTCCAATCTAATTCTGAAGCAATGATTCTCCTCATTGAGCTTTTGAGATTCTTTTTCCATCTGGCAAATTCGGGTTTTTAAGGCATTCTTCTCCTCATTGCCTTTTTGAGCCTCTTTTGCCATTTGAGTTAGTCTGTTTTTTAAGGTGTAATTTTCCTCAGTCAGGCCGTTGACTCTCATTTCATAATTTTCTTGCATTGTTCTCATTTCTCTTCCCAATTTTTCCTCCACTTCTTTTATCTACCTCTTAAGGTCCTCTGTGGCCTGTAACCAGCTTGTATTTTCCTTTGAAGTGTTTGGTGCAGGAGTTCTGACCTCACTGTTTTCCTCCTGTTCCATGCTTTGCTCCTTTTTGTCCCCAAAATAGGAGTGTAATGTTGGAATCTTCTGTCTGCTTTGTTTCCTTTGCCTGTCATGTCGCTCCTCAGTCACTTGACCCCTGGGCTTTTTGCCACAGTAGGACTCTGCCACCAGACAGGGGAGCTTTTGTCCCAAACGCTGGGGTTTTCTCAGCTGCTGGAGGTATTAGATGGGTGCCTTCTCTAAGGTCTCCACATGCTCTGGCAAGCTCGACACACACCCCGGGACCTCCACTCTAGACTGCAATCCAGATCCAAGCAGGTTAAAGCAAGAGCGATTACCCTCAGACTGGTGCTTGGTCCCCCTACACTCTGCAGGCCAGGAGCTGAAGCTGCCACGTGGAGCTGGCTGGCTGTGACAGCATCTCAGCAGCTTCTCGCCCCAGGGGGCAAAAGCCACGCACTCCCACTTACTGGGTCCCAAAGTCCAGACTGCACTGACCTTTCACTTTGTCCTTCGCATCTATGTGTTGATAAATCTGGAAACGGCCACAGCTGCTGCTGATCTGGGGTCCCTCTGGCTGGTGGCTGGTCAGGCCTGCCCTGGGACTAAAGCCTTGGAGTAGGGCTGGGCTCAGCTCCCAGAACACTGCACTAGATTCCTGCTGGCCTGCTGGGCTGTCCTCAGTGGGAGGTTAGCTTCTCTGTGTCATTTTGTGGGTTCTGCAGCTCCAAAGTTTGTTTAGAGTCCCTTTTTTACATGGATTGGGGAAGGTTGAAGCCGGAGCCGCGGGGAGGTTGTGCTTCTACTCTGCCATCTTGCCTCCGGTGGGAAAGTCCATCAAGTGTCTTTTGGATATTTCTACTTAGATGTATTTGTATCCCCAGGGCTTAGCACAGTGCCTAGCACATAATGAATACTTAGTAAATGTTTATTGACTATTAGCTATGTCCCATAAGCTTTTAAAACTCAACATGTGCAAAAGAGAACTCATTATTTCTTCCCTAAGCCAACCCTTCTTTCTAGTTTCTTTCTGTCAAGGATACCACCATCCTTCCAATACCCCAGGGTTCCCAAATCAGAATCATTCTGAATATGAATTATGGGATAGGGATACAGGGAAGACTAAAGGAGGTGCCAGAGGTTACAAAGAGGATAAAAAGCAGGTTCCATTGGAATGAGGCATTTGGAGATATTGACCATGATGACAGAGGGGAATTTCAGAGTTCAGGATCTTGGCAGTGGAAAAGTTTCATGTGATGACCTTCTCTGTAGGAGGCTGAGGTAGATGAAGTGGAAGTCATGAGATTTGAGAAGACTGATTAACTGAAAAGTCAGGGTGTTTGAAAAATCAAATGAATACAAAAATCTCATAAACAGCCAAACTGGCCTGCTTGGTCTTCCAATGAATTGACTATGGAATATAAAAAACAACTGAGGATAATGGCAGTAGTGGGGTTTTTAAGTCACTTAGGAAGGTGAGAGAAGGTCTTGCTTTTTGGTAGTAACAGTGACAGTGACAGAGTAATATAACCACTGGATGAGAACTTTAAAGGGGAAGTAGTTGAACTATGATGACAGCTGAATGGTCTGGAGGAGAAAAAATTTTTTAAATTTAAATATTCTAACTTCTATCCACTGTACTAGTCAGGGGATATGATATTTAATTTAAGGACTTACTGCTACATGAAGAACACTGTATTAGGTGCTGGGGGGGGGGGATGTAATCCTCAGATAAGGCATTATCCCTGCCTTCACAGAAGTTAGCATCTATTAAGGGAATATGACATATACATAAACTTAATTACTCACAAAAAAATGAGATAATAGAATTTAAAGGTGGAAAGTCCAACCTTTTCTTTTATGGGTGAGTAAACTGAAGCCCAAAGAAATTAAATGATTTATCCAAGGTCACATTTACAGCAGTAAATAGCAGACAGCCAGGATGTAAAGTCATGTCATCTAACTCCCAATCCAGTGTTCTTTCTACTAGACCATGCTATATATTTCTTATATGTAAAATAAAAGATTAAAATAGAAAACTAAACATTAAAGTGAAACTGTCATAGCTTTTTGTGAAAAACAGCATAATATAATCCTTATTAATAAACTTGATTCTCAAAATTTTTAGTGCTTTGAGAATGTCAGTAGTCTGTTATGCACTAACTGATGCATAGATGAGAAAGGTTCTCTTATTCACAATGTTTAAGGTGATTTTGAATGGCTACAGAGGTTACAGACAAGTCTTTTTCAGAAAAGACATTTGAACAACAATAACATATCACATGAATCATATCACTAGTAAAATGAGATTGATTCTTCTGCTTGAATAGAATAGGTTCTGTTCTGTTCTGTTTGAATACAGAAGAATGGGTGAAAAAGGTTCCCTTTCTTTCCTCTTGTGTTCACATAGTCCCATGCATATCTATATTTTATGGATTCTATCCAGAGTTTAGCACAGGATAAGTGGGATGTGGTCCAGGGTATGTTGTACCTCCACTGAGCCTTCCAATACACAGTTACATTATATTTGCAATCTAGGTGGAGAAAATATTTGTGAATTCTTTTATATTTACAGAACTGCTTAGCTAGTGATCTTCTCAATGCAGCAGCTACTGGAATAATAATTGGCATTTCTACAGTACTCTAAAGTCTGCAAGGTAGTTTTCATACTTCTCATCTGAACCTCATGATAACCCTGTGAAGCAAGCACTACAGGTATTATTATCCTCCCTTAACATATGAGGAAACTGAGGCTGAGAGAGGTTACCTGCCTTGTCTATAGTTATTCAGGTAGTGTCAGAGGTGGGATCTGAACCCAGGTCTTCCTGATGCCATGCCCAACATTTTATTTGCTAAAAGATTTCTAATCTGTCAAGTGGAGTGAGACAGGATGGCTTCTGACGTCCCCACCTAGCTCTAAATCTATGAGGAATAAACCCTGCTGCATCTTTTTAAAAGTGGAGAACAGGAGCCATTGTACTAATATTTTTTTATACGTAGGTCCCAGTTAAGCACAGACCTTCAGAAAGAGGAACCTCACAGGGGTTTTGTGATTGCCACAGAGTATGTAAATCAATCAAATAATCAATGAACAGCTTTTGTTAAAGCCTGCTCTACCCTACCCACTGTGTTAAGCCATGAGTAGATCAAGACAAAAATGAAAGTCTCTGACAGGAACTAGGCAGTTCAAGGTTGTTCTCATCCTGTCTATAGCCATGAACTGCAGGACCAAGAGATTCCAACTCTGACCCTCAGGGCTTCCCACTGGACTACTTTGGTGAACATGAAACTTTTAAAGAAAAATCCACCAACTGTCTTTGTTATAATAATTTTGAAAATGTTTTGTGCAGAAATAAATCAAAAGAATGATTGGATGCAAGTGGACAGGGTTTTATTAACATTAATAATTATAATAATGATAGCCAGCATTTATATATCTCTTACTATGTACCAGGCCTGGTGTTTTGGGCTCTACAATAATTACTTCATTTGATATGACTGCTTTAAAAGATATTATTGGGTCAGGGAGTCATCTGTTTGCCTATGGGAATACTACAGAGGGGATAGTCTCCATTAATTTGCTCCTTCTCATCTGCCCAAGTCATTTGCCCTTGGAGATAACCTTAAATCCATATTGTACAGATTCCCTCTGCCCCTCCTCCACTACTGGTTGTTTCACTGACCTGTTTGCCCACTTTTCCTAGTGAATGTGGTTTAGGGAAAAGTACATTGAACTTGGGAGTTTAAAGAAGTAGACTATAGCCCAGGTTCTACTACTTATCACTTAAGTGACCCTTAAAGAGGTGACTTGACTTCTTTCCACCTCAGTTTCCTTGTCTGTATTATGGGGACAATATTTTTACTATGTGTCTTGCAGGACTGGTATGAGTAAAGTGTTTTGCAAACTGTAAAGTGCTATATATAAGTAGGTTAATTAACAGTGGGGTTTTCCCCCCTCAAAGACAGACAATTACTACTGGTGGGTAAATAAAGGAAATGCTAGGCATTTGAGTGTTTGTATTTGGCTTATATGACTGTGCTTCATTCTTGTCATCTTTAAATGGAAGTTTTAAAAAAATATGCAACTGGGGTGGCTAGGTGGCACAGTGAATAGAGCACTGGCCCTGGAGGCAGGAGAACCTGAGTTCAAATCTGGCCTCAGACACTTAACAATTATTAGCCACGTGACCTTGGGCAAGTCACTTAATCCCAACTGCCCTGTCTTCCCCCTTCCAGAAAGCATATATATATGTATGTATATATGCAACTTCTGAAGCATAGTACCCTAGCAACTGGTTGAAAAAAATCAATTGGCTTTTGTATCCGTGTGATACTAAGTAATCTGATTTATTTGTGATGATATGATCTATTCATTCCCCTCTCCCCTACTGGATTTTCAAAGTTGTTTCTTGAGAACTCATGTCATGTTATTTTGAGTCAGGGGTATAGGCATTCCTTACTTTTTATCTTAGTGCATACATGGAAATCATGTTGTAAAGCAGTTAACTGCAAAGTATTTTATACTTTCTCATAGGAGTGATGCTCCCAACTAGACCTGGAGTAGGAAGATGAGAGTTCAAATCTGACCTCTGACACTAACTGTGTGACCTTTGGAAAGTCACTCAACCTCAGTTTTCTTAAACGTAACTGTTTGCCTCAGTTTCTTTAAACTGTAAAATGAGGATAATAACAGTACTTGTAGTGTTTTGTGAGGATCAGATGGATGAGATAACATTTGTAAAGTGGTTAGCAAAGTGTCTGGCACATAGTAAGTGTTAAATAAATGTTTACTCCCTTCCTCTTCCCCCTTATAATGAAGGATTGCATTCCCAAACAAAAGTAATAGCTCACATTTACGGTCTGATTTGTGGTTATACATATAGAACATCTCAGCTGATCCTTATGCTCACCCTGTGAGGAAGACAGTGCCAATGGTGCCATCTCTTATTTTTGCAAATGAGGCTGAAGCTGAGCATATGAAGTGACTTGTCTGGGGTCACACAGCAAGTAAGGGGCAGGGCTTTAGACTCTTCTCTGGCACTTTTAAAACCTACAGTACACTAGTCACTTAGCTAGGTCATGGGTATGAAAAGACAAAATGCAGCACTCTACATTTGTCATAGAAGTGCAGATGGAGTTATAACCTTCTGTGATCACTAAAACAAGGCTGCAAGTGCAATGGTACAGTAGAAAGAGCACTAGCCTGGGCGTTGGGAGATCTGGATGTGAATACTGACCCTGGTACTAACCAGGTAACATTGGGGAAATAATTTTACTTTTTAGAGCCTATTTCCTCATCTGTTAAATGGGACAAATAACATTATAGAGAAAATGCTTTGTAAACATTAGAGTACTACATAAATACAATTTCTTATAAATCACTTTATACCTTCTTATAATTTTAACATGTTAAATCTACCAAAGGGCTCTGCAAATAAAAGAAATAGTCTTTGCCTTCATGGAGCTTAAATTCTAATAGAAGAGTCAACATACACATATAGAGTTATGGATAAAACTCATAGAGAGAAGATACAGGGTTACTTTGGAGGTGAGGAAGGCAATAACTGTTGGGAAGACTGCAAATGGTCTCCTGTAGAAGGTGGTGCTAGAATTAAACCTTGAAGGGAATCTAGGGATTTCAAGAGGCAGAGGTGATAAGAAAGTACATTTAGTTCTCCCCACCTTCCCCTCCACAAGCATCAGACAGTGGAAGGGCATGGGGATGGGAGATGGAGTGTCCTGTGTAAGGAACAAGAGAACCAGTTTGGCTGGATTGCAGAGTTTGTGAAGAGGAGCAATGTGTAATGAGGCTAGAAACGTACAATGGGGCCAGGATGTAAAAGAGCTATTTAAATATCCAAGGGGCTGATATTTGATCATGGAGAACTTAGGGAACTTCTGTAAGAAGTTTTGAGAGAGAAAGACAGAGACAGACAGAGAGAGACAGACAGACAGACAGACAGAGTAGGGGTCAGGGAATGACACAGTCAGACCTGCACTTTAGGAAAATTACTTTGGAGGCTATGTTGGAGAATGGTTAGAGTGGGGAGAGAATTAAAGTAGGGAAATGAATTAGGAGGTCATTGTAATAGTCCAGGATGGTGGTGGTATGGGCCCTAATGACAGTGGTGTTTGTGTAAATACAGAGAAGGGGACATATGTTGGAGATGTAGTGGAGGTAGAAAAGACAAGAGTCCAAATAGAAGAAAAATTCCCTATAGATATTGTCTCCAGATGCTTCTGTTTGTGAATGAGTTTGCACTGATTGCTTCTAGCTCTAAAACACTGTAGTCTCTTAAATGAGACCCATGATTACTAGAGTTTGGTCTAATTCATACAATAAAAACAAACAAAAAACCAAGTGAATGAAGAATGCCCATTGTTCAGACCATGATGTGCAGTTGTCAACCCACAGAACTGGTCCATCAGTAGATATATTTTCAACAGATTCTATAAGTGGACAAATGAGTTGTTCTGAGAACTGAAAAGGAGAGCAGGTTGAATTGCCTTTGGGAAATAATGCAGTGGTTTTAATTACCCCAGTTTTCCCCTGAAACAAAAGCCTATCCTTTTTTTTTTTTTAACATCAATATTCTTTTTTTTTTTTTTTTTAAGCAATAGGGGTTAAGTAACTTGCTCAAGGTTACACGGCCAGTTATTATTATTTCTGGGTGTGGTGCTGAGTATCTGAGCCCAGATTTGATCCAGGTCATCCCGACACTGGAGCCGGTGCTCTTACTCGCTGAGCCACCTGGCCGCCCCTAACATCAATATTCTTTTGGTAATATTGTTTGGCTTTGAGTCCTGAAATACTACAAGCTCTGAAGAATCAAGGTTGTGGGTCACCCAAAGAGCAATGGAGAGGCTAGAACATGTTACCAGCAAAGAATTGCTTAAGAGAACTAGTATAAAACTATCAATCAGAGACACGTATGATTAGCAAAGGACATGACCTGATTATGAAATAAGAAGAAGGGATAACACATAGATAGATCATGTACTCTATTGATACCCACAAATGTCAAGGGAATTGAAGGCCCCTGAATACAATGGAGTATATACATAGTAGTGGAATCCCTGGATCAAGGGATATGGTTTTTTGAGTTATTTTACTTGTATGACCCTAAATTGTTTTCCAAAATGGATGTACTGATTTACAGCTACATCAACAATGTACTAGTGCGCCTATATTCGAACAACCCCTCCAACAGTGACTATTCCCACCTTCTGTTATCTTTGTTAAATTTTCTAGGTGTGAGGTAAAACCTCAGGGTTGTTTCAAGCATTTCTCTCCCTCCCTCCCTCCCTCCTTTCCTGTCTCTCTCTCTCATTTTTTTTTTTTTTTGCCTTTTGGAGGACAGTTTGGGGTTAAGTAATTTGCCCAAGGTTACATGGCTAGTATTTTTGTGTGGGTGTTAAGTGTCTCAGGCTGGAACCAAACTCAGGTCCTCCCGACTCCAGGGCCAGCGCTTTACTTACTGCGCCACCTAGCCGCCCCTCTCTCTCTCATTTTTTAGTGATTTGGAGAATTCTTTTCTATTGTTGTTAAGAGCTTGTAATTTTCATTTGAGAACTATTAAATCATATTCTTTGACTACTTATCTACTGGGGAATGTGTATATACATACATGCATATATGCACACATATTACACACATATACACAGATGAATATCATGTGTATACATGTGTCAGTTGTCTATATATTTTGGATACCAAACTTGTGTCCAAGAAATCTGACACAGATACTGTTTGACCACTTCCCTATTCTACACATGCTAACTTCTGTAATTGCTTAAGAATACTTATCCTATCTGCAATTGCCTTCTAATTGTTCTCCCTGACCCAAGTCTCTTCCATTCTAACTTATACTACACTCAGCTGTCAAGTACAAATAAGTCGTCACCACCTCCTACTAAGAGTAGGAGGAACTGGATCCATTCCGTGGAACAATATCTTAAATCAGGACACAGGACTAGAGATATTAGTAAATAGAAGAGGACAATGAATACTTTGAAGAAATATGGGTCATGAGATGCCTAAGAGGTAAATTCAGAGAAGAGTATTTACATAAGTATAAGCAGAACCTCAGGCTAAAAATGATAATGACCCTTAATTCTATGAGACTACCTTGAAGAAATAAAGAATGAGTTTAAAAATTTTAAAAGAACTCTGGAGGAAGAAAATGGAAGAAAAGTAAATAGCTTAGGAGAGAAAGTTGAAAACCTTACCCAAATACTAGATTCCTGAAAAATAAATTCCTGAAATAGAATTTAATGACTCCTTGAGACAAGAACTAATAGAATAAAATCAAAAGACTGAAAAATGTAAATGTAGGTATCTATTATCAAAATCAACTAACCTAGAAAATAGGTAAAAGAGAGTTACTTTACGAATCATTGGTCCCCCTGGAAATCATGACCAAAACAAATTCTGAACACCATTATTTCAAGAAATCATAAAAACTGCCCAGATATAACAGAACACAAAGGCAAGGGAGAAATAGGAAGATTCCATCAGTCATTTCCTGAAAGAAACCTCAAAAAGAAAACTCTCAGGAATATCATAGCCAAAATCCAGAGCTTCCAGGTCAAAGAAAAATAAAATGTTACCAGGAGACAGAAATAAAGAATTCAAGTACCAAAGAACCACAGTCAGAATCTTACAAGAGTTGACAAAAATTACTATAAAGGAGGGAAATCTTGGAATATGATATTTTGAAGGGCAAAGATAAAGGCTAAGAGCCAAGAATAATTTACTGTGTAATACTGAGCATAATCCTACAGGGGAAAAATGGAACTTTAATGGAAGAGAAGACTTTCAAGCATTCATGGTTAAAAGACCAGATACAAAAACAAAAACAAGTACCAAAAAACCCCCAACCCCAAATCAAAACCCCAAACTGGAAAGTAAGAGGATGTGCAAAAATTGAGGAATGACTGAATTAGTTGGGGTATATGAATGTGATGTAGTATTATTGTGCTGTAAGAAAGAAGAAAATAGATGATTTGAAAAAGACATGGAAAGACACATGAATTTATGCAGAGTAAAGTAAGTACAACCTGAACAAGTTCATGTTATAGTACAGTATATATAGTATTTTCTCTCTCTCTCCTCTCTGTATATATCTATATATTTTATATATAATACAGTTATAACATAACATAAATATTATACAAATGAACAATTTTGAGGACTTGTATAGACTGATAAAGAATGAAATGAGCCATGAGAACTTAGACAACGAAACACTATAAAAGCAAACAACTTTGAAATCTGTAAGAACTATGATTAATAAAACAACCATTCACAATTCAAGAGGACTGATGATGAAATATGCTATACATTACAAAGAGGTGATACATTTAGGTTTCAGAATGAGATATATGTGTGTATACATGCACTATATATATATACATATACATACATGCTTATGTGTACATAAAGTCATTGAAGGAATTTGTTTTGCTTGACCACGCATATTTGTTACAAGAAATTTGTTTGTTTGTTTTTTTTTTTATTGAGGTAGGGGTTGGAAGGGAGAGAAAACCGATTTTTGCAATTAAAAGATTCCCCAGAAAGGTGGTACAGGAGGTGCTACAGATGTGAAATGTTGCATGCTGTTTCAGATAAGGTCACTGTGTTATCAATCGGTTATTAATTTACTTAATTGTTTTGTTTTGTTACAAGAGAGCTCTTATGAAGTGAGAATCATTTGTAAATGTACATAACGTAAAACAAAATGCATCAATACAAATAAGGAGCAAGTTTCACAATCAGGAAAAAAGACTGGAGCTGAGTAAGAACTGTGAATTGCAAACAGAAGCATCAAGAAAAACTAGAAAGATAAATGTACTTGAATAATCAGAAGGGAGGAAATGATAAATGAATGAATATTAATGAAATGTTTATTAAGTACTTACTACGTATAAAACATCGTGCTAATTGTTAGGTATACAAATAGAAAATTGACATAGTATCTGCTCTCAAGGAGCTCACACTCTAATAAGGGAAGACATATATACGGAAAATTTCAGCTGCAATTCGGTTGGGAAGGTCCAATGGTCCTTAGGATACAGGCACACAGTATAAGTTAATGTATATTTACTAGAGGGAGAAGAGGCAAATGTCCCCTAAAAATCCTTGGTGTCTTCAAGGGACATCGGAATTAAATAGAAAAACAGAGATTGGGAGTGATTTGTTCCATTTTTATGGTGTTAGAGGACAGATAAATGAGGAAGGAGGTGAAGTTTTTGTTGTTTAGCCATTCAGTTGTATCTGACTCTTCATGACCCCATGGACATAGCACGCCAGGCCCTTTATCCTTTACGAGATCTGTCCAAGTTCACGTTTCTTCCATGACCCTATCCATCTCATTCTCTGCTGTCTCTTCCTTTTGCCTTCTAGTTGAGGGTCATCTGACAATTTCCATCCTAAGACCTCATGCCGTGGCACAGGTTGTCCCCCAAGCCTAGACAACTCCTTCTACGTCTTCAATCAATCAACAAGAATTTACCAAGCACCTACTATGTGACAGGCACTATGCTACACTCTAGGGTAAAAGTACAGATAAGGACATATTCCTAATCACAAGGTTCTTCCACCAATGTGGGCATTCCTGTTCATTTGCAGGGTTCAACTCAGGTGCCAGCTCCTATCCAAGTTCTTTCCTGAGCCTGCTTCCAGCCCTGAAATTGCTTTGATATTTATTTTATACATGTTCTCTACTTACTTCTCTGGGTACATAGTATCCCCCTCTCCTTCCCCAGTAGAATGTACATTTCTTAAGGGGAGGAAATGTTTCATCTGTCTTTGTATTTCCGATTTCTGACATAGCACTTTGTACATGGTAGGCACTTACCATAAGTTAGTGAAATTAAATAATTGCTCACGAACCATGTCTATAATAATTTGTTGTAGAACTTTGCCAGGAATACATTAAACTCACCAGCCTGTATCTTTCCCTTTGGAAAGTCAGGACATTGGCCCTTCTTCAGTTCCCCACAGTCTCTCAAAGATCACAGACAGTAGTTAATCCACTATATCTTTCAGTTCACTAGGATTTGATTTGTCTGGGCCTTGACAAAGGTAAACATAATAAGGGCAGCTGGATGCTTTTTTTTTTTTTTACCATTTCCTCAATTAATACTGGCTTTCAACTTCTTATTGACTCTTTTGGCTCTATCCTGTCAAATCCAAAGACCATTCTTGGAAGAGAGAGCAGAAGCAAAGAAAAAAGTTAAGGATTTGTGCTCTCTCTGGCCAGTTCACATCTGGAATATTTTCAGGTATCATATTTTATGAAGCATTCAGAGCAAGGCAATCAAGTTAGTAAAGGACTTGTAGTGCCTTTTGCCAGACAAGGACTGGTTAAACTGGGGATGTTTAGCCTGAAGTAAAGATTTAGGGGTGTGGAGGAAGAGATGATAGTTATCTTAATGTGTTTGAAGCCTAGGAAGAGGGATTAAATCTGCTCTGTTTGGCCCCAGAGATCTTGACTCAAATGGCAAAAAGACAAATTCAGGCTCAGGGTATGGAAGAAGAATCTAAAACTGAATGTTCTTTGAAAGGGCAGTGGGCTATTTCCAAAGGCAGTGAATTCTCCTTCCCTAGAGATTTTCAAATGAAGACTGGAAGAATACTTGTTGAGTCTCTTACAGAGAAGATGCTTGTTCAAAAGGTTGCAGTGAAAGGTTTTTGTGGTTCCCTTCTAACTAGGAAGATTCTATAATTTTATGATAACCTGTGAGAATCCAGTAGAAGTCAGCAGGGATGGTGAAGGACCTCCACATTATTCAAATCAACAAACTCGAAAGATACTGTGCTAAGTGCAGGGAAAAATGAAACTGTTATTGGATCTCAAGGATCTTGCATTTCTTATGGTGGGCTTGCTGTAGCAGCAAGCACCCCAGTGTCCCCAGGGTGGCTGCTCACACAGGTTCTTAGATCTGCTTTGATAAAGGAAAGCAACTCAAAATGGGTTAACAAGCTAACTTTAATCAGTCAAACATGTATCGTTTACCTAGTTCAGGGGAAAGAGTTCAGCACCCCGAACTTCAGAATATACAGACAGAATTATCAAGACAGAAACAGATCAAGTAGACAGATTTCAAACTGTCCAACCATTACATCTATACCCAATCAACATCTGGGTTTCAAAGCCGGGGGGGCTCTGGACAACGGCTTCTCAGAATCCAGATCAAATCACAAAACACTTCTCAAAGTGAGCCCCAAAACAAAGCTACACATCAGGGCTTATATAGCCTTCTCCTGGCTCAGAGAATGTAACAACCTTATTGACTCACTGGCCAATCAAGAAGTATCTACTGAAAAGGAAGCCTCCCACCCCAGGCTCCTGATGCACTTTAGCCTAGGGGCAGGAAAGATCTTCAAATTTACATTCCCATTACAAATGCATATAAATACTATTGTTGGGGGGGGGGGGTGTGGGGAGTCTGGATCTATGGTGTTAGTATAGAAAACTCCCTCTACCAGTGTGATTTAGCAACTCATCTCAACTTGTAGTCCTGGAGTTGCCTAAGGCATTGAGCAAAAGGTAAGTGAGTGTTCAATGTGGTTACACAGCTAATAGATAAAAGGTAGAACTTGGGCCCTGGCCTTACTGTTTCCAAATTATGTCTTGTTGCTTCTTCTTATACAGGGTGTCCCAAATGTCTCATTGAAGTTTTAAGCTTATATGTTCGCAAAGCATGGGCACACCTTGTTCTTAGTTCTTAGCACTCTGGCTCCCAAGGATCACTAATTCCCTAAGTGCTCACAAACCATCTGTTTAATAAGCTGTAATAGCTTTTAAATTTGCACTGAGACTTTTGGAACATCCTGTACAAATATACACCAACACAAAGTTCATATTAAAGAATTTCAAGAAAGAGAATAAATGGGGGTGAGGGATTAGGGAGGACCAGGAAAGATCTCATCTAGGAGGTGGCAGGTGGTAGCAACTTCCTGAGCTATACTTTGAATAAAGCCAGGGATTCTATGAGGAGAGGCTATGCTATACAAAGACTGGGTGAAGGAACTGGGGATATTTATCCTGAAGAAAAGAAGATGGGATATTTGACATGTTCCTGAAGGTTCATTTCTTGGAAGATGGATTTGTTTTCTTCTATTGTCCCTAGATGACATTACTAGAAGAAATAAGTATACAGTTGTACAAAAGCAAATTTAGGCTCAACGAGAGAAAAAACTTCCCAATAATTAGAGCTCTCCAAAAATAGAATGAGTGGTAATAGGTTCTTCCTCATCAGGCTTGTGACTCCTTGTTCGGTAGGTTGTAGGAAGGATTCTTCTTCACATATAATGTTGGACCAACAGGCCTTTGAGGTCCTTTCCAATTCTGTCAAAGCTGGTCAGGATCTCATGTGCATCTTCAGGCTCGAGAAAGCAGATGTGAAAGGGTGAGGTGGTGAAAAGTTGAGGCATAAAATGTGGAACGCTCTCTCTAGGAGGTGGTCTGTGAAAGATAGGAGGGACAGACCAGGAGGGGATGGCAAATTCAAGTCAAAGTTTTAAGGCTGGGGAGGTGAGCATTTTGGTATAGAACTTTGAAGAAGTTAGTATATAGGGAGAGCCTGAAGAGAAGAGTGATAGCGAGAATGATTGAGTTGGCGAATTGTTGGGGGATACAAGGGGAAATGGGAATAAAGGAATAGTGGAGGATTTAGTCTTGCCAAGGAGAAGGGCCACCTCTTCCTTTCAAAGACCAGGGCTAAACAAGAGAGGGTCAGAAGACAGAGATTTGGAAGTGAGGAATAGGGCAGATGAGATCTCAGTTTTTTTCAGTAATAGAATATTAAGTCATTTGCTCAGAGACAGGGACTGGATATAAGGTAAGGGGTTTGAGGAAAGAAGAGAAGGCTTGGAATAGGTTCTCTGTGGCACATGAAAGAGAATCTGTCCAAGAATAAAAGGATTACTATGAGCAGTGTAGCCCCAGTTGATATTAGATAATATGGATTTGTATTTGAACCAGTCAGCAAAGTTATGTGACTTCCTCTAGTAATTTTAAGGGATATCTCTGATTAAAAAAAAATATTAAGTTAAAATTACATAATTTGTTGTATTGTATTATATGTTTTGCCTCAAGTGTAAAATTATCTTAGTGAGCTCATGCTGATCTTGATAAATTTGTGAACACTCTCATTAAAAAAATTCTATCTTGATGTATGAATTCTTCTCATAAAAATACTGAAAATATGATAAAAACAAAGCCTGATCAAAAATAAGAGAAACTTGTTATATTTTAAGACACATAGACACATACCTACACAAAAACAACTGCTGATATATATATTTGATTTTTTAAACTTGGTTCTTTAAGCTACAAAGGCCCTAACTAGGACAAATAGTTTTAAAGTGCTACATACATCCTATAAAGAAAATGGTTATTTCTGCTTGCCAGATATTTTATCCACAAAGAATTTTAATAAATTTTATAAAGATATATTTAAGACTGTTAATATATATAATTATTACTCACCTAGATTATGACTGTCTTGAAGTCATAATTTAAAGATATATATTATTAAGCCTGGTATCTATAATACATATAATAGATACCCTAGAATATGTTTTATGGTATAATTTTTCATTACTTCCATTTAGTTATTTATTCTTTCATCATTAATAGCTTTTTACATAGCTATCAAGATTTTAAAAGACAGCTTAGAAAACAAATTCAGTAGCTTAGTGGTATATTTTTCCCATGTCTTCCAGAAATAAGACAGTAATAACATTAAAAAAAACAACTAATGCTCTTTAAAAATATTTTATTTGTCCAGCAAAGGGCAGGATATTTTAAATGAAATCTGATTTCTACAGTTACATTATTTCATTGGAAATATGACTTAAAAGTAACATATGAATAACCTTTCAAATTTTCACATTAAATAGCTCAAATACAGAGCAAAGTAACAAGTTATTTGCTTATATATGAGTGCAGTTTTCCACAATCATTTATAAATTAGCAACACCTTGCAATTAATAAAGTATTTTATGCTAATATATTTTATATACATATATAAATACATATGTATGCACACATATCTCTCTATATATAATCTCTCTATATATGTTAGGACATCTGAAACAACTTAAAAAAAACTCCTCATACTTTCTCACTTCATAGCTGCCATCCAAGGGAAAATGGAGAGACTAATATGTCAAGTTGTATAGGGCCAAATAATTAATGGACCAGTGCACACATTGATGTGTTTAGCTGAAAAGTGACTGAAATCTGAACTGTTTGCTTTCTCTTTTTTGTTACTTCAGAACTGGTTTGAGCTTAAATAACTAAAACCTACAGGTGTTTAAATTTTCTTGCTTGTCAGATAAACTGGTTTCATCCGTCATTGGTTATTTGTCCAAGTAGAAGAGATATTTGGCGACCCCATAGTTGAAACTTAGGGGAAAGACCAGACCAGCTGTGTCCCTTAAGGCTGCCTTCATAGATATGTCCTTCAGGGAAGTAAAATTAGAAGCACAATTTCTCATCACTGAGGTAGTGAGTACAGCAAATACACTTTAACTCAAAGTTTAAGCATTGACCAGATTTAATTTGATTATTAATTTTCAACGGACTGAAATTTTTAATGATCTAATCTCATAGAGAGCTAAATGAGACTATTAAGTTGTTGAAATCTATGCCATTAAAGGCTTTATAAGGCTAAAAATAGTCAAGTTAGTCCATTTGAAATTCAAAAAATCCTCCAGCTATAAATACATTATGCTTCAGAAAATAGTGTACTTTATATATCACTCATCATTTCTCAGTGCAAGATTTGTTAAGAGGTATGAGTTACATGCGTTCCATTTAACTATGTATATGTATGTATATACACATACTACATTTTAATTTGGGATTTGGAGTGTATAGAATTAAAATATTTCTTTCATAAAATGCTGCAAGTTTCTAGCAGAATAGAGTCATAATACTTTTTATTTTCTATCAAAGTCCTTCTCCTATGTCTAGGGTGGGTAGAAAGGTGTGGGGTGACCCCAGGCACACAATCTCTGGAAGCTATCTAACCAAGCATGGCCTCAAAGTAGACTTTTTATTTGGTGAGGGTAACCCAGCTAAGTCCAGAGAGCCTCATCATCAGAAGATTGGCCCCAACATGATTAATTTTTTTGGCTATAGCAATGAATTCATCTCCATAAGGGCAAAAGGGACATCTTCTGCAGAAGTGCAGGGAGTACCCTCCATTTGATGAAATATTGAGTTACTGAAGCAATGGTTTTATGTATAGAAACATGATCTTACTAGAGTCCTTAAAAAGTAAGATTACGATGGTCTCCAATAAAGTATTTGGTATTAAGAAGTCTTTTCATCCAATAAATATTGGTAAATCATTAAGGTTTGTTTTAATTGAACCTATGATTCCATTAGTAGGAAGCTCCTTGTGAGGAGCTTCTTCAACTAAAGCAGATTGTCACCACCTCTGGAATTAAAAAAAATCATCTTAGAGAATTGCCCAGGGGCATCGAGACCTTAAGTGACTTGCCCAGTCTCACACAACTAGTATGTGGCAGAGAGGGGACTTGAAGCTAGTTATTCTTGGCTCTGTATCCATTATGCCATGAAGCATATGTAAAAACAACAAAAAATTAACAATTTTTAAATGAGCAAATTTTACTTGCATAAAGAAAATTATTTAAGTGATCCCATGATGTAATAATATTGTCTTTGTCCTCAACTAATTTAAAATCAATGAAGTCTTGATATCATGAATTAACAAATTTCTTTGGTGATAATGTACAATTTTGGTGAAAGTATACCGTGAAATATTATTTTAATTAATCTTCACTATTGAGGTTTGTGTTTTTTTTTCTTTCTGAATAGATATATTTATGAGGCAAAACAAAGAAGCATTTTCTAAATTTACCTTTAGGCATTAAAACATAAAAGAAGTTGGGGGTATCAGAACTGGCTTGTTTTAAATATCACTATATTACCTTGAATGACAGTTTACAATTTACAAGTAGGGTGTGGCTAATAAAGCCACTGAAGCAGACAAGAGCACAGGTTTTCTCTGATACGCACCCTGAGCCTGTCAGTCATTCTTTTCCAGTCTTTGTTGTACAGGCATGCCAATAACTACAACCACATTTTACCAATCAGCCTTATGCCCAAAGGCCTTCAAAAGACTGCAATCACATCAACATTTGAAAATCCCAGATTAAAGCTCAGATACTCAAGCTGAGAAAAGTTTTCCCTTCAAAAAGGGTAAATTTAATTTGAATTTTCTTAAAGTAAATTGAGACAGTAAACTTTAATAACAGAGAAGAAAGTAGCATGTCAGATTCATCACCCTCTCCAGATCTTAGTGGCAGTTACTGACCATGACACTTGCATCCTCATACCTCAAGTCCTGTCAATGGGATGGGGAGGGAGCCCCTGCTGACAAGATGGGATCAGGAAATAAATGGGCCACAAGCATTCATAAATTAGAGAAAGATATCAAATTGTTCTTGGTCTTTGTGAATTATATATCAAGAAATTAAACAATTTGAAGTGACATTTTTTGAATTTACATAACTTTGCATTTTGGCAGTTATTGTGATCTCCAGGCCCACCCACTGTGGTAGGCCTGGGTCCCCTAAAGACTGTGTAATTTTGGAATTATCTAAGACTGTGTTGAATGGATAATTTGGGTTTAAGAAATGTTCCACTTGGACTTCTTTGAGGCTCTTTATTACAAGGGCCTGGGCAGGAAGACACTAGAAAGGACAGTTCTTCAGCTTCTTCAGGACCCCAGAGACCTTTCCAGAATTGGGGACATGAACAAAGCAACACTGATTGATTTGCTGAAGTCCTGCACGGGAAAGATAGTCATGGAGGGAGTTGTATCAGCTTAAAGGGAGAGATTACTTTTGTTCTGTCTCTGGAATTATGAATTGTAACTATTTTTCTGTCTAGGACTTTTGGTGAAATGTAAGTGAGAGGCCCTGCTAGACTAGGTCCCAGTGAAAGCCCCGAGAACCCTCTCCTACCCTGACAGAAATGGTTACCATTTGTATGTGGCATCTACAGTATGTGTACTGGCCTAGATGGATCTCTGACTACCTGTCTTTTGTCTTTCTCTGAGCACAGGAACGTGAACAGGGATTTAGAGATGGGCATTCTTTGCCTTGACATCAGCACTTAGGCCAGAGGACAGGCAGTAGGACTTAGCACTAATATGGGATGGAGTGGAATGAATGCTTGTGGTGGAGGTGGAATATTTTGCAGGTGATGAGATAAACAGAATTATCACTTCTCTGTGTGTCTGAGCTACAGTGAAGTACAGGGGTTAGCCTCAGCAAGGTAAAGGGTCAAAGGAATTTAAGAGGTTGATGATAGTAAATTTAAATGTCTGAGTAGATGTCAACATATATATTGAAGTCCCCAAACATAAGTAGACAGCAACCAGGTAACGTACTCCTTGGGAAAGGAGGGAGAACATGCTGGGGAATGGTAGGTAATTGCCACTAATATCTGGATAGAGTGATAAATCTGGATGCAGCAAAGGAGAAATTACTTAACGTTAAGGAGATAACGAGAAGCAAGGAAATATGTCTGTTCCTCTTCCTAGTCAAGTGTATGTAAAGCCAAGCATGAGCAGCTTTCCAGAGGACTGCTGCTGTGAACAGCTTCAAGGTTCTGATTACACAGTATAGTGAACTCTTTATTCAGTAACAAACTAAGACAAAACATTCACAGAAATCAAAGTACAGCATTCACAATGTTATGGCATAGCAACTTATCGCTAAAATGGCCACGTAGTTTTCACCAAAGTGGTCACATAGTTTTAAACAAAGTACATTCATTAGTATTGCAATCATTTAGTAAGTCCTTAATTCAATCACAAAGTACAAAGGTCAAAGTTCTCCACCCCTAGGTCACATTGTCTTAATCTCTTCAATCAAAAAGTCTTCTTTCTTCTTAATTGGGGAAGTCCTTAACTCAGTCATCTAAAGGTAAAGGTCAAAGTTCTCCACTCCTAGGCCACAGTATATCATGTTCTTCTCATACCTCAGGAGAGGTCTTTTCATCTTAACTTTAAGCAGGCTCTCAACTTCCATGGTTCCTCTTCCATGGTCCCAGCTCCTGACCAAATCTATCCAATTGTCACTTGAGTTCAAAGGCAGACAGCTCTCGGTTCCTTTTCCAGCTCTTTGTGTAGTTCCTGTTTCATATTGAAGCTCACAGTGTCTAGTCCACTTTAAGTCCTTCACAGTTTCTATTCCTGGGAAGACAAAGCTTAACAAAGCCACAATAACATTCAGACACATTGCCAGCATCCTCATCAATTCACTTTCTGCCTGTGAAATCAACATAGACCCAACAACAAGGTGTGAGAAATCAACACAAATCATCAGTATAGTCCCAGGATCTCTGAAAATGTCAGTAAGACCCTCCTCCAGGATTTCTGTAAACATACAAGTAAATCCTCTTTCAGGGCTTCTGAACCAGCAGTAAGGTCCCAGGGCTTCTGTAACAACAGCAATGTCCTCGATCAACAGACAAATCTGACAAAGTAACATCCCAACAGACAAAGTAACAGCACCACAGCCATGCTTCCTCCCAGTTCTCCTCTCTTTTCATTTCTCAGTTCTTCTCAATTCTCTTCTCAGTTCTCAGTTCTCCGTTCTGTCACCACAAGTTCTCTTCTCCATTCTGTTTTTAATTCATAGCAATTATCAGAAGTTCTCAGGATGCTAGCAGTTCTCTCTCTCAGAAATTCTGGCTCTCTAGCTTGGGTTTTTCCTTATACATGTCATTAGTACTTCCCTGTTCTGCCCCTTACTGTTACATCAGCAACTTCCTCCCACTATGGGATTCACAAGCTCTGGATCTTAATACTTGATACAATCACGAACTTGAAACAAGATGCTAAGTACCTCTTTGATTGCCAATACAAGGGGGCATGGAAGATCTTCACATCCCCATTACCATTACAGTGTGTTGGGATGGGTTGGGGTGGGGAGAAATGAAAGAAGGTGCATCCAGTTCTGGAGAGGGTAACCAGGGATGGGGTATCTCCTGAGGGAGGGGACAAGTTTCTGTCATTGTAAGAAGAGAGAAGGTGTGTGAGGGGAAGCATTCGAAAGGCCAGTTTGGTTAACAATATAGTTAGGACTTTAGAAGGAATGATGCAAAAAGAGGGCAGAGAGGGATACGGAAATGGATCAGGTACATGGAAATACAGAGATGCCATTTTTTTTAGGATAGAGTTTTTAAAAGGATTTTTGGGGACTCTCCAAATTTTCACTTAGTACATACTTAAAAGATGTATCATATTTATGGTAAAGTTCAGGAAGTGGAGAAATAAAGATATTCTGCTCAAAATATCTGAAGAGTATTCTAGTCTGTTAAATTTCAATCCTTAACATTTAGCCCCAGTTTGGAATTGAGGAATCTTAAAGACTTAAATGGGATCTATATGTGTTCATAGGCAGAAGAATCAAGATACAGAGATATTTATATCTATACATACAATGTATGTACATATATGTATGAATCAAGATAAAGAAATATAGAGATATCAATGTTTCTCTATATTTATCTTGTTTCATACATATGAATACATAAGTATTTACATATATGTTTGTGAATATATATAATTATACATATATACATACACATATATACCACTGAGTGAGCCATTTAAATGAATTTTTACTTACTATTTCCACTATTTGTTGGACACTAGGACAGAGAAGCATTTAGTAATGATTTCTGTTAGTGATACATTTATAATATTTGGCATAGTGAGCTATGCTAATCCTGAACCTAATGGAGGTCATTTTTGGCTTTCTCAATCACCATAATCTAGGTACTGAAAATACTTTGTTACTGGAATTGTATTATTTGACAGAAAATTGAGTATAGTTATTACCTGAGGCAATTTTAATTTGAGAAGTTGGAAATGTGAATTGGAGACACAGTCAAGATGGAAGAATAGCAGGAAGACATATTGCCATCCCCCCAACACAACTCCTTCACAAAGATAAAAAAAATGCACCAGGCTGAATTCTGATCAGAAAATCCAAATAAAGAAATGACATTGAGTTATATTTCCATCACATGTCAGTACAGGGAGACAGACCAGAGAGGTTTGTGGATACACACAGGGTCATGGTGTAAAAGAGGACCAAAACTGTGCAATATGGAAAAAAGAGGTTCCAGATCCATACATAAGGACCCTGATCTTGTGCATGGATGGAGGAACCGGTGTCAACTGTCAGCTCTGTCCTTCACTACCTAGTTCTGCGTCAAAGATCCGGGTCAGACTGAGCAGAGGACCTGTTGCCTAGGAGTAATATTCCAGGATGAGGAGCAGTCATGGGCTCTAGGCTGTGCACTGAAGGGAAGCAAAGAACTATATGAATCTGACCCCAGGAGTGGAAGGAGTGTCTCAGTTCCAGCTACTAGTCCAATCTGATGGTTGCAGAGGAATCACCAGGAAGAGAATCCTAGATAACAGGGAAATTGACAGCTCTGAACCTTCTGAGCTTCCACATGATTAATAGTGAGCTAGTCTAGCAGCAGTCTACTGGAACTTCTAACCAGACACAAACTAACAGGAGTGTTGTACAGATCCAAACCCAGGTCAGGAACTTGCAGAGGTCAGACCAGGAGAACAGTGATCAGACTTTGTTCTAGTTAAGACCATTCTGAGAGCACTCAAAGCTTGCATATTCCCAGACCAAGTTGTCTGAGATTCTGGAATAACAAAACACTAAATATACCAAGAAAACAAGGACTCAAGTGGAAAAAAGTCTCAACCCCGACATTCTCCTGTTGCGCAGAGAATAAGAGCAAGCTGAGACTTGGGTTCAAGATAAATTTGGGTGTGGATTTATTGATAAAGTGTGCGACTGCCTGGAGTATAAACTCAAATCAGGCAGCCCCAAATCGGGGTAAACACAGTGCTTATAAAGGCTAAAACCACAAAAACCACAATTGGGGAGGGGAACTAGCATAAGCAATGACACACAGAAGCCAAGAATTGCCATTGGTTAGATCTATAGCTCAGGGCTAATGATGCAAGGGGACAAGGGTGCAACTTTCCTGGAATAAGGGGGTCCCTCTTAGAACAGGGAAGAGGGCTGTTGGGTAATGGGGACAGACTAGGGTCATGTTCTTAGTACAGGGTGTGGGGACCATGCTTGGTCAGCGGGAACAGAACAGGGTGATCTCTTCTTACAAAGACAAATATATAGGGGCTTAATGGTGGGCTCCAAATCAGGTGGCATGTGATTTGAGTTTGGGCACAACACTCGCTAGAAGTGTGCAGAGCTTGATCATTGAATATCAAGTCTAAAGTCAGGAAGTAGGTTAGAAGAATGTACAAAAAAGCAAAAAGAATCCCCCCATAAAGAGCTACAAGGATGCCCAAGACACAAATCCAGAAGGTGAGAATGACTCCAAAACATCTACAAACAAAATCTCAAAGAAAAAATAGAGTTTGGCACAAATTCAAACAAAATTTCTAGAAAAGAGAAGCAAAAGTTAAAAATAAAGAGCTAAAATAATTTTAAAAACCAAATGAGAGTGCTGAGGGAACAAAATGGGAAGAGAAATAGGACCTATAGAGAAAAGATCTAGAAAGAGAATTAACAGCTTGGAGTGAGAGGTAAACAACCTACACAACATTAAAAAAAAGAAAAAAACACTCCCTGAAAATTAGAATTAGCCAACTAAAAAAATCATGATTCTATGACACACCAAGAAATCTTAAAATAAAGTCTAAAAACTGAAAAAGAAATAGGAGAAAATGTAAGTCATCTTATAGTAAAAACAACTCACCTGGAAAACAGATTGAGGAGAAAAAATTAAGAATTATAGTACTACATGAAAGTCAAGACCAAAAAACAAGCCTAGACATCATAATTCAAGAAATCAAAAGAAAATTCCCCTGATCTCTTAGAACCAGCTAGAAGCACAGAGATAGAAAGAATCTACCCATTACCTCCTGAAAGAAAATCCAAAATATTTACTATTTCTGTCTTTCTACATTTGATTTTGAGATTTTTATACCCTAATACATAGTTAATTTTTGTGTAGATGTCATGTGCTGCTGAGAAAAAGGTATATTTCTTTCTGTTCCCATTCAGTTTAAAGAAAACCTTAAATAAAAACTCCCAGAAATATTATAGCCAAAATCCAGAGAAAAATAATGTAAACAGCCAGACAAAAAGAATTCAAGTACCAATGAGTCACAGTAAGAAGTTGGGAATGTTGGTGAGCTTCCTTTATTCTATTATTCCTGACTTTATTATGCATTCCAGTCAGTAACAACATCATTAGTTTAATTATAAAAAATGGTATATGGGGGCGGAGTCAAGATGGCAGAGTAGAAATAGGACCTTCGTGTAGCTCCAGCTTCCACCTTCCCCAATTCATGTAAAAGGGGACCCTGAACACACTTTGGAGCTACAGAACCCACAAAATGACAGAGAAGCTAACCTCCCACTGAGGAGAGCCCGGCATGCTGGCAGGAATTGGTCAGCGCAGCTCTCTGGAAGCTGAGCCCAGGCCATTGTGAGCTGGAAGTTTTAGCCCCAGGGAGGGCCTGACCAGCCACAGGCTGGAGGGACTTCAGATCACCAGAAGCTGTGGCCGTTTCCAGATTTATCAACACATAGATGCAAAGGTCAAAGTGAGAGGTCAGTGCAGTGTGGACTTTGGGACCAGTAGTTGGGAGTGTGTTGGCTTTTGCCCCCAGAGCAAGAAGCCACTGAGGAGCCATGGCTGTGCAGCCAGCACCAGGTTGCAGCTTCAGCTCCTGGCCTGCAGACTGTAGGAGGAACAAGTGACTAGTCTGAGGGGTAATCGCTCTTGCTTTAACCTGTTTGGATCTGGATTTCAGTCTAGGGTGGAGGACCTGAGGTTTGTGACCAGTTTGCCAGAGTGTGTGGAGGCTTCAGAGAGGGCACCCAAACTAATACCTCTGGCAACTGAGAAAACTCCAGCATTTGGGGTAGCTCCCCTGTCAGATGGCAGAGTCCTACTGTGGTAAAAAGCCCGGGGGTCAAGTGCCTGAGGGGCAACATGACCAGGCAAAGGAAACAAAACAAACAGAAGAATACAGTGTTAGACTCCTATTTTGGGGACAAAAAGGAGCAAAGCATGGAACAGGAGGAAGACAGTGAAGTCAGAACTCCTGCATCAAAAGCTTCAAAGGAAAATATGAGCTGGTTACAGGTCATAGAGGACCTTAAGAAGCAGATAAGAGAAGTGGAGGAAAAATTGGGAAGAGAAATGAGAACAATGCAAGAAAATTATGAAATGAGAGTCAACAGCCTGACTGAGGAAAATCACACCTTAAAAAACAGACTAACTCAAATGGCAAAAGAGGCTCAAAAAGGCAATGAGGAGAAGAATGCCTTGAAAACCCGAATTTGCCAGATGGAAAAAGAATCTCAAAAGCTCAATGAGGAGAATCATTGCTTCAGAATTAGATTGGAGCAAATGGAAGCTAATGACTTTATGAGAAATCAAGATGCTGTTAAATAGATCCAAACAAATGAAAGAATAGAAGGCAATGTGAAATGTCTCATGGGAAAAACCACTGACCTGGAAAATAGATCCAGGAGAGATAATTTAAAAATTATTGGACTACCTGAAAGCCATGATCAAAGTAAGAACCTAGAAATCATCCTCCAAGAAATTCTTAAGGAAAATTGCCCTGATGTTTTAGAACAAGAAGGCAAAATAGAGGTTAAAAGAACCCACCGATGACCTCCTGAAAAAGATCCCAAAAAGAAAACTCCTAGGAATATTATAGCCAGGTTCTGGAATTCCCAGATCAAGGAGAGAATATTACAAGCAGCCAGGAAGAAACAATATGAATATTGTGGAAACACAATCAGGATAACACAGGATCTGGCAGCTTCTATACTGAGGGATCGAAGGGCCTGGAATATGATATTGGGGAGGGCAAAGGAGCTGGGATTAAAACCAAGAATTACCTACCCAGCAAAACTGAGTATCATATTTTAGGGGAAAATATGGTCATTCAGTGGAATAGAGGACTTTCAAGCATTCTTGATGAAAAAAACAGAGTTGAATAGAAAATTTGACATTCAGATACAAGAAACAAGAGAAGCATGAGAAGGTAAACAGGGAAAAGAAATCATAAGCCACTTATCAAAGTTGAACTATTAACATTCCTACATGGAAAAACAATAATTGTAACTGATGAAACTTTTCTCAGTATGAATATAGTTGAAGGGAATATATATATATATATATACATATATATACATATACATATACATATATATATCGATCGAAGGATATATGGGCATATGAATACATGTGTGAATGTGTGTATATATGTTTACAAGTATACACAGATAGAGGGCACAGGACCAATTTAACAGGAAGGGATGATAATTAAAAGGTGAAATTAAGAGGTGAGAGAGGAATATAATGAGTGGAGATGGAGAGAGACAGAATGGGATAAACTATCTCATAAAGAAGAGGCAAGGGAAAATGGTTACAATGGAGGGGAAGAACAGGAAGGCAAAAGGGAATGAGTCAACCCTATTCTCATTGAATTTGTCTCGGGGAGGGAATGAAATACACACTAAATAGGGTATCTCACCCTACAGGAGAGTAGGAGGGAAGGGGATGAGAGGGGGGATGATGGAAGGGAGGGCAGGCTGGGGCGGGGGGAGGGAATTTGGAATCACTCACTTTTGAAAAGGGATGGGATCAAAGTAGAGAATAGAATAAGTGGGAGGTGGGATAGGAGGGAGGGAAATATAGTCAGTCTTTTACAATATATCTACTATGTTAATATTTTGCATTAGCTACACATGTACAAACTATACTGAACTGCTTATCTTCCCAGTAACGGTGGGTGACAAGGGAGGAAGGGAATTAATTTGGAATTCAAAGTTTTAAAATCAAATGTTTAAAATTATATATATATATATATATATATATATATATATACTATTATAAATACTATTTTACATGTAATTAGGAAATAAGATATACAGGCACTGGGGCATAGAGATCCACCATGCCCTACTGGAAAAATCAAAGGGGATATGGGAGAAGATATGGGAGAGAGTAGATTGGAGGAGGGGATATCCTGTGGGATTGCTATTTTTGGGTGGTGGATAGGGGAAAAACGGGGAGAAAATTTGTAACTCAAAATCTGGTGGAAATTAATGATGTAAACCAAAAGTTAATAAAGCATTAGAAAAATGAAAAAAAAAAACTGGTATCTGAGCATGAAGAACTTACATTCTAATATATGTGTTTTTAAAAATCACATTGAATTCTTTTGGGGCAGTTAGAACATGCACATGTAATGGGGGACTGGCCAGTGAGGGTGCAACCCAGGGCTGCATATATGTTTATTGAATCTCCTGGAAATGACTAATGACATGGAATGAAGGGTCTCTGCTCTCCATTTCTGAGCATGTACAGGTTTTTATGGTTATTTCTAGTTTGGTAATGACATGGTAAAGAAATGAACTTTTGACTGAGTGCTCATTTGAAAGGCAGTAAGTGGCCAAAGCATGTCTGTCTGTCTTTTGCTACTGGCTGCATTTGAGTAAGAAGGCAAGATCATTGTAAGCATCTGGGTGAGTGTGTGTGTGTGTGTGTGTGTGTGTGAAAGAGAGAGACAGAGAGACAGAGAAAGAGAGAGAACGACAGGGAGAGTAAAAGAGGGAGAGAGAGAAAAAGGGGAGAGTTATTCAGTTTTACCAGAGTTTTTGGATAGCACATCCCTGCTTGCCATTGATGAGTTATTCCCTTTTGTAGGATACTGATAGTAGGGACAATATTCTACTCTGGCCTATATTCGGCCATGAGCACCTGGCAGTTTAAGTACGTATGCTTTCTAGGCAAGTCTGAACTTGGGGTTTAGGCTGCCTCTTTTGTTTTTGTTCTTTCCTTATCTTAGGCAAAATGAGTGCTTATCTCAAGACCAAGTGTTGAGATGGGAAATAACTTTGTAAGTTTGAGAAGCCCAGAGGTTTCGAGTCAGAGCTGAATGGTGGCAGAGTCTCTGACAACTACTCCAGCACTCTGGGAGAGGGCATCCCCTGACAAGAGGACTGGATCAAGCCTGGAAACTTTATCAACAGGCATGTGCTGGGAATTATTTGGACAGCACAGAGTTGAGGTAAAATATAAAATGCCTAATTAACAGTCTTGTAAACTGCTTTATATTCTGATGAGGTTTTAATTATGAGCCTCTGAATATATTATAATGATATTTGTAAGGGAAGTTACAGGATCACATTTTTTTTTCAAATATATGGCTATGACTTTCCTGTAGTTAGCATTCTTTTTGTGTAGGACAAATTACTTGAACCATACCTGATTCGTATTGCATACTGAATACCTTATGGCATCTTTTCTTTTTGGGGAGACCTTAGACATGATCCAATAAGTAAAACATCCCTGAGGTGGGGCTGAGGGCTGAAGGAGGGATATGCATGCTTAATCAGTCAGAGTGTGAAAAGGGGGACCCTAACCCTCCTTATGAAAGGTGGGCTCCCTTAGGACTGAATCTAGTCCAATAGAAAGCTTGTATATGGGAAGAGGAGTGACTGCAGTACCCCTCTCTCCACCCTCGGACCTTGTGGTGACCCAGGAGCACTTCTCTCAAGGTTAGAAAAGTAGAAGATAGGGAAAGTATATCTACTATAACTCTAGTCTTGATTTGTTTAATTAGCAAATAGATGTATAAACACTCATAAACACTCATATATTTGGAAACCTGTGGAACCTCTGAACTTGGCACAATTCAGATACTTCTCTTTTCCTCTCCCTCTACTTGCCTTAGGCCACAGCTGATATTTCCTTTTTTCACTCTAAACAAAATTTCATAAGCATTCCATAGGAACTTTTTGGTTGGTAGCAAGTGAGGGATGTGTGTGTGAATCTTTTTTTAAAAAAAATATTAAATACTATTGATTTAAATTCTTATATTTTATAAGCATTGCTTCCTAAAAGACTTTTTGAAATTCCTAACCTGACAGTCATCTCTGTGATGTGTCACACCCTGTCACATCAAATTACATTACATAGAGTAAACAGAAGAAAGGTTATAAACTTAGAATGCATATCAACTGACATGTAAGTATGTGTTTGCCAACTATTTCTTCTGCGTAAATGAATACACTCTTCATCCTGAGACTTTTGGTTAAGAAAAACTAGGTTTCACAGGAAAAAAGAAGCATCCTTATATACTACACCATATTATAAAATACATAGTTGTAAGCACATGTAATTCTGGGTGAGGAAAGGGGAATTTTACTAGCAACAACATGTCTTCTCTTTCATATTTTATCTTCTTTTTTGTCCACACAGTAAAATGTATATGCATAGGCTTGTTTCTCCTACTTCTAAGAAGTATTTAGGCCTGGAATATAGTAAATACCTGACATGCCTGGATTTTAGCCAGGAAATAAAGAACATTATATTCAATTTGAATTTAATTGATAAATTTTGTTTTAATGAAGCAGACACACATCATAAAACACACAAGCTACAAAATGTACTCCCCAAACTGCACAAATAAGTAAATGATTCTACATTCACTAAAGTACACTTATGTAATTCATTGTCAATTTTATTTTTCTTCCTCCTTTATTTCCTTTCCTCCCTTCCTTCCTTCCTTCCTTCCTTCCTTCCTTCCTTCCTTCCTTCCTTCCTTCCTTCCTTCCTCAGTTGTGAAAGACATAACCTTCAATTTTCTTCTAATTTTAGAAAAGTGTGACTTCTTATAATTACTTTATTTAAAATAAAGGACAGCTTTAGCTACAACAAAGCAGAGAGGCACTAAGCTTGGAGTCAGGAGAGACTTAGGCTGAATCTATCTGACACTTGTCAGTCTGGTCGCAGGCAAGTCACTTAACCTTTTTAGTTACAGTTTCCTCCTTTGTTAAATGGAAATGATAATACCTGTAGTAACTATCTCACAGGGTTGTGAGGATCAGATGAAACAATGAATATAAACTGCTTCTCAGACCTTAAAGACAGAGTTCACTGTGAGGGTTGTATTGGAAGATACCAACTTAGTCCCCTGGACTCAATCTGAGTACTGTTACTATTTAATGTTCTGTCCCTTTATATGTTTACAGTCTGTGCATATATTCTTCTTTGACATCTGATTTTTTATTCTTTATCACTTCACAGGAAACTTAAGTTTCTTTGAATTCTTCATATCTGTTGTTTCTTATGGCCCAGTGATATTACATTGCACTCATATACCACAATTTATTCAGCTATTCACCATTGTGGGCACAATTTTTTTCTATTACAAATTATCATTCCATTCTATTACAAATTACACTATTACAAATAGTGCTGCTATAAATACTGCTGCACAGGTATGTCTTTTCTTCATGTAAATATCTTCTTCAGGATATAAACCCAGTAGCAGATTTACTGAGTCAAAGGATCTGAAGAAATTTGTGATTTTTATGGTATAAATCTATATTGCTTTCCAAAATACATATTTCTACCAGCAGCGAATTAGAATGCCTGTTTTCCAATGATTCCACTAATATGGAATGTTTCCATCTTTTACCCTCTTTGGCAATATGATTAGTGTAAGGTGCTCCCTCAGGGTTGCTTTAATTTGTATTTCTTTGATTACTATCAATTTTGGATGCTTTTTCAAATGGTTGTTGAGAATGTTTTTCTTCTTTAGAAAACTACTTTTCATATCTTTTGATCATATATAATTAGAGCATGGATCTTAATCTTATAGATTTATGTCAATTCCCTAAAGAAGCATGATGTCAGAATTATATCAAATGTGATTAATGCAGAGATTACTTTCCAGTCTGTCATTTCTTCTTATTCTTTTATTTTTATATAATTTAAGGTAGGTATTTTGTCTTGTATGATTTCATCTATATTATGGCTAGTTAAAAAAAAAAACCCTTCCTTCACTCCTTCCCCAGATGTGAAAGAGATAACAAGCAACTTTCTTTTAAGTTAATAAAAATAGTTTGACTTCTTATAGTTACTTTATTTGTGTATTTGGAATTATGCATTATAATTTAAGATGCTTGTCTAAATCTATTTTCTCTCAAACTTCTATTTAACTTTCCCAGCTGTAATTTTTAAGTAATGAGTTCTTTAGCAAACAACAGGGCCTGAGTTCGAATCTGGCCTCAGACACTTAACACTTACTAGGCAAGTCACTTAACCCCAACTGCCCTGCCTTCCCTCCTCTAAAAAGCAAAAATAATAGCTTACCAAACAACAAGCAGATAGATATGTATACATACACACATATACACACACATATATCTGCCTCCAAGTCTTGCTTATCTCAAATACTCTGATGAATCATCTTTCTATTTCTTATTAAGTGCCAGATAGATTTCCTAATCACTGCTTTCTAAGGTAATTTGACATCTGGTAATGCCATTCTTCCTTGTTTCTTGTTTTCTTTTGTATTCTTGACCTTTTTGTTTTTCCATATTAATTATATGACTCTTTTATCTAATTCTATAAAGAATCACCTTGGAATTTTGATAGATATAGTACTAAATCTTCCCAAGAACTCTGCTCTAATGCGTCATTGCTGCATGGAGGTGACTCTAAGTTATGAGAGGCCATGCCGTCTCAGTATAAGCTCTGATAGGTTCCACTATTCTGGACAGGCTTTGAGCATGATCCCAGCAACAAAATTCATCTGCCTGCTGAGGACAAGAAAAGCTACATATCAAGAGGTTCATCATCAGTAGACTGGACTAGATGGTGAATGGCAATCTGCAGCAAAAAAAAAAAAATAATATTCCTCCCTAGTGTGCATATCCCTCCTACTTCTGCAGTGATGATGGAAGAGGGGCAGAAAAGAGGCAGAGGGTGCAAAGAATCACTATTTTAATCTGTTTATACATTTTATTGTGACTTTTGATATATGTGAGATCATAGCAAAATAACCAATAAATGCACATACTGCTGGAGGAACTGAATCATATCAATCATACTATTCTTGGTACAAAAAAACAAAACTAATCCTGGGACGGCTAGGTGGTGCAGTGAGCAAGAGCGCCAGCCCCAGAGTCTGGAGGACCCAGGATCTGTTCTGGCCTCAGATACTTAACACCCACACATAAACACCAACTGGCCTTGTAACCTTAGGCAAGTTACTTAACCCCAATTGCTTTAAAAAAAAAACTAATCCAGAAGAAAGAAGGAAGTTTTAGAAATAGAAGGAAATGGAAGAATGGCTCACAGTACTCTATGGAAAGGAGAGAAAGAATTTGGCAAAGTCAGTTTTATAATAAATCCAAAGGCAACAAGAAACATTTCATGGACTGTGTGGTGATTTCATAATATAATACTTATGATAATTATTTGCAGAAAGACTACCATGAAAAAAAAGTTGCATCTTATGCCTCAATATCAGTTGCTAAGGATAAAGAAGTAGCAACATTCTAGGAACTTAAGATCCTCCAGTGAAAGCCATGTATACTCTGATACTTGTGACATCAGTGCAAAAGTGGTAAAAGTTGAGGACAGGGAGAAATACATAGGAATTCATGCTTTAGGGGAAAAAAAGGAAAGGAAAAGACCAAAGTTGTGTAGAGTGCAGGAAAGCTGTGTACCTTTAGATCATGAAAATGATTCTTCAAGAAAATAATTGATGAGCACTGGACCTGGTAAGTATTAAATAATATCAAAATAATAATCAAATAATCTTTAAAAATGAAAGCAATTATATTTCAACAGACAAGAAAAGACTTGTTATTGGTATGAGAATTCTCTCTTTGTGTACAGACTCCTGAGCAGTATCAGTTCATGAAGCATAGAGGCCTGTGTGGTAAAACCAATCTAAAGAAAGTCTGTTAAGCAAAGTCACTCTGATGACATTTAAGGATGAAAAATGAAGAAAGATAGTGAAGAAGAAAAATGGAGAAGACTTGTAAATATTCTTATAACAAATTTTTTTTTTTGCCGCGCCGCAGACAGCCAAGTCATCACACTTGGACCCTAACATCAAAGTCCTATGTATGTTTATAGGAGAAATATAAATGGTACCAGAGAGAACAAAAACAGGGAAAAGTATCCAGATTGGACCAAGTGGATATAGAAAAATACATGTAGAAAGAGACATAATTCTGAGACTGCTGATATGCCAGGCTTTGGAAGGAGTAAAGATACTAAAGACGTGAGGAAAAAATCCTATACCTTAATACAAAAAGGTAACTGAGAAAATATCAACAAAGATCAACCTCTAAGTTTACCTTCCTACTTATACAAGATCTTTCTGTAAGAAATGTCAGAATATGTCATATTATGTCAACATGTCATAATGTGTCAAACATGACAGAATATGTCATAATATGTCAATATATACATGAATATATATCACCCTCTATTCAGTAAACTCCAGCGACTCTCTAGAAGCTCCTGGATCAAATAAAAACCTTCTGTTTAGTATTCAAAGTCCTTCATAACCTAACACCCCTTTAGAGTTAGAAAAGAATTTTTTTCCCCTTATACTTTATTCCCCATCATGGACTTTTCAATTCAGTTGACATTGGTCTCCTTGCTGTTCCACAAAGAGGACACTTAAATCTCTTGGATCTGGGCAATTTTTTTTCCTGGCTGCCCCCTTGCCTAGAAAACTCTTCCGCCTCAACTCTACCTCCTGACTCTATTGGCTTCCTTCAAGTCCACATGAAATTAACTAAAGTAAACCTAACTAAAATCCCACTTCTACAGGAAGTCTTTCCCAATCTCTCTAAATTCTAGTGCCTTCCCTCTTCTATTTTTTTTCCTATTTATGCTGTATGTAGCTTGTTTGTGCATATTTGTTATCTTGTTGTGATTACATTGTGAGCTCCTCAAGGGCAGGGACTGTGGTTTGTTTGTTGTGCCTTTTTTTATATTCTCAGTATTTATCACAGTCCCTTACACAGCAAGCACTTAAATAAATGCTAATTGACTGATTGAAATCAAGGACATCTTCAAGGTTATTAGGAGGAAACAATCAGGTCACCTATTGAAACATTTTGGAGCTTTTTTAAAAGAAAATTTCCCTTCATTTATCCTCCCCTTTATTTTTTCCCCCCTTACACCATATTCAATACATAACAAAACTATTTGTAGGTCTTTTGACTCACCTGACTGATTTCATGACCACATGTGATAATAAGATTCTTAAAGAATCCTTTTAACATTCCTTATCTCCATTAAAATATAAATATTCATCCCTATAAAGTCCCTTATGATTGTTAACTTGTAGCTACTTTTAAAT
>NW_027187342.1:10919110-10957797 GCF_028583685.1 Petaurus breviceps papuanus | reverse complement strand
AAAGTTCTTTTTAGCTTCATTTTAAAAATCACAAATATTTAAAAGTATTGAAATAAGCTGGAAATAAATTTTATCTTAAAGAAATGTTGGCCAAACAGAAATGATAATTTCATTAATGATAATGACAACAAAAGACAAAAATCTAAAATGTTAGTGATGCAGACAAGGAAGTCCCTTGGGGAAAATTTATATCTTCAAATATTTTAGCAACAAAAACAAACAAAAAGGAGACCAAAGCTGGAAATGCAACTAAAATACTAGAAAACTGGCAAATTTAAAACTTCTGATTAAATACCAAAACAGAAATCCCAAAAATTAAAGAAGAAATAAACAAACTTGAAAACAATACCACTGAATTAATAAATAAAGCTAGGAACTTAAAAAATAGAGTATTTAGATGATTCAATTTCAGAGGAAGAATTTGAACAAGCCATAAATGAATTTTGAAAGGGAAAAACCCCCTCCACACCAGATAAATTTACAGGTGAATTACATTAAGCATTCAAAGAACAATTAATTCCAATATTACATAAATTACATGGGAAAATTGCAAAAGAAGAGATCCTACCAAATTTTTTCTATAACACAGACGTGGTCTTCATAAATAAATTAGTGAGAATCAAAACAAAGAAAACTATAGATCAGTATCCTTAAGGAATATAGGTGCAAACATTTTATACAAAATATTAGCAAAGAAGTTAAAATAATATGTTATAAAGACTATACATTATGACCAGATTGTATTTATATCAGGAATGCAGGGTTGATTTAATATTATGAAAATTATAAGCTTAACCATATTAATAACAAAACCAACAAAACCACAGAATTATAACAACAGAATATATAAATAGGAATATCAATATGAATATATCAAACACAACAAACATTTCTGTTCAAAATCACTAGAAAAAACATATATAAATGTGCTTTCCTTCAAAATAATAAATACTGTATATCTAAAATCAAGAGCTGACATTATTTTTACTGGAGATAAACTAGAGTCCTTTCCAATAAATTTATTGGTGACACACAGATGTCCATTATTACCATTTCTTTTGGACATAGTACTAGAAATGCTGGATACAGAATTAAGACAAGAGAAAGAAATTGAGAGAATAACCATAGGTAAGAAGAAACAAATTCACCAGTTTTTTTATGGGTGATAGGATGGTACTTAAGGAATCCTAAAGAGTCAACTAAATTTTTTAATTTAAACAACTAACAACTAGTAAAATTGGGGGATGTAAAATAATCATCAGCTTTTCCATATAATACCAATAAGCTTCAACAGGAAGAAATAGAATGAGAAATTCCATTTGAAGTTGCTACAGAGGACATAATTACCTGGGGAGGAAAGTCTTAGTTGAAGTTTCTGTGATAAAAGTTTCACTTCCAAGTTATATAAGGAACTGATACAAATTTATAAGTCACCTAAATTCTCTCAGCATTGCTTTCCTCAACTGCAAAATGGGGATAATAATATTATCTACTGCTCTTCTCCATTGGTGGAATATGTTTCAACCCTACCATTTTTCTACAATGAAATCACAGACTGGAAAAAAAGAAACCAACTCCAATATACTTCCCCAGGAGTCATTTTGCTTCTATCTTTTCCAGTTCATACAGCATTCTCCTTAGCAAACAAACAAACCCCCAAACAAAGAAACAATCAAAAAACATAATGAAACAAAAATGAAATCAATAACAACAAAACTTTCAAAATAAGTAAGAATCAAATATTTCTTCCTGGTCTTTGTGGTCAATTATCATGGCTTCACTTCATATAGTGCTACATTTCCCTTCTTCTGTTCCCCTTCTCCCTCACCCCCCCGCCCTTTTCTTCCAATATAACTTAAAAAATAATAACCCAACAACAACTTGGGAATCATCCTAGGCTCTGAGAGGTGATTTTTACCTTATTGTGGTCAGAAGTAGCCTCCGCATTACTTCCAGTAACTTTCTTGGAACCATATGGAAGCAGCACCCTCCCCCACCTTCCCAGCCAGCATTCCCCCACCTGCCCCCACAACCTTCTAGTTTCCGTTCATATGTTATATTCCTTCACTAGATTGTAAGGTCCTTTAGAAAAGGGATTGTCTTATTTACTTGTATGTGCATCCCCTCCACTTATCAAAGTACCCAACATATAGTAAATGTTTAATAAATTACCTAACATAATGTAACACATGCATTACTGCTATAATTATTTCAAATATATTTTAAAATGAATATGATTTGGGCTTAGGGGCCCATTTATTTAGGTTATTTTTATGTAATCCAAATTTCAGTGTTAATATTATTATTTTATCTTATCATGAGCAGACACAGAAAAGGTGATGTATGTGGATTGTAGATTGTAAACTACTTGAGGGATTATTTTTCCTTTTGTCTTTGTATTCCTAGAACCTAGCATAGTGCCTTGCACATAGTGCTTAATAAATCCTTATTGGATTATATTGGACAACACAGAGGGTTTGTGATCTGTACCATTAAATGGAGTATTAACATTGATAAAATCTCAGATCTATGAGGGCATCCAAGTAAGGCCTGCGAAATATGTTGAGATTTCTGCCTATCTTCATTTATTTACACAATCTCTATGCCCTATATTATGATCAATTTTCATAAATTTCCCACATCTTCCTGAAAAATAAATGTACTTTCTAGGATTTGTGTTTGATATTTTTCATTTTGTCAAACTCAGCTTTCCCAATAGTCTATTCGTGTCTATAACATTTTTATTTTTCTTTCCATTAGATTTGTAAAGCTTAGAAAGAGAAATACTAGTTTCTTTTATTTATAATGCACTATCTTTTTGCTTTTTCTTTCCTAAATACCTAGTACTTGGTTGCTATGCTATTTTGTGCATATGTACCAAATATTTCTACTGTTTCATTATTTACAATGCCTTTAAGCATAATTTGGTTATACTATTTGTCTTTCTTGGAGTGGAGAGGGGCTATTTCTACTTCAGCCTTATTTCAGAACACAATGACAACTCCTATTTTTTTGGGGGGAGGGGAAGGTTGAACTAACATATAATAAGTTTTATTCCACTCCCTCACTTTAAATCTATATACATTGCTTTGTTTTAAATGCATTTCCTGTAGGTAATATTATTGAATTGGGTTTTCTAAGCCACTCTGCAATTCTCTTTTATGGATGACTGACTTACACTCAAAGTTATAATTATTAAATTTGTTTTTCTCTCAATATTATCTTGTGTTTTTACTTATTTTTGTCACAAGATATAGTATAGCTTGACTTGCTTCTATCAATAGAATCTTAGACTTTGGACATATGCATACACACCACACACACACACACACACACACACACACACACTACTTTCTCCTCTAGCCATACCACACCAAGCACAGAACCTAGAATTCCTTTATACTTCTATACTTTTAATTACATATTGTTAAAACTCCCATCTAGTCTAAATGACAGTGAGATTTAGGAATCACTCTTTTCTGCTCTTCACTAGTTTGTTTTCTTCTGATGCCCAATTCAGGGAATAATAGCAATTACATGATCATCTCTTTTCCCACCCTCCCCATCCCTAATCTACCACTTTTGTTTCTTCCCCTTTTATGAGCTTTTCCCCTCACCTAGCCTTTGTTTCCTCAATACCCCTATAAAAAAAAGTGGTTCTTCAAAGAGATAATAGTAATTTTTTACTCCTTATGGTAAAAAATGATGAGCTCTTGCTTAATCCTTGATTGACAACTTTTTTCAAATGTTATATTTACTTTATTAAATTTCTGCTTAGCAATGAGTTTGCATGTCAAAAGTTCTGCCCAGAGTTGGTACGGTATTGCTGTTATTGCTGTTTTCCAGGAAGTTGTGAAAATTTGGTGGTATGTTAAAGAACATTTTTTTCTCATATTATGTTCTATTTTGTTAGGTAGGTAATTTGGGGGTGAAATCTTCCTTGTTTTGTAGTATGTCACAATGGACCTTTTTCTATATGTCATTCTGAGTGAGAAATCCTACATGATTTAAATCTAAGCTTTTAGACATATATGATCTACCTCTCGTTAGCCATGTGTAAGGGTCTCTACTGAAGTGCTAGATTTGACAACTAAATTGCTGGTGATAAAACTTTCAGTTACATCTACTGATCTGCACCATGTACTCTCTTTTCAATATCCAAAACATTTTCTTGGATATTTTTTTCTGAAATATAGTGTTCAGACTCTGTTTCTTCATATTTTTCTGGGAGATTGATCAGTCTCAATTTAACTTGCCAAGCTTTGTCTTTTGACTTTTATTTTCATTTAGAGGGGGTCTCAAATAATCTCCTAGTTGTACTGTTTGAAAGTTTTGTTTTCTTACTTCTACTACCCCTGTCTGGTATTCAGAAAATCTAACTGAGTTTCCATTTTCTGCTCCAGATGTTGAGTGACATGTTTATTTTTTTCTGTTTTTCTTTCACTGATTTTAGTTCTGTTTGTAAAGGTGGCAGATATTCCCTGGATGCAGGCCATCTGATTCCCAGGCTCTGCTCCTGGACTTTCCCAGAAAGACCTATATTCAGTCTCACCCACATCACAATGCCACCTCTTGACTCCTGCTTCCTGACTTTACAGGACTTGTACCTCTACCTGCTCCTGCCTGCTTGAGGCAGGTCTCCCAAGGCCACACAGGACACAGCATTACCACCTACCATATATTTGGGCCTTGAGGAAGACCTTGAAAACTTTAATTACTTCCTAGATTCATTCCTTAATGATTAACATACTCCCACATTATTTTTCCCATCCCAGGAATTCAGAACCACTGCCTATTGATATACAAAACCTCATAGCCCATTCTGAACTGTCCACTCCCATTTCTTTTTGTTGGGCTTTCTGGCATGCCTAACTCATAGTCTATATACTACCTTTCATCATAAAGCTTTTCATTTCTCACTCCTCCCATATTCTGCTTCTCACTAAGACCTAGCTCCTTGATGATGCTATATACTCAGCTGCCCACTGATCATGGGGACTGGTGGGGAGAGGAGGAAAGGAGTCAGAATATTCCTTCTTCCCTGTTGCCACTTCCAGACTCTCTTTCTACCAACATCATTCAGCAATTTTTCCTTTGAGGTTCATGATATTTCAAATTTGTCACCCAACCTAGGTTCTGGGGGCTGTTATTTATCAATTCCCCTCTACCCTGACACAATTCTCCCTTCTTCAGTGAGTTCAGTATCTGGATCACAGTATTTCTCTCTATTACAAATCCTGCTTTCATAGTAGGAGACTTCAACACTCAAACTTTCCAATTCCTGAGTTTACTCACTTCTCATCACTTACTGCTCCTCCATTCCATTCCATCTGCATGTAACACAGATGGTCATATCCTTCATCTTGCCATTACTAACAGATGTTTTGTTCTCATGTCCATGAACTCTGAAATTCCTCTATTATTCCGTGATCTTTTGCCATTCCACCTTTCCCTCTGCCTTATGATCCTTATTTTATTTAACACTATTCTTTATCCTGACTGTACCTTCCAATTCCTCTGCTCTTCAGTTCTTTCCAAGGCTATTACTTTAATACTAGCTATACTTTCCTCTCTTCCATATCTCAACACTTTGGTGAATCAGTTCAATATCATTAAACTAGAATCTTTCCCGCTAATTTGTTTTATCACTAATCCTTCCTCATCAAACTCCAACCTTGTATTACTCCTATTACCTACTCTCATTGTTCCTGTTTACATGCTGCTAAATAAATCTTGAGAAAGTTAAAAAACAAACAAACTATGCTAACTGGATCCACTACAAATTTCTGTTATAGAATCTCACCTGGGTCCTAACTATAGAAAGGCAACCTTTTTATCCCTCCCTAAATTAATTCCTCCCATTCACCACAGCACTATTCCAAGCCTTTTTATCTTTCAGCAGAGTACTTTGACCCCTATTTCACTGACTCCATCCTTCTTGATTTCTCGGTAGCCTTAGACATAATAGATCACCTGCTTTGGGGCACTTTTTCCTTTTTCAGTTTTCCTCTGACTCCTTTTCAATCTTATTTTCTGGACCTTCATCCAGATTATTTCAACTGAGCATGGGTGTCTTCCAAGGCTCTGTCCAAGGTCTTTTTCTCTTCTCCTTCTCTACTAGTGGTTTATAGCCTTTTTTTTGTACCATGTACTCCTTTGGCAATCCCCTAAAGCCTATGGATCCTTTCTCAGAATAAGGTTTTCAAAGCTCAAAATAAAGTACACCAAGGAAGCCAATTGTATCAAAATACAGTTATCAAAATATTCAGACTCTAAGTCAAAAATCCCTGCTCTGCACTACTCATATAGTCATCTCAGCTTTCATAGCTTCAGATATCATCTCTGTACATGTAATACTCAAACTTATACATCCAGCTCTAAACTGTCTCTGGAGCTTTACTCCATATTTACTAACTTCTTTTTGGATATCTGAACTGGATGTCCCACAGGCATTTTGAACACAACATGTCCAAGGTAGAACTTGTTATTCTTTCCCCCAAACTCTCTCATCTTCCAAAATTCCCTATTACTGTGGAGGGTGTCACCATTCTCTCAATTGCCAAAGCTCAGGACTTGTGTGTCATCCTAGACTCCTCTCTTACGCTCAATCCACATAATCAATCTATTGTCAAGCTCTGTCCCCTTCTCTTCACTCACACAGTTACCACTCTGGTTCAGGTCCTCATAATCTCATGCCTAAATTATTGTAATAGGCTTCTGGTTGATCTTCCTGCCTCACATTTATCTTGAATCTAAAACATTCAGCTGCAAAGTGATTTTCTTAAAGCACAGGTCTGATCATGTCAAACTCCCTCCCCCCACTCTCCCCCCAATAAACTACAATGGCCACCAGGATCAAATATAAAATCGCCTGTTTGTCATTTAAGGCCCTTTACAACCTGGCCCCTTTCTACTTTTCCAGTTTTCTTACACTTTACTCCCCTCCAGGTACTCCATCATTTATTGACTCTGGGCTTCCTATTGTTCTTTGAGGGGGACCCCCCACCATTTCCCAACTCTCTGGGCCTTGGCACTCACTGTCCCCTATTCCAGGAATATTCGCTATCCTGATTTCCCTGGTTCCCTTTGAGTGAAAGAATTGAAAACTTCTCAGACTATACTCTAAAACCCAGTAAGGCTTTTTGTGGGAAACAGGCCCAAGTTCCCTTTCACCAGAAATCACATGATTTATAAGGACTCAAAACTCAGAGGGGTAGGGAGTCACCTCTCTCCTCACTGACACCTCAGCATAAGACATGCCAAATAAGGACAGAAGTGCTTTCTCAAATGTACATTGGGTGGTCTACTGTTTCCTTGTTCTGGTACTTGAGGTAGATTGCTGTGCTTAGATTGTGCACCTGACTTCTAGCCAATGGAAGAAAAGGGTCAGAAGGAGGGTGGGAGAGAATTCCACGTTAGGGCTTTATAACTTCCCCATTTCCTTTTGTAAATTGCTTCTCCTCCCTGACCATTTGTCAGGAGGGTGGCCCTTTCTCAAGATTGTAATAAACCATTCTTTTCTACTTCCTACCTTGAGAAACCTCTGAGTATTATTTGGATAAGGATCTCTGTTGCACACAATTTTGGGGTGCACACACCTTCAAGACTCAGTACAAATCCCATTTTCTGTAACAAGTTTTTTTTTCTGTTTCCTTTCCTCATTGTTAGCACCTTTCCTCTGAATATACCCTGTGTATCTATCTATCTATCTATCTATCTATCTATCTATCTATCTATCTATCTATCTAAGCATTGAAATAATCTTGTGACCCAAAACACAGATGTTGTTAATACCATAAAGTAATTTCATCATTACAATAACACTTAGATTTTCTATTACTTAAATTACAACTATTAATTAACAATTCGTTTAAGATTATCATCCCAAAAAATTAAGGCAATAAAAAATTATAGTAATCAGTTCAAGGCCCCACTACATGTGAGATGCATGTAGGCCTAAAATTTAGCACCTTCATAGACCACATGACTCCCTAGGGGTATTACTTGCTGGACTTCACAAGGGAAGGAAGACAGATTTCAACCAGGGGCTAGAGAATATAGAAGAGAATTTTACAAGGAGGGTAGAAGATCAAGCTTACAAGTGGCTAGAATAATTCCTTCAAGTAGGATTGGGGAGGATGAGTCTAGGTCAAGACATAAGAAGTTTCCAAGATTAGTCAACTCTTAAACTCTCTAGGAAAGAGAATGAGATAGGTGTGCCCATCAGAGCATAGCCTGAACATAAAAAGGAGAGTTCTTGAAGAAGCCAGAAAAGGGAGTGGTTTGTTCATCCAATGAGCCAAGAATAAAGACAGATGCTGCCTGGGGGCAATAACCAGGAGGTAGAAAAGATTTATTTGGGGAAACTATAAGAAGTTAAGTGTTAAGGCTATTAAGGGGCCTGCTGGAGTCATTTAACCTCTCAATATTCTAGGTAACTACTTAGGGCTATAAATTGCCAAGAAAGTGAGGACTCGAGGAATGATTTAAAGACAACAACAGCAACAAGGACAGCATTTATATAGCACTTTTACATATGTTAACTCATCTAGAAAAGAATCCCAAGGCTAAGGAGAGTATGATTTTTGCAACACCTATTTTTTTTTTAAATTTTCTCTCTGCCACTCTTCTTTACTCCCCAACTTAAAAAAGAAAAACAAAACCTTTGTAAGAAAAAGCATAACGCAAAACAAATCCCAATTGCTTCTCTTCCATGAGATGGGTAACATTCTTCACCAGCAGTCTTCTAATCACTGAGTTAATCAAAATTCTAAAGTCTTTCAGAACTGTTAGTTTTCACAGTGTTGATGCTATAGTAGAACTTTGTTTTCTTGGTTTTGCTCACTTCCCTCTCCATCAGTTCATACAGGTCTTTTCTGGTTTCTCTAAAATAGCCTCTTTGATTTTAGGGTAAGGAAATAAAAGCGAATGGGGCCACGATGGTGGAGTGGTAGGGAACAGTGTTGTGAGCTCTCTTCCAAAAAACTCCTCCAAAAAGATCTAAAAAACGCACCAGATTGAATCTTGATGTGGAAATGCAGAAAAAGTCACAGTAAGACGTGTCCAGTCCAGCTCAGTCTAGAGAGACAGAAAGGGAGGTGTGTAGATACTGGGAATAGATCAGGCCAGAAATATATTGCCATCTTAGGGGTACTGCAGTGCCGTGTACCAGGGGAAGAGGAGGTTCTAGGCCCACAATGGGCACTACCAGATCCATGCTAGGGCACTGTGACAGGAACAGGTATGAACAGGTAAGTTTGTTGCCTACTCCCCAGTTCTGGATCACAGATCCAGAGATGACTGAGAAGGCGACCTGTGCAAGGGAGTAGAATTTCCTGGAAAGGAAGTCCTGGGTGGTGCACTAAGAAAGGAGTCAGATCAGAAGCTAGTAGCAGCCTGACTTAGATATCAGGTACACAGTAGGATTTCATTTCTAGCATCTAACTCAGCCTGCAGTTGATAACCAGGGGGAATCCCATGCCAAAGGGGTGCCTACAATTCTGCTACTCTGAACCAACAAAGCTTTCCAGATAGCTGATAGGGGTACAGGCCAGCAGCAATCTACTGTTGCTCAGACCCAAACTCAGGTCAGGAACTTGCAGAGCTCAGATCAGAAGGCAGCAATTAGAGTTTGCCTAGATCAGATCATCCTGGGGACATGGAAAGCTTGCAGATACCGATTTTGTTCCTGAGACTCTGAAATAACACAACATTCAATAACCCAAGAAAGCAGTGACAGGACCAGACTAGACTTTCGCTCTGGAAGTGCCACAAAGCCTAGCCCTAATGTCAAGTCCAAAGTCAAGAAGTAGGCTGGAAGAATAAGCAAAGAAACAAATAACAAAAAAGAACCCCACTATGATGGTGGCAAACAAACTCAAGACATAAACCCAAAAGAAGAGAATGATTCCAAAACTGCCTTAAGCGAAACTTCAGAGAAAAACATAGCTTGGACATAAATAATTAGAATTTCTAGAAAAAAAATGAAGTAATAATTAGAATTAAGAATTTTTTTTTAAATAAATGGAATGAGAGTGCTTGAAGAAAAGAGTGGAAAAGAAATAAAAGCTATGAGAGAAAAAAATTGGAAAGGGAAGCTTGAAACAAGAAGTATAAAACCTTGCCCAAGCAGCAAACTCTCAGAGAATTAGCATGGACCAACTAGAAGCCAATGACTTTATGAGTCAACAAGAAATAGTAAAACAAAGTCAAAAGACAAAAAAAAAAAAAAAAACCAACAAAAAAACCTAGAAGACTATCAAAGGTGTCTTAGAGGAAAAACAACTGACCTAGAAAATAGGTTGACAGGAAGAAAAATAATCATTGGACTATCTGAATTTAAAAAAACAGAAAGAAAGAAAAAAGAACCTAGCCATCTTATTTTAAGAAATCTTAAAACTGATCAAATGTCTGAACCAGAGGGAAAAATGGAAATAGAAAGAATCCACTCATTATTCCCAAAAAGAAACCCCCAAACGAAAACTCACAGGAATATTGGAGCCAAAACCCAGAGTTTCCAGCTCAAAGAAAAAATACTGCAAGCAACCAGAAAGAAAGAATTCAGGTAACAAGGAGTTACAGTCAGGACCCCAAATGATTTAGCGCATAGCAATAAAAACCTAAAACTTAGAATATAATATTCCAGAAGGCAAAGGATGTTGGGTTATGGCCAAGAATAACTTTCTCAGTACTTCTCAGTATTAATGATATGGGGGTGGGTTGGGGTGGGGAGAGAATGGACCTTTAATGAAATAGAAGACTTCCATCCATTTCTGAAGCAAAGATCAGAGCTACGTAGAAACTTTGAAGTTCAAACACAGGAGTGATGAGAAACAGAAAAATGAAAACATGAATGAACAAAGATAAAGGACCAAGTACAGATGAACTGCTTACATTCAAATATAGATGGATGACAAGTACTCTCTCTGAATCCCAAAATCCTCAGGGGTTATAGATGGAGTTCAATTAGACAAGGCCTGGGAGTGGTTCTGTTATGACCTGATGATCCTAGGAAAAGGAGGGAAAGAGAGGGTAAAGGAATAAACAGGCAGGGAGGTGGAGGGAAGGGACAATGACTAGGGAAAATTATTTCATATGATCAGAGTGTGCAAGTAGACATCTATACAAACAATGAAGATGGAGCTGGGATGAGCAGAACCCATTCTCATCTGAACTGATTAAAGAATACATACATATACATTTAGGTATACAAATACATTTCACTCAACAAGGAAACAGAAGGGAAAAGTGAAAAGTGAGAAGGGGAACTTGGAAGATAGATAGAGGGAAGGGTCAGTCCTACACAAAACAAATTTTAAGGATGCACAAAAATAGTTCTTTTTTTTTTTTGCTTTTTGGAGGGGGGAAGGTAGGGCAATTGGGGCTAAGTGACTTGCCCAAGGTCACACGGTTAGGTTTGTGTTAAGTGTCTGAGGCTGGATTTGAACTCAGGTCCTCCTGACTCCAGGGCCAGTGCCCTATTCACTGCGCCACCTAGCCACCTCCACAAAAATATTTTTATCTCTTTAAGGTCACAAAGAATGGGAATCTGAAGGGGTTTCCATAAACTCAGCAAGTGATAGTACCTAAATGAGAAGTAATACTTTTTTGCTAATCTCTCATCAGCACCATGACCAACCATGATTCCTGAGGACTAACAGTGAAACACACTCCCCACCTCCAAGAGGTGAAGGAAGCAGAATGAGACTTTTTTGTTTTGGACACAGACAATGTGGAAAGTTGTTTTAATTGACTGCACATTACTGTAATGGATTTAGTTTTTCTTGTGTTCTCAATGGGAATGGTTGGGGTGTGTGAGAGAAGGTGGATTCTGGCTGATAAAAATAAATAAAATTAGACAATTAGAGACAAATCTAAAAATGTTTGTCTCTAAACCCAAACTCTTTCACAACAGGAAAAGACTATTTTCTCCTTTTGCTACACTTTAAATTTAGAATTAGATTATAAGAGTTATACTTTTTAAAAATGTAAAGAACTGGTGAGTCAGTATATAAAATGTAAAAAAAATAATTAAAATAGAGGAAAAGAGAGAACTGAAAACTAAGACATGATTTAGGAATGACGGGGGACTGATAATTTAGAATTGGTAATATTTAATGTCATGTTTGGTAAATGACAGCATTGTGTCATCACAAAGTATGGAAAAGGGGTTAGAATAATTATGGCATTCCTAAGAACTTGACTGAAAACTATAAATCTCTTTCAAGTTAGGGTACATACAGATTTATGTGGACTTCTGCAGCTAAGCCATCAAGGTAGGCTTTGATGTGCTGATGATTATTAGGGGTTTAGGATTATGTCTTTAGGCGAAGCTGCCTAGTGGTAGGAAGGGATAGATCAAAACTGACATCACGGCACAATGGAACAAAAATAGGTGAAGTGAGGCCAAAAGGAGTTGGGCACGAGGAAACCTCTTAAGTAAAGCAAGTAACTATTCTAACTTCGCTTCTCAAACACAATGCTGAAGGTTATACAGATAAACATATTCTCCAAGTCAAATGGAGAGTTAAAGACTTCATTCTTAGGTCAGCTTTAAGAGAAATAACATAATGTAAGCTATATGAACAAAGCAGAAAATGTAATTTTCTTCATATGCTTAAAGAAAAACTCATTATTTTCAAATGTGCAAAATGAGAAATTTAGAACATGTCCTCCACTTTCGCCTATCTACTATAATATAGGCAGCATTCCCTTCAGACCTCCCTCCTCTTGTGGCAGCTCCCACTCTTGCAGTCTAGGAGGATACCCTATGGGTCCCCACTCCTAGTACTATAGTTTATAAGCTCCTAGTAACACTCAATAGACACAATTAGCTCTTAGGAAAGGCATTTATTATGATGGCAGAGTAAAAACAATAGCCACAAAACATTTCTACCATAGACCTGAGATGCATATTTTTCACACAGTTCTATGCTTTAAGATGATATTGCTAAGGGGTATGGGAAAGGGAGAGAAAAACCCATCCTTCTCGAGAGTGATTCTTTTACAGGGGGCAGGGTTCTTCCTCCACTATTAGCTTGAATTGATGAATTCTTGAACTGCTGAATGGGCTATCTTCCTCTGGGAAAGTTGCTGCTAGAATCCTATGGCCAACAGGAGGGAAGACAGCAATCTTCCCTACCCTTCTACTCCTATCTCCTCCAAGAAGTTCCTAAGCTTATACTGCTTTGAACAATCATGCTGTTTCCTTCTGACTCAATGAGAATGGCATTCATTCTTTGTAAAAGGATCATGGGGTGTGGCCACAAATGTCATCATTTGACACCTTGTTACCACACGAAAACCTTATTATTTGTCACTAAATTCTGTGACTATTTTCAACTGAGTGTGTGTGTGTGTGTGTGTGTGTGTGTGTGTGTGTGTGTAGGGTAATTGCATCCCCCCTCCATTGTACATAGTAATAGAACCTTAGAGATGGAAGACATCTCAGTAGTAATCCAGTCCAAGTTCCTTACAGAATGAATCACCTATTTTCCATCTTTTGCCTGTTATCCTCTTTCTAGTTTGTCTTTAAATATCCTTAGAATGACTGTGTGATTGGGTCTCCTGCCAAACTTTCTTGAACTGGTTTTTCACTCCATGGATATTCACCATTTGATGCAATACTTCTGCCACCATTTTATTTGTTCTCCTTTATCACCAAAAAGCCGTAGGTCAGACATTTGATTTATTTTCTTCCCTGAGGAGTTACAGAGAAGCTAGAACTCTGGTCCTAACCTGGTTTGGATGGTTCTGGATTTAGAATTAGGGGCAAGAGACTAGTCCAGGCGGCTCAGTGGTGGTAAGGCTCAAGTGTCTGGGTTCTTATAGTATGACATGGCAAATAAAAATACTAATTTGGTCTTAGGTTGCACTGAACAGCAGCGTAGTGCTGAGAATGAGGAAACTGACAGCCCTATTGTACTCTGCCCTAGTCAGATTATATTTGAAGTATCTACTCATTTTGAGTGCTGCATTTTAGAAAGAATACAAGCTACAGTTTCTCTAGAGGACAGCAAAGCAGGATGTTCAGTAAGCCAACAAATATTTATTAAGCACTTACTAAGTGCCAGGGACCATGCGAAGCACTGAGGGAAAAAAGAAAGGTAAAATAAAACAAAAACAAAAATAAAAGCAGTCCCTGCTGTTGAGGAGCTCAAAGACTAATGAGGAACACACATGCAAGCAACTATATCCCCTAAACTGGGTGAGATTTTAACTGAGATTTGAGGAAAGCCAGGAAACCAAGAAGGGTAGAGATAAGAAGAACGTTCCAGGCGTGGGGGACAGCCACTGAAAATGACTGAAGTCAGGAAATGGAGTGTGATATGTGAGGAACAAGGAGGAGATAAAGAATCACCAGATCAGAGGCTGGGGAGAGGCTGGGTGTAAGAAGACTGCAAAGATAAGAAGGAGCCAGGTTGAGAGGGGGTTTTATAGGGAGGAATGTGACCAGATTGCACTTTTTTGTTGTTGATCAGTTGTGTCTGCCTCTACATGATTCCATTTGGGGTTTTCTTGGCAAAGAAGCTGGAGTGGTTTGCCATTTTCCTGGACTTGCCCCTTATTTAGCAGGATTAGTCTGATGGCTGAGCGGGAGATGGACTGGAGTCAGGAGAAACATGAAACAAGCAAACCCACCAGCAGGCTACTGCAAGAGTCCAGGGAGGTGATGAAGACCTGCAACAGGGTTGGTGGTAGTGCCAGAGAAGGGGGCATATGCTAGAAATGTTATAAGGGTAAAATTGAGAGACCTTGGCAACAGATTTGGATATACCAGGTATGAGAGTGAGGAGCTGAGGATCATCTAGAGTATGAACCTTGGGTGACTGGGAGGATGGTGCTACCTTGGAAAGTGATAGGGAATTTTGGAAGAGGGAAGGGTTTGTTGTTTTTGTTTCTTTTGGTGGAAGATAATGAGTTCAGTTTTGGATATGTTGGGTCCAAGATGTCCAAGAACACATAGTTAGAGATATGTCAAAGAGGCAGTTGGAGATGCAAGACTGGAGGTCAGCAGAGAGGTTAGAGCTGGATAAGTAGATTTAGAAATGATAATTGAATCTATGGGAGCTGGATGAGATTGCCAAGTGAAATAGTTTAGAGGGGTAAGAGAAGAGGACCCAGGACAGAGCCCTGGGAGACACCCATGGGTTGCAGACCTGGATGAAGCTTCAGCAAAAGAGAAAGAGAAAGAAAAGTGTTATAGGTAGGACTAGAAGAGAGCACTGTCCAAACTTAGAGAAAAGAGAGTCCCAAGGAGATGAGCATGACTGATAGCATCAAAGTTACAGGGCTTAAAACTGCCATATCAGAATTAATTGAAGGACTTGGGGATAATTATCACAGAGAAGAGAAATCTGGGGGAGCAAAGGGCAAAGGGACATGAGAATTTTAAATATCTGAAGAACTATAATGTATAATAAGCATTAAACTTTTGCTCAGAGAGTCGTGGTAGAGCTGAGAATACCTGACGTGCAATCTGCCCTAGCACTGCTGCTACTTCCTTTGTTGCCTTAAAAAAGTTGTCTAATTGCTCAGTGCCTCAGTTTTCCCTTCTCTAAAATGAAAGAGCTTGGAATAGATGATATCCAAAGTCCCTCCTAGCTCCATCAATGAAGTGATTAAAAGGGAGAATTTACAGCCCATGCCATGGGATAGTACGGACTTCCAATGTCTCTTCCTCCTGTCTGAATGCAGCATTTGGAAGCACATGATGTTTTTAAAGTCACTTTCAACAATGGGAATCTACTATGAAATAAAGGCCAGGGGATGACTTGGGTTCTAAGACTCTCATTTATATAAAATTAAAAATGGAATCATATAATAAAAGCACTCAAAACTAAATATTTTCATTACCAAAGCAAAGTCTCAAATTGGAATGATCAATTCTCAGCTCTCCTAAAAAATAAGTGATGCCAAAGGTTAATCTCAAACTAACATTTGAAAAATTAGCAGCAAAGAAAACATGGAATTTGCAACTTTGAATACTGTCTTAGACATAAATATAGCAGTAGAAATTCAGGTTATTTAGAATTTGTACCCTTTTTAGCTTTTTGTTGCTTAGTCATTTTCTTTTTCTATTTTTTTTTTTTTTTTTTTTGCATTTTGGAGGGGGAAGGCAGGGCAATTGGAATTAAGCGACTTGCCCAAGGTCATACGGCTACTGTTAAGTGTCTGAGGCCGGATTTGAACTCAGGTTCTTATGACTCCAGGGACAGTGCTCTATTCACTGGGCCACCTAGTCATTTTCAGTTGTATCCACTTGAGGTTTTCTTGGCAAAGATACTGGAGTGGTTTGCCATTTCCTTCTCCAGATCATTTTACAGATGAGGAAACTGAGGCAAACAGGGTTAAGTGATTTGGCCAGGGTCACAAAGCTAGTAAGTGTCTGAAACCAGATTTGAACTCAGTCCTTCCTGATCCCAAGCCTAGTGCTCTATCTACTGTGCCACCCGGCTGCCCCCATTTTAGCTTTACATGACATAAAACTATGAAAAACAAATGTTGAAAGTATATTTCTTTCTCTGAAAATCAGTTTACATATTTTTCCATGTTTACTGGTGAGGCATGAAGTAATAATGTCTGTGAGATTTTACACTGGAATTAACACACCTCCAGTGTTTTTGACTAGGGTACGCACCACTCTTCAGAGTTTTGCCTGAACATTAGAATCACCAACATTTAAAATCTAATTCTATGTAAGAAGATAGTGCTTTCGAGACTGCCTTTGAACTGTGAAGCGTTTATCTTTCTTGTCACAACATGAATCCCTTTGGGGGGAAAACTATTGATTTGAAGGTTAAAATAAATTCACCTTGCTGGCCCTAATGTAATTTGTTGGAAGCTGGCCTTGGGAAACTTTTTGACATTTATTGCCTACGCTCTTCATTAGGTATTCATCGTATGTTAAGGTATAAATGAGTGGGTTCTTGATTTCTATGATTATTATTAATTGTGGCATTTCTTTACAGAAAATGTCATACCATTTCCTTTTTACCAAATAAATATCAGAGATTTAGAGCTAGTAGGGGAATTTGAAATTATCTAGTTTAACCAGTTACAGATGAGGAAACTGAGTCTAGAGAGATGAAGCTGCTTCCTGACCATACAATAAAAAGGAAGGCTGGATTGGAACCCAGGTCCTCTGACTTCACATTCAGTGCTTCCTCTACTACTCTACATTGTTTCTGTGACTAATTTTTATATAGTCAATCTAGTGAGATGTACTTATTATGAAGGAGAATTTTTCACAAACTTATCCACTATGCTACATAGATGTCAACAGATTAAAAAAAAGTATTGGGACTGGAGTCAGGAAGATCTAGGGTTCCAATCTGGTCTCATACACTTACTAGCTGTGTGACCTTGCGCAACTCACTTCATCTCCATTGGTCTCAACTTCTTCAATAGCAAAATGATGGTAATAATAACACCTATTTCCCAGGGTTATTGTAAGGATCCAATGAGATGATATTTGTAAAGCACTTAGCACAGGGCCTGGCACACAATAGGTACATATAAATGGTACACATTTTTTTTTATTAATTATTACTTTAACATGACCCATCTATTGGTTCTAGATGCCACAGTGAAAAAAGTAAATACTCTGCCAAACTTAATAAGTCGAATTCCATTGTTTCTTTTGGAAGAATACCAATAAAATAAAAAGTAAATTGTACTTCATAAGATCATTATCATAACAAATATTAATACTATAAGAAGTCAGACTTGTGTCTTGCCAGTGGTCCCTGAAGTGAACTTTAAAAATCACTGCCTAAGAGCTGTCAGCTATATTGTCTACCCAGAATTTATTTTCTGATTACTATGCACATGAATAGATCTACCATAAAGCCTAGGAGGGTTTTTCTAGAATTTCTGGTATTTGGAAAATGTAGAAACTGTTTGTGATGTACATTAAGGCCATGGCTATAAACCATTTAGGATAAGGTAATGTCAAAATTATTAGTTTGTGAAATGGATCTTTTTATTTTATCTTTTATAGGAAGCTAGAGAATTTAGTATTCTAGGCACTTGAAAATTCTCCTCATGCAAACTCAGGATATAATTTCTTGATTTGGAAGAAATGCTTTCATAGGCAATTTCTGAAGTAGAATATAGAATGCATTTTCAGATGACAAAACACTATTACATTTGTTGAAAGAATATAAAAGCCCATGGCAGGGGATAATGGGATCAAGTTTTAGAACCACTCATCTAGGGGATGATCTGGTATGGGAAGCCACAACTTGGTATAACATTTCTAACATTATGTAGCATAGTTTCAGAACACAAACCAGCTACAAGCATATCAGCTTCTAACCTGAAACAATTCTTGTCAAGTAGTTGGCTTCTGGAGAATTCACCATTCTAGTATTGGGGCAAGTAAGCTTCTGTTTCTCTCATAAACTAAAATGTACTTTTAGTTTAGCATACCTCAATCATGGTTATTCAGACTGTGGAATTTTCATTTTTTAAATCATCTTCAAATTAAAAAAAACTATAATAGTATTAGATACATGTAAACAAAAGGTTTAATAATAACAACAATAGCATCTTAGAGACTGTAGGACACTACAAATATCAGCTCATTTGAACCTCACAAACACCCTGTGAGGTAGGTGCTATTGTTAGTTCCATTTTACAGATGAGGTAGGCAGAGGTTAAGTGACTAATTCAGGGTCCCATAGTTAGCAAATATCGGAAGCTAGATTTGAACTCAGGTCTTCCTGATCCCTCTGTCTACCACTCTACTCTGCCACCAAGATTTAGAAAGATGACTGCTTAATATGAGTCCTACAGTGAAAGATAATACTCATATATCTCAAATTTAACAATCTTTCAAGTAACTGACCAGGTTTTAGGGGATATTTTAAGCCTGAGGAGATCATTCATTATTTGGAGTTTGGCCTAGATCACATAGAATAGAGTGGATCTTCCCATGTAAATGAGAAGAGAGGAGATAAGTTTCAATAAATAGCAAATTAAGATAGCATTAAGGGTTTATAAAAAGGCAATGCCAGTGTGCTTAAATTTCCTGGTTTGATGTAGTAATTTCCATTATTATTTCCTCTTACATTTCCATGGCATTTCCCACACCATTCTCCCTCCCCCCATTCTTCCACCCTATTTTTCCTTTGCTTTAGCTTTTTACTTTAATATTTATGTGACACTAGGTGTTGCTAATGAAGTATGAGGGGTCTTTGCTCTTTCTACTCTCCCTTCCCAATGCTAAACAAGAACAGTAAGAATCTTCCCAGACCCTTTCCTACCACTTCCCTTCTCCCATGCATGGTTTGATCTCAATGGGGACAAATTCATTTATAAAAATGGGAATCGGGTTTACAAACTAACCTTGACATGACAGTTGTACAAGGAATTACAACTGTATTGAATACCATATTTTTTTCTGACCTGCTATGTAATACATTTGCACACACCTTCACACTTGTAAATAGTTCATTCAGCTTTATGAAGAGTTTCATTTACTACCCTCTACTTCAGTTTATCAGGCATTCCTTTGCATTTATAAGAACTAATTTGGGCTGTGCCTGCCTCACATGTAGCTTAGAGCCACTGTGCTATCATCTTCCTGATGTATAGTTGACCACATGAGTCTTAGTTTTCTTCTCATGAGAAAAAAATCAAAATTATTGAGAAATTGATGAATCATGGTGAATGCCCTTCCCAACAGACCCTTGATTCAGGACAGTGGGCACATGAGTTGGCATCATGGGATAGGGGTGGGGCTACCTGGGCTCAGTCTGGCCCAAGTACATGGGTGGTAATGTTTCCTGAGGTTGCAGTTAATTCATGACTTGTTTTACTTGTACATATGTAATAAATTACTCACATGTAACATCTATTGCAATGCCTTTGTATTATATGCATAGGTAATTGTGTACACACAGTCTGCATGGATCATGCTCAAAGAATTTGGGAAAAACACTGCTGACAGCAGTAGAAAGTCACATCTCTATTTCCAGGTTAGTTATTGTGTTGCCTTTTCCATATTTTTAGATAATATACACTTTACTAGAGGGATTGACTTGGAGATCAAGACCATTCCAGGGTATGATAAAAGTACTATCTACCAGGGTTGCACTCCTCCCCACCTACCCTCCCAGGCAACATAACTTAGATGAGATTTTCCCTAAAAGTTGACAAAACTGGGCCTTGATTGACCTGGGGGTTCAGTAGGGGTCAGGTTGTACCTCCCTGACATAACTTCCTGGTAGCCTATGGCTGTGTTGATGTGGTTTCCTGGTCACCTAGGGACACGAAAGGTCCTACCCATATGGGATCAGTGCCCTTCATACTTGGTGGATGCCCAAATACCACATGAGTCATCACAATCTGCCCTACTGAACAGACACGTTCCCATAGGGAGACAAGGAGGGGGAGGGAGAAATATCTAGCGAAGCTCAGTGTCACCGTATCCTTGTTGCATATCCTTGTTAGGTTAGGGCTAAGTAAACCAACCTTTGTTAACCATTCAATGGCTTTTGAATGTTTCATTTTGTCCCAGAGAAAGAACCTGAACTAATAGTGTACTGGGGTCAGGTTCACCCCTAATACAAGCAGAGAAATTTTATTAGTCATCTTAAGTAGATGCTGATGGTCTCTCCCTCCCCACCCCATACATCTTCTCTTTTACCTTCTCTCTCATTCCTTTTTTTTTTGGTGGGAGTAGAGGTGGGGAGAGGCTGAGTCTGTACAAGTTCTATATGACATATGGAACTAAAGTTGTTTCTGACTTCTGGAATATGTCATTTTCCATCTGAGTAGTCTTTAGATTGATATTGACAGTAGTGGTCATGTAGTCATGGAAGTGCTTGGTCACCAGTACTGTCCTGAACCCATTTAGTTGCATGGAATTTAGTGTGTAGATATACTTGCCAGCTAATTAGTCAATAGTACACCTTCTCTAAGACTTTGCTAAAGAACTACTTACTGACTCATATTTTTAGTGTTTAGCATTACTTTAGTTGGAAGAAATGTTAAAATTCAACCTAAGAGCATGTATAGTAAGGCTGTATAGATAATTAAACTATACAGTGCTAATTTATATTTAAACATCCTCTTCTAAATTATTAAACATGATTACTGGTCAATATTATGCTATAAATACTGCCAATTCTCAATTACTTATGAGCAAATTACCTACATGAGAAACATATTCATTAACCCCAAAATACCAGCTATTCATCCAAGACCTCATATTTGACCAAAAAAAATTGTTGAGAAAACTGGAAAGCAATTTGACAGAAACCAAACACAGACCAACATCTCACATTATATACCAAGACAAACTCCAAATGGGTGCATGACTTAGACATGAAGGATGAAATCATAAACAAATTAAAAGGGCAAGGAAAGAAAAGAGAACAGAATAAGCATTTATGTAGCACCCACTTTGTGCCAGACCATGTGCTGAGTACTTTTACAAATATCTCATTTCAGCCTCACAACAACCCTGTGAGACAGTTGTTATTATTATCTCCATATTACAGTTGAAGAAACTGAAGCAAACAGAGGGTAAGTGACTTGTCCAGGGTCACACTGCTAGTAATTTTCTGAGGCTGGATTTGAACTTGGGTCTACCTGGCTCTAGGCTCAGTGCTTTTATCCACTGCACTGTCAATTGCCTTTAGAAATTACCTGTTAGATGTATGGGTAAGGGAAAATTTCAGGACCAAACAAGAGATAGAGAAGTTCAGAAAAAGTAAAATGAATAATTCTGACCATATAAAATTTTAAAAGTTTGACACAAACAGAACCAATGCAACTAAAAGTAGAAGAGAAGTAAGTAAATAGGGAAAAAACCTTTGCGACAGGCTGCTCGAATAAAGTTACCATTTCTAAGATATATAGGGAGTTTTCCTCAATACCTTTTTAAAAAACACATTAAAAATAAACTTGTCACCATTGCATAGATGCCAAGTTTTTTTTTTCTTTCCAAGTTCTGGAATTGCAAGGTAGAGCCCATGTTTACTTAGAAGATAATTTTGCTACCTATTAACTAGTTACTTTAGATAGGATTTGAATACTGTGGAACCATCTTTAAATGCCTGGTATTTGTTAATTTTCTAATGGCAACAAGCTCATGGTCTTAGAAGAAGGAACTACATCATTAAATGTCCAAGTTATAACTGGTACTTACAACCACAATATAAAGCAAATAAATCTAACATTGTTATTTTTTTTAAGCCAACAAGGAACTAGCTTTAAAGGTATTATTCTGTGCTCAAATGGATTACAACATGTTTTTTATTGTTTTTGCTTGGATATCCGGTTACTAGTCAAAGCCCAGGAGTCACTTAGACAATGTGCACCAGAGACTAACAAGTTGTGTTTCCATGTAAAGGTCCTATACATATTAAATCAGTGATGTGCAACCATGTGTCATTTGGGTCCTGAACACAGATACTACAGACCCAGGTATAGTGTTAGAAGGGAAGTCTCTCATAAAATTTCCTTAGCTTTTGTTCTGCTCAGGGTTTCCCCTGGGAATAGCAGAATTTAGTTAAAGTCTTTTATTTTTTCTGAAAGCAGGGGTTTTTGACATTTTTAGGGGCTATGGACCCCTATAGCAGTGTGATAAAGTTGATGAACTCCTCAGAAAAATGTTTTTAAATATAGGCAATAAACTGCATAGTATTATAAAGGAAACTAATTATATTGAAATCTAGTTTTCAAAATATTTTTCTAAAAGCAAGGTGTTGATGAACTTCTGGAAATGGGAAGAGAACTTTTCTGATAGCCAAAGGATTTGGGTACCAGCTTTTTCTGTGTTTTCTGTCCGGTTAAGTAAAACTTATGTGATATTTGATCTCTTGATTAGTCTTAGTGTAGGGCTCTTGCATTTGGTGTTTCCACTTTTTTTGGTGTCTCCCCTCAGTATTAGCCTCTAGGTGTAAGTGGATTCCCACAACTACATAGTCCTCTCTCCAGATCAATGTGCTGCTCAGTGTATGTTTCTTTCTCAGGTGGTATGAAGGCTTCCTCTAGTCTCCTTTTAAAAGTAAAGCTGCAGGGTCAGGTCATATATGTGAAATTTGTCATCCATATACTATCACTCTGGTGATTCTAATTGCAATTTCAACGACAAAACTGTAACTGAGTCAGTACCAGAATAAAGACCATATCGGTGGTCCTCAGACATGAGTATCCATACAATTTCTTGAGAATTCATACCTTGCCCAGGTGAAGGTAAAGGGGGCTTACAGGACTCCTTGGCATATTTGTGGGTATGCCAACTAAAAATATATTTACTTGAGCATTATAAAGTTAAATCAAACTCATGTAAGTAAATTTTGGATATGAGTAGTCAACAAGAAACAATCAACTAAAATTCATCCACAGAAAAGAAGATATGATAAGAATACTGACACTTAGATTTGTAAGCACATTGATGCGGGTACTCCTTCCCACAATGCAAGTGTTAAGTGCAATACTATTCTCTTTTTTTCTGTTTATAAATAGTATTTTATTTTTTCCCCAATTACATATCAAGAAATTTGTAGCATTCCTTTTTATAAGATTTTGAGTTCTAAATTCTTCTCCTCCCCTCTTCTGAAAATGATGGGGAGTTTGATATAGTTTTATATATATATATATATATATATATATATATATATACATATATATATATATTGCTACTATGTAAAACATATTTCCATATTCATCACAATTGTGGAAGAAGAAACAGATTAAAATGAAAAAAATCATGAGAAAGAATAAAATAAGTAAAAAATATAATTCATTCTGCATTCAGAGTCCACCAGTTCTTTATTTGGATGCGGATAGTATTTTCCTTCACAAGTCCTTTGTACTTGTCTTGGATCATTGTGTTGTTGAGAAGAACTGAGTCATTCATAGTTGATCATCACACAATGTTACTGACACTACCTAAAATGTTTTCCTGATTATGCTCATTTCACTCTGTATCAGTTTGTGTAAGTCTTTCCAGGTTTTTCTGAAATCTGCCTGTCCATCATTTCTTATAGCACAAGAGTATTCCATTACATTCATATACCACAGCTTGTTCAGTCATTCCCCAATTGATAAGCATTCTCTTGATTTCCAATATTTTGTCACCACAAATAGGGCTTCTATAAATATTTTTGCAATGTAGGTCCTTTCCCCCTTTTTACGATCTCTTTGGAATACAGATATAGTAGTATTGCTGGATCAAAGAGTATGTACAGTTTAGCTGCCCTTTGGGCAAATTGCTTTCCAGAATGGTTGGATCCATTCCCAACTTCACCAACAGTGCATTAGTGTCCCAGTTTTCCCACATCTTCTCCAACATTTATAATTTTCCTTTTTTGTCATATTTGCCAATATGACTGGTATGAGGTGATATTTCAGTTGTTTCACTTTGCATTTCTCTAATCAAAAGTGATTTAGAGCACTTCTTCATATGCTTATAGATATCTTGGATTTCTTCATCTAAAAACTACCTGTTCATATCCTTTGACCATAGGGGAATAGCTTGTATTCTCATAAGTTTGACTCAGTTCTCTATATATTTGAGAAATGAAGCCTTTATCAGAGATACTTACTACAAAGATTGTTTCCCAGCTTTCTGCTTTCCTTCTAATCTTGGTTGCATTGATTTTTTTTGTATAAAAGCTTTTTTATTTAATGTAATTAAAATTATCTATTCTACATTTTTTAATGCTCTTGGTCTCTTGTTCACTCATGAATTTTTCACCTCTCCATAGATCTGACAGGTAGATTATTCCTTGCTCTTTTAATTTAATTGCTTTATTGTCTATGAAACCTTTTAGCAAGATGTAGTTTCTTTCCTTACCTCTTAGTGAGGTCTATTTTTACTTTCACTTTGTCTAAGATCAGGATTGCTACCCTTGTTTTTTTTTTTTTTTACTTCAGTTGAAGCAGAAAAGATTCTGTTCCAGCCCCTCACCTTTACCCTGTGTGTGTGTGTGTCTCTGATTCAAGTGTGTTTCTTGTATGCAACATATTGTAGGATTCTGTTTTTTGATCCACTCCTATGTCTATTTCTGTTTTATGGGAGAATTAATCCCATTCACATTCATAGTTATGATTACTACCTGCATATTTCCCTCCATCCTATTTTCCCCCTGTTTGTTGTCTCTCCCTTTCCTCTTTCACCCTTTCCATCCTTACCAGTGTTTTGCTTCTGTCAACCACCTCATCTTATCTGATCTCCTTTCTGTTAGTTCCCCCTCCATCATTTATTTAATCCTGTCCCCTTCTACTTCCCTATTGTTACCCAAAAGGTTTTATGATAGGTTTTTGTATTCAACTGATTGTGTATATGATTCCCACTTTGAGCCAATACTGATGAGAGTAAAGTTCAAGTGATTCCCATCACTCACCCTCCACTGTAATGGGTATTTCTCACCTCTTCATTCTACCTCTCCCTTCCTTCTATACCTATTATAGTCCTCTTCCTCATTCCTTAATTTTTTATGTTGTTCCCTCAAATTCACCTTATACCTGTGCCATTAGTCTTTGTATATTCCTTCTATCTGTACTGTTGGTGATACAACTTTTAAGAGTTACAAGCATTGTCTTTCTGTTCAGGAATATAAACAGTTTAGTTCTACTAAATTCCTTATGCTTTCTTTTCCCTTCCCACCTGTTTATGCTTCTCTTGGGTCTTGATATTAAGGTCAAATTTTTGGTTTAGTTCTGGTCTTCTCCTTTTGAAGGCTTGAAATCCTTCTATTTTGTTGAATGATCATTTTCCCGTTAATGTATTATGCTTAATTTTTTTTGGTAAGTGGTTCTTGGTTGTGGTCCTAGCTCCTTTGCTCTCTGGAATATTATGTTCCATGACCCCCAATCCTTTAGTGTTACAGATGCCAAGTCCTGTGTGATCCAAATTATGACTCCTTTATATTTTAATTGTTTCATTCTGGACACTTAAAGTACGTTGTCTTTGACCTGATGGTTTTGAAATTTGGCTATTATGTTCCTTGAGGTTTTATTTTGGGATCTCTTTCCTGAGGTGATCAGTGGATTCTTCTGAAATTTGATTCTAATGTTCCTTGGGGTTTTTGTTTTGGGATCTCTTTCATGAGGTGGTTTGTGGATTCTTTAAATACTTCTTTTACCCCCTGTTTCCAGGATATCAGGGCAGTTTTCCTTGCTAATACTTGAAAGATGCTGTCCAGGTCCTCCTTTTGATTATGGCTTTTAGGTAGTCCAATGATTTTGATATTGGTTCTCCTGGATCTATTTTCCAGGTCAATTATTTTTCCCATGAGGTATTTTACATCTTCTTACATTTTTCATTCTTTTTAATTTTATTGATTCATGATGTCTTACAGAGTCATTAACTTCCACTTGACCAATTTTAACTTTATTTATTTTTGCTTTTTTTGGAGGGGGGAAGGCAGGGCAATTGGGGTTAAGTAACTCGCCCAAGGTCATGCAGCAAGTAAATGTTAAATGTCTGAGGCCAGATTTGAACTCAGGTCCTCTTGACTCCAGGGTCAGTGCTCTATTCACTTCGCCATGTAGCCGCCCCTCAATTTTAACTTTCAAGGTGTTGTTTTCCTCAATTAGCTTTTCTACTTTCTTTTCCATTTGGCCAATTGTACTCTTTAAGGAGTTGTTTTCTTTAGTGGACTTTTGTATCTCATTTTCCATTTGGCCAATTCTACTTTTTAAGCAGTTTTCTAAGCTGTTGAGTCTTTTTTCCATAATTCTCTTTCATCATCCTCATTTCTTTTCCCAATTTTTCTTTTAACTGTCTTATATGATTTTTTAAAACTCCTTTTTGAGTTCTTCCATGAGTTCTTTATGGGCTTGTGACCACTTCCCATTTTTCTTTGAGGTTTTGCCCATAGGTGTTTTGACACTGTTGCCTCTTCTGAGTTTGTGCCTCAATCTTCCCTGTCACAATAATAACTTTTTACGGTCAGATTCTTTTCTTGTCATTTTTTTTGGCCTTTTCCCTTTCTTTTAAATTTGAGCTCTGCTTCCAGGGTGGAAGGGGCATTGTCTAAGGTTTCTTGTGCTAGTGGCTGCAGATCCTGGCTGTTTACATGGAGCTGTACTGATTTTACCCTGAGACCCGTGGGGGACCCTCATAGCTGGCACTATGTTGAAAGGGGTGGAGTGGGGGTTGGCTGGCACTGCTGGAGACTGTAGGGGTCTGGCAGCTTCCCTGATGTGGAGCTAAGGTCCTAGTGATAGTGTCTGGCATGTGCTGAGGCCGGTAGTGTGTTTCTGTGTTTCCCTGTGGCTACGCTGATGGAAGTGGTGGTCTGGCCTCTGGAGGATTCCTGTTTTCCCAGGGCTATGCTGGAACTTGGCTGAATTGGTGTTGGCTAGCAGCTGCCTGTTTTCTTAGGCACCCATAGTGTTGGCATGTACCTGTTTGCCTGGGACTGTGCTAAAGTGAGTGGAGGCCTGGTCCCTGAAGGATGCCTACCTGCCTGGGCTAGAGAATGCCTTTTTGCTAGCCACTACATGGCATCTAGTGGTGGCTCCAAGAGCTGGAGTCTGCTGATTCCCTTGGCTATGCTAAGGCATGTGGAAGGTCCTAGTGTTGGTGTTTTCATGCTCTACCACACTGGGGCTCAGGATCTCCTGCTGGTTTGTTCAGGTGGGGCCTGATGTTGGCTTGCTGGGATGCCTGCTGTCCTGGACTTTCCTCCCCTTTCATCTGAGAGAGACAGGCTTTTTTTGCCAATCTTCCATGTTTCTTGGGCTAAAAAATTTTTTCACCCTGCCTTTTCGTGGGCAAAAGTTCTAAAATCATAGTTTTTAGCTGTCAACAAACTTTAATTTAACTATTGATACTTTAAATGTAAAATCCTTGTCCAATGACCAAAGGGTGGTCCCATTATTGATGGAGCAGAATCATATAAATCTTGACATGTTTTCTTTAAATGAAACCAGAAGGAAATTGCAATTAAATGGAAAAATGACTCACAAGTACTACTTGAAAAAAAGGCCTTAAAAAGATAGGAGTTGGCAGAGTGGGTTTTACAGTATGCCAAGAAACTATCTAAAATGTCATTTCATGGGGTATTTGGACATCATACATTGAAGTTCTAATGGTAAGTATTTGAAAAGCAGCACTATGAAAATAATCACATTTTATGTATTTAAATCAGTTGCTAAGAATGGAATGGTAGAAAAATTAAAAAAAAATTAATAACCCTCCAAATCAAATCAATACATACTCTGATATTTAGTGACTGCAATGCAAAGACTAGAAAAATGCAGGAAAATTGGTCAAGGAAATAAGGTTTAGGAGAAATAAATGAAAGAGATCAAAGACTTGTAGGTCAAAACAGAAGCTTCAAGCCTCTTTATTATGAATACTTTCTTTTAAAAAATTGGTGGACATTGAACATGGTGAGCACTAAATGGCATCACAAAGACTGAAACTGACAGCATTTAAAATGATGTTACAGTAATGGGAGTTATCTTTAAATGGGATGTCTGTACACAGATTGACCACCAACTTGTCAGAGCTAAAATCAGAATTTATAATTTAAGAAGAAAGAACAGTAATGAGAAAAAGAAATGACAAAGAAATAGGAGGATTTGACCCTGAATTGTTAAACAAGCTTCTGAAAATCAAATATGAGAAATGGGACAATAGAAGTGACATTGAGACCAACCATAATAATTAAATCCAACAGATAAAACCAGGTAAATTAATTACTACAACAAGGATATATGTAGAACCCAGAAAGCACCTTAGTTAGACTTATTTGTCAAGTAAGGTAACAATGTTAGAATATAAACTCATCTGTAAAATTTCATGAAGAATGAAAATGGACAATATTATGAACAATATTACCTCATAAATTAGAAAGAAGCAGTTGAGGACAAAACTAATCCAAAGAAAGCTCATTAAGATATTGAACTAAGTAAAATTATCCAACAGCTTTAAAAGATGAAAATAGAAAGAGGACTCTGAATGGAAAAAATGGAAAATGTGCAAAGTGTGATGTGCTGCCATATAACCGTATTGCCAATAGTTGTGTTAATTTTTTTAAAAAGAACCTTCAATAAAACAGACAAAGGGAAGAATAATTCCAATGGAAACATTGCCAATGTAAAAAAAGAATCTTGTTATTGTATTAGAAAAAAAAATTGATGAAACAACAGCATGAACAATAGTCATAGTAACTTGAAAATAAGATGAAATGTCAGGATGCCTGAATGTATACTAGGTAATATCATAAAATATGCAGATGAAATAAGAAAAAAAAAAAGGAAAAATTGCATCTACTTTTTTGTGGTTTGCAAATAACTACAAGGAACACAAATTTTACAGTGATAGAAATAGAATGTCTTTTTGTGGATTGAAAATTACAATAAAAAATTCATTCTGTCTAGCAGAGCAACCATTCAGACAAAAACTTCACTTTTATTCAAGGCAGTAAAAGAAAATAGAAATGAAATGGATAATAAAGAAAATTTTCCAGTTAGCACTGGTTTGTTCAATTGCTTTAAAAATCAAATTCAACTGTATAATGTTAAAATTACTTGAGAGGCATCTGATGCAGATGAGGAATCAACAGCTAAATTATCTGAATGTTTTGAAGAAAATAATAGAAGATAGAATCACTGACTGACAAATTTTAATGTGAATAAAGCAGAGTTATTCTGGAAAATTATATCTTATCATATTTAAATTTCTAAGAAAGAAAAAATAACAACCCAAATTTCAAGTGTCTAAGGGTTTATTTAACACTTTTTTGGGGATATAATGGAGAAGGGGATTTAAAATTACATCCAATTCTTCTTCATTGGTTTTGACATCCTTGATCTCTGAGGGGCTACAATCATTGATCACTTTCAGTTCTTTGGTGGTCAAATAAGAAAGCATGGATGACTAAAGCTATTTTTGAAGACTGGTTTTCAGGTTATTTTAGCCCAGTTGTTGGTATCCCATTAAAAGCATTACTGATTTTAGATAATGCCCTAGGTGATCTAACTACACTTGGTTCATTGTGTGAGAATGTGGACATGCAAATTCACCAATAAAGCTCTCTATACCTATCAGTTTATGTAAGAAGATTTAGAGAAAGAGAAGATAGTTTAATCTACCCCAATAAAATATTTCAATTGGCAATCACAACTTATTTTCATAACATCTGTGTAGGTTTATCTTTAGGTACAATATTCAGTATTTTAAATTATTTTTTCTTTTTTAACTATATTTTGTAATAATTATAATAATAATTTGTAACAATTTTAATATTTCTGACTTAGAAATATATTTTTGGTCCTTTGCTGTTATATTAGTAAACATATAAAAACTCAATAAAATTTTTTTCATTGCAATATTTCTATTGGGATGGAACCAATTACCATATTTTACATTTAATTATAACTTCAAATAGTAGGACCACTTTATGGGATTCACTGTGTGTACTAATTGAGATCAAGTATTAGTATATTATTATGGAATAAGCAGGCTTTCAAAGATAATACTCAACAATGGACATCTTATCTCACAATTTACTGAAAAATGTAGAACACATAAGACCACATTATACTTATTGTTTGTTGGTTACAAAAAATAATTTGATCTGATAGAATGAAATATTCCTTTGAAGGCTTTTTTACAAGGTGTCTTCCATTCATATATCAAGGTCATTCAAGATCCCTTGAAAAATGTAACAATAGAAATAACCCTGTTCAGTGACCCTCTAATAATAAACATTAGGAGAAGCATTAATCAGGGAAATTATTATTAATTTCCTAAGTATTCCTAATATGAAAGAGAAGCAGCACAGAATTCAGGTTAAAGAGGAATTCCCTGTAAATGGTGAGGTCACCCAGATGCCGTCTGTAGATCAGACATAGTTGATCCCATTAAATTCCAAAATATTATGGAACCTTCTGAGAGCTATGATCCCATCAGCTTAATGCTAGTGCTAGTTTGAGTCTAACAAAGAGGTTCTAAATTAATTGCACTATCTAGGTGTTTCTGGAATACAAAGAAAGGAGAAAAAGTCATAAATTTAAGCTTTTAGACTCATTAATGCAAGTTCAAAATTTAGCATTGCTTGCTCTGATTCTCTAAGTCTCTTGGAAATGATTAGGTAGTTCCTGAACTCAGGCTGTGTTGCAGTCAATCCTTCCTCATTACGCTCTCCTTGGTGAAATGGAATCTACCTTCCCTGCTGTGAACAATAGATTTTTTTTTTTGGAGAAATAATTTCCAAACACATTTGAAAGTTTTCATCTCTAGTTAGATGTTAAGCTAGAGGATGAAGGGATTTCTGGTGAAAGAAGAGTTAGCTCCTCTTCCCATCTTACCTCCAAAATGTTAGTGAATTCCTTGCTGCTTGTCCTGAGGCCAGTTGCCTTTTCATCATAGTAAAAAGCAGCTCTAAAACATCAGGAAGGACTCAAGAGTGTGGTCAGAAAAACAGGGTATGAGGCAGCTAAAGAACATTCTCAGATAGTCCCCAAACAGAAAATCACTCTCGTTATTGCATATTCTAGAAGAGTTAGGAGAGAGACCTGTGTCTATATTAGACAAAAGTGTTCTGATGACATGGATAGACTGCTTAACCACAAATTCCTATTGTGACAGGTATTCACAGTATGGCTTCATTATTTGATTTGAAGTGAATTCCCAGAATATTAGACACACCCATACTCAAGAATAAGCACTAAATGGGCGGCCAGGTAGCACAGCAAGTAAGAGCACCAGCTCCAGTGTTGAGAAGACCTGGAGATCGAATCCCGGGCTCAGACACTTAGCACCCACCCAGAAACACCTGGCCGTGTAACCTTGAGCAAGTTACTTAACCCCAATTGCTTAGGGGTGGCCAGGTGGCTCAGTGAGTAAGAGCACCGGCTCCAGTGTTGGGACAACCTGGAGATCGAATCCTGGGCTCAGACACTCAGCACCACACCCAGAAATAACTGGCCGTGTAACCTTGAGCAAGTTACTTAACCCTGATTGCTTAAAAATTAAAAAAAAAAAAAAGCACTAAAACATTTTTAAAAGTCAAGTTCAAGTGGATTTGGATTATTTACCCTGACATTATCCAGAATTTCTGCTCTCCATTAGTGGGAATATTCAAATTTTAGCACTTGTGTTCCTCCCCTCAGAGCCCTGGGGGTGAGCGTGGCCAAGGAGACTATAATCTGCTGAGGAATCTAAAGAAGAAGCTGGGAAGGGATATTTAATAAGGGACTGAGTGTGAATGTACCAAGAGAGGATACAGAAATGGTACCCTACCCACAGCAGCTCATGCCACTTCTCTCTCCTGGTGGGATAGCAATAGTCAGATAGGTTACATCCCATAGGAAAAACCCTCTAGGCAATATCAAAAGGGCATACATAAAGTCATATTCATAACTTTTGAAAGCAAGAGAAAAATGAACTGGAGGTCAAGGAGTGGAACCATAATAACTCAGAGGGACAACCAATGCCTACCGCCATGCTGCTTATTCAACCCATGCCACCTTCATGAAAAACCAAAAGAGTCCCTGCATTGTATCAACAGAAGAAAAAAACCTTGGGGGAAGGCTCTGCTGGCCCATTGCTCAGTGCAGTGGAGAGTTAGACTTCCAGGCTTTGCTCTATCTGCAGCTTTGGGAGTTGGTGTAGGGGACTGAAAGGGTTAGGAGATAGGAATGCATTTGCTGGGTTCCCTGGGGAAGGGAGAAAGGGAACAAACATTTATTAAGCTCCTACTATGTGTCAGACAGTGTGCTAAGCACTTTATAAATATCTCCTTTGATCCTCACGACAACCCCGAGAGGTAAGTGCTATTATTATGCCCATTTTACAGATAAGGAAACTGAGGAAAACAGAGGTTCCTAGGCTTCACAGGGTCATGCAGCTAGTAAGTATCTAAGGCTGGATTTGAACTCAGGTCTCCCTAATCAATTTGCTTTTGATTTCTTTCCATCTTTCTGATTAAAAACTTTTTAACAATATGTCTTTGTAAGTCACCTTAGAGGAGAAACAATGACCTGAGAATGATTGGCAGAAGCAAATGGGAAGGGAGCCTGAGCTGTAAGATTTGATTAAAATGACCCCTAGACAAGCCTAAAGAATGTTGATACTGTCTATAAAAGGGCAAAGTGATGGAGTGATGGAGAGCAGAGTGCCCTCTGGTGCATACCATCTGTTGAGGGATTGGTGCCCCCTGGTGGCCACATATGGGGCTTCAAGGAAATTTTTTTTTTTTTTAAGTGTGACCCTTCCCCTTTCCCCACTATGTTTAGGAAAGTCAAGGTAAATTATATTTGGGAATTTTTTTCCCTTTATTGAAATTGGTTTAGTTTTGTGGTCCCTACTTGTAATCTCTTTTGAATAGAATTTTTTTGGGGGGAGTGGTGGTCAGGCAAATAGTCAGGGGCCCATTGGAATCCCACCTTATTCAGCCTCCATTTCATTTCAGGAAGTGAGACATGGCACAGATCTTCAGGCCACCCAGCCTTCCTGTATCTTTTTATTCCTATTTTTATTCTTTTTAAGCCTCTGTTTTATGTATTGCCCTACCCTTGCCACTCCCTTTGAGGTGGCCCTGGAATCTGAACCAGGAGGAAGTCAGGGTCTCTGGGCTTAATAAGGCCTTTTCTAGACTTCCCTGCAACCAAATTATTCATTGAATTGGGGACCTTTCCTGGAGTGGGAGCTGGGGTACATCTAACACATCTCTGATAGCTCTGAGCCCTGTAAGGATGAGTCCTTGGGAGGTCCTCAGTTCTGAGGGATGTGGATTTGGGAGTCAAAAGGCATTTACCATTCTTTGTGGCTTTAGCTATTTAATTCTCCCCTCCTTCGTTATTAGACACTTCCATCAAAGAAGAAAAGATAGAAGTAAAGCCCAAGGTTATTCTTGCAAAGGGGAGGATTATCTGAAGACAATTATGTGATATGATTAGATGACCCAGACACAGTCCCTAGAAGAATACAAGAATGTAAACAGTAGCTGAAGAAGGATGGAGCAAAGAGGTAGGTGACAGCCAACTGCTCTGAGAACCTGAGAGACACAGGGAGTTTTGCTAATACCTCAGAGTACACAGTGGTCTGCCTTGCTCTTGGAGGTTCAGTAGCCCCTCAAAACATTAAACTTTCAATAGTGCACCCAGCTGTCCTAATTAATTCTGTAAACTTGGCAGGACCTCAACACACCTTACATACTTTGAGATTTCTCATACTCAGATCCAGACTAGATTTCTATTAGAACTCCTGGGGTCTGGTTCACTTTCACCTACAATTTCTGAAAGCTTTGGTTGCTTAGAGACTATGAATAATTACAAAGTGCCTGAGAATCTTCACCTTTGGTTGCAACCAGCATGTTAAAGAAAAAAAAAAAGAACAAAGTAGTTTGTACTTTTTGGATATCTGCCAGAAGCTTTATAAAGAGAGTACAAATGTTATTGCAGAGTCTGCATTACATAAATCGTTGGTGGTGGGAGTTTGAATAATTGAACTCTTCTGTCCATCTGTGATATTTCTCACTCTGGCTACATGACTGACCCACCTCATTTTGGGGTCATACATGTCGTGTTTAGACCTGTCATGTTGGTAATACGTTATATCCTAGTTAAGCTCACCATGTATCTCTCCATTGTCCTTTGGATCACCTTCTTAGATTATGATGTTCAATGATTCAACATCATATGGAATTACTGGGAAAAGAGTAGTTAGTAAGTAGGGCATTTGAGCGTTTAGGAAACGGGAATCCTTGGAAAGAGTTTGCACAGGCTTCCCAAATATTCTCTTCTTATTTAGTTGTAAGTTCATTCATTCTTTCACCTACAGTACCTCAGATGTATCTATGTATCTCCATATTAATACATATATGTATTTATATATCATGTATGCACATGCACATGTGTATTATACATATGCGTGCACACATGTAGTTATATGTATGTAAATGTATATATTTGATCAGTGATGTCATTGCCGTGAGAAACCCTTGGAAAGGAAACACCTTCTACCAATGCCGATCAGTAATGCATCTTGAAACTTTGAAGTACTGAAACATTAAGTGACTTGACCATCACCATAGTTTGTGTGCATTAGAGTCAGGATTCCAAACTAAGTCTTCTTGATTCTAAGGCCAGCCTTCTATCCCATTCGACCATGCTGACTCTCCCAATGCACACATAAAAATACAAATAATTGACTTAAAAGCCTGACCATGCATTGCAAATCATGGTCATATTTTTCAATATGTTTGCTCTTGGAGGTTCAGTAGTTCAGATTCAAATCATGAATCATATTTTTCATCTACTTTGTTTTTCCAAGGTGGATACCTTGGCTAATACCTTCTGAGTGATAATGAATTTCATTGAGAAGGAGGCTTTGTAGTGTTCTGAAGCTGAATGTAATTAGCACAGGGTTAACTGTGAGTCCCAAGAACCTCACTATCAGTAGAATTCTATGACTGAAAACCTTAGGTGAGTATATGTCTCCCTGTTTTGTGACTTACTTGATTTTAAAACTCAACAGATCATCGAACAAAATATTCTCTGTAGTCACAGCTATCTTAGAATCTTACATGATTTCAACGTATATGGCGGAAACAACTTATTTAAGGAGAACCTTTAAAAATTAAAGAGAGCCCCTACAATTGAGTTTTGTTCTTTCAGTTCAAATGTTAAGGGCTTTAAAAACTACAAATAATAGACATGGTGAGAGCTTACACATTCTGTTCTTCTCAGCTGCTTTAGTATAAAGATGTAATCTGTGGTAAAAAAAAATCACCTACAAAAGTCTTTTCCCTTCTCAGATTTTCTTTATAGATATATGGACCATAAAGATTTTATAGAGCTGGGAAAATAAAGTCACAAGTCAATAGCTGCTGATATCTCTTAGCTGCATTTTTTGTTGGTAAAAGTAGTGTCTATGATCTTTTTCTATTCTTTCAGAATTTTTTTTCTTGGAAGCATATTGTAATATGTCCTTAATGCCTTTAAAAAGTATCATTTTTGGTACAGATTATTCTGCATGTATTTGGTCAGTTTTGGCTGCTTTTCTCAACTTTTAATTCTCAAGTTTTACTTGCCCACATAAGTGAGTGTAGTTTAAGGGAGAGATCACTGACTTTGGAGTCAGAAGAGGCCAGGGTCAGAATCCAACCTTAAATAGAGACTATCTGGTGAGATCATGGGCAATTCAGTAATTTCTTGGAAATTAAGTGTTCTCATGTATAAGTTAGGGATAATAACACATGAAGTTATCTGCCTCAGGGTCGTTATGAAAGTCAAATGAGAATATGTATGTCAAGTGCTTTGTGAACCGTAAAGCACTGTATGAAATGCCAACTGCCATTGCCTTCATCATTGCTGATTAGTGGGGTAGTAGATTCTAAGTGTGTTGGTTCCAATATCATTGCTAATTGATAATGATAAAATGCCAGCTGATCTGTTCCATTTCATTTGTGTTTGTTGTTCTCTTTTACATTTCAATGAGCAAATACTCTCTTGGAGATCTTACTTAGTTGGCCTTTATAACAGGTTTACTTTCACTGCAACTGCTTTTCACAGTTTTGTGAGGCAATACTGATCATAACCTTCCATCCTGCACTTCAACAGTTTTGTAAATGAGCATGTTTCACTTGTCTATAATTTCTTTTTTGTTGTTGTTGGTTTTTTTTTTTGGAGGGGAGAGGGTAGGACAATTGGGGTTAAGCGACTTGCCCAAGGCACATGGCTAGTTTTTGTGTTAAGTATCTGAGGCCGGATTTGAACTCAGGTCCTCCTGACTCCAGGGCCAGTGCTCTATTCACTGCGCTACCTGGCCACCCCTTTGTCTATATTTCTTTCCTTTTGGCAATGAAATAAAGTATCTGCTGGCAAAGGAACTTTTTAAGCACTTCCATTCTAGTTGTGGCAATTATTTTTGCATAGGTTCAACCTTCCTAAGAAATGGTGAGTCAGAGATGATATCTTTACTTTTGTCCATTTCCCTTTTTTTTTTCATTGACAGTTTCTTGAACAGGGTCTGGCTAGTGCTGTTGTAGTCATGGTAATCATTTTCCTCTTTATGCTTTCTCTGAGTTTGCTAAGAGAAGGCCAACTGAGGTTGACTTTTGCTCTCATCAACTGATTTCATTGCACCCAGAGGGCTGATTCTAAAATGACTGCTATATCAACAACTAGTCACTTTCTGTCCATTAAAATATAGTCTACTACCACATGATAAAGGAAAGTAATCTTGAAAGTTCTGAGAACAATAATCAATGCAATGATCTGTCAAGATTTTAGAAGACCAATGATTAAGCATCCTCTATTTTGGTAGAGGGGTGATGGACCAGAGATTCTAAATGAAACATACTTTATCACATGTGGTCAATCTCTGGGTTTGTTTTGCTTAACTATATTTATTTGTTTCAATGGAAGGTTGTATATGTGTGTGTGTGTAGGTACATATGTATGTACGTATATTATGTATGGGAGAGTTATTGGGAAGTGCTGTTAGTGATGTTAAAAAAAGGAAAAAACTGTCAATGAAACAGTTAAAATGTACAGAAGGAAGTTCTAAAAGTCCAACATAGACAAACAAGGTAGTGTTGGAACTAACATGTTAAATTTCATACGTATTTACAAAAATATTTATAGTACCTCTTTTTGTGGTGGCAAAAGTTGGAAACTGGAGGGATGCTGATCAATTGGAGAATGGCTAAACAAGCTGTAGTATGGTTGTGATGGAATACTATTGTGCTATAAGAAATTGTGCAAAAGAGAGAGATAATAATATGCTTTGATCTGCATTCAGACTCCATAATTCTTTTTCGGGATGTTAATACCATTTTTCCATCATGAGTCTTTTTGGAATTGTCTTAGAACCTTACATTGCTGAAAAGAACCAAGTTTATCAAAGTTGGTCATCACGCAATGTTGCTGTTATTGTGTACAACATTCTTCTGGTTCTGCTCACCTCCCTCAGCATCAGTTCATGTTAGCCTTTCCAAGTTTTTCTGAAATCTGCGTGCTCATCATTTCTTATGCAACAATAGTATTCCATTACATTCATATACCACAACTTGTTCAGTCATTCCCCATTTGATGGGCATACCCTCAGTTTCCAATTCTTGGCTGCTATAAATATTTCTGTATATATGGGTCCTTTTCCCATTTTTATTATCTTTTGGGGATATAGACATAGAAATGGTATTGCTGGATCAAAAGGCATGCACATTTCTATGGTCCTTTGGGCATAGTTCTAAGCAAGAGAACATTGTACACAATAACAAAACTATTGTAACAATGATCAACTCTGAAAGACTTAGCTACTCTGATCAATACAATGATTCATGAGAGTTCTAAAGCATTCTTGATGCAGACTGAAGCATATTTTTCACTTTGCTTTTCTTGATGCTTTTTGAATCATGGCTAATATGGAAATAAGTTTGGTATGACTTCATATATATAGTGGGTATTATATCACTTGCCTTCTCAATGGGTAGGTGTAAGGGTTATGGGATTTAAAGATCTTCCTTGCCCCGTTGGACTTGCTGATGTAGCAGGAAGGGGCGGAGCAAGAGGAAGCGGAAGCCAAGCTAGCGTTCCTGCGTTGGCTGGCGGTGGTGGTGACGGCGGCAGCAGCAGAGGCAGTGGCAGCGCGAAGCCCTTTTTGAGTTAGGACTGCTAAGGACTTTCTGCTAAGGACTCCTGCTGAGGACTGCCAGGGGCCGGAGCTGCTGGGAGCGCGCTTCCAGGACGCTGGGTGGTTGCTG
>NW_027187342.1:10904108-10919100 GCF_028583685.1 Petaurus breviceps papuanus | reverse complement strand
ATATTTGTAATCTCTATAGGCATTGTGAATATGGCATTGCTGATACAGTAGGTGAAGGGTTGAAAGGAGGGGGAAAATTTGGAACTCAAAATAAAAAAGAATGTTTAAAAAACCATAACACTTTAACAAAAAATCATATAAGTATATAAACAAGATTAATGGCTTCATACACATTTTTCAGTTTTTTTTTGCAAATGGAAATGTTCATGTTTGATAATAATAAAAAGTAAAAAAAGTTAAAGGTAAGTCAATTTCATTTTTGGGGTCATGTTAATGAGTGCTTGTCACATTCACTTTCTTCTTGAAAAATATTCTTGATGTACAAACAGGTATAAGGCTTCTGAGTATTTCGTAAGAATATGGTCTGTTTTATTTGACTGATCTTGAACTGCATTTTTCAACATAGATTTGCCAAAATAAACACCAATTTAGATTGGATGGTCTAATAAGGTTCTTCAAAGAGTTTCTATATTTTATCTTCTATACAAGATGGTGGTACATAAGCTATAATCACTTCATGTTGGCATGTTTGTGTGATTTCAAAATGAGCACTACAAAGTAAGATGATGAGGTATTTCCTGAAATGATGTTTTTACCTTTGGGCGTATGATGAAAACAACTCTTTTATTTGTGTCTTGGAAAAGAACCTATGAGCCACTTAGCTGAAACTCTTGTTTTCTGGTTTCATTTTGTAATGAGAATGTTAATTTGAACATGCTTCAGTTCTCTCATTAGAGCGGCAACTTGTTCTGGACAACTCCTTGAGGGCAGGGATGTTTTATTTTTGTCTTTTTATCTCCATCTCCTATCCTAATGCCTTTCACACAGTAGTTGCTTAATAAAAATTAATACAATAGAAGTTGAATAAAGGTTACTAATCAACTAAATTATTATTATTTTTGAGTGGTTTAAAAGACTGATGCTTTCCATTTTTTTTGTCATTCCACCTCTGTAATTATGGAAGAAAGAGTAGGTACAAGATTAAGGGTCATTTAGTTACTTTTAAAAAATGATTTACCATAGCCAAAAAGTCAACCTCTAGAGGTCAATCTTTTAATAAGCCTCTCCACACTTTGGTATGCTGGTACTCATATAGAAAATGTAATGTTTTGCTTTGGCTATACCCCAACTCTTCCAGCTTACTAAAATCTGTCATAATGTGCATACTACTGGCATAAACTTTGACTGCAGCACTCCTAGGATATTCCCCCCAACTAGTATTTGTATTACACGTTGGGTAGCTGCTACTCCAATGTCCTAGGGTACCCTATGGATCACTACTCCTAAAACTATACCTCATGATCACCTTCCAGTGATCTTCCTCTTACCAGTCACTTAACACATACAATTAGTTCAAAGCTATAGCATTTACTAAGATGTCACAGTTAAGTACAGTACCTACAAATCACTCCCCCATAAACCTGGGATGTATTTTCCACAGACACAGATTCCTTGGGAAGAACTGGGACAAAGTACAGTGACAGTGAAGCACAAATATGGGAAAGCCACCTTCATTCTCCTTGTGATATCCTCATGCTGCTCCCCTCTGAGCCTCTCACCCTTTCTGGGAGGCTTGCTAAAGTGGACTCAGGGCTCTCAAGGTCCACTTATCCCCCAAGCTCAATTCTTGGTAGCTCTCTGGAGTTGACTCTCTTCTCTACTGCCAGAGATCCTGTTTCTTAGAACTGCTTCCTGCCTCAAGTTGTTCTGCTTGACTCTCTCTTTGTGTCAGTGGGGATCTGGAGGGTGTTTAACTCTCCTTCCTGCTGGATAAGGCACCAGTTCCCTACTGAATGAATAGTTTTGCTTACATGGTTGACTGGGTCTGAAGTCTTACTGCTCTCTGATACAGGCTCAAGAGTCACCTTCCACAAAGATGTTCCAAGTATGACTGACTCCGGAGTTCAGCAAGATAGCTTTTTAAAAGCAACCCAGGGCATGGCCAATCTTCTGTTAGCTAATCACAAGCTGTGCTTCTAATTCTTTTAGGAAAAACTTCACATTTAGTGAAGGGGTAGCAAAGTATTAATACCTTGTCATACATTAACACTTCATCATTACCTCCCCCATTTATTTTCTGTTCTTACTATATATCCATCTTTATATTTAGTTTACCATTTTGATTATATCTTGAGATGAGGATAATTAGTTGGTCTGGGACTAACTTTCTTGCCCTTGCTGAAAAGCTAGAGTCACCTTCACCTCTATGCCATGATGAGACTTGGAGGAGGACTTTCATGGAATGACAATGTGCAAGGTCCAAAATGAAGTAAATTGGACAAAGCAGTAGGAAGCCCAAACAGAGTAATTGCAGACATAATTTTGAATTTCATTTGTGTCATTTAAAAAAAAGTTTTTTGATAAGAGAATTATGGACCCAATCCAGGCAGAAGCTTGGAGTTGTCTGGATGTGAACACTGCCATGTACAAGAAAAGGATCTTACTTCCATCAACTTTGAAATGAAGATTTACTCATACTTGAAATATATCTACCTAAGGTCCCAAATAGATTAATATTAACACCATTGATGTTAATATGCAATCACTACCAAATTCCATTAATAAAAACAATTTTTTTGTTTTCTCTATTGTTATTGCAAGAATCATTGTTTGTTAATTAGCACCATTCCAACCTTTGTGACAAGGTTGTACTAGTGATAGAAGCTTAATTCTCTACCTAAATAAAGATGCTTTCTTCCCCCCCCCCCCCAAGAAAGCAATTCAAATTAAACAAGTGTCCAAGAAACCAGGCACAATAACAATACAAAGCAAGTATCGATTGAAATAAAAAAAAGGCTTTTTTAACAGTATTAATTCTTACCGACTCCAGTAATTATTGATTCTGCATCAATGTCCTTAGCTCGTTTCTTTGCCACTTCAGCTAGCGCCAATTCACCCTTATCTATTGCAAAGTAATGGATGTCCTTTGGGAAGAAAGCAAAATAAAAGACTAATTTAAAATGAATCTTGAATAGATAACAAAAGAGATTTGAAAAGGGAAAAACTTGTTTAGGCTATAGAACAGAAAGGACTGATGATTGTACTGTTATATTTTAATTTTCTCAGTCTTCTTTTTCAGTGCAATGTTTTGGCTCTTTCAACTATAGCCGTCAGATATATTAATTAAAGAAAAAGCAGTTCTTTTAATAATTTATTTCAGACCTCTAGAAGGGAATAAACTTTTAATTAAATATTTTCACAGACACCTATATCAAGAAATCAAATGCTCAAGTGTACTAGTTTCTTTGGGGAGTTCTTATCATCATCTTAAAATGATTTTTTTTAGTAGAATGGTATACAATAATGAATGACAAAATCAAAAAGTTGGAAGGAGTCTTTGTAGTTATGTAGTTCAGCCTCACATCCAATTTACAACATCTCTGGCATATGCTTGACGAGCCTCTAACTTGAACCCTTCCAGTGTCAGGGAGCCCATTCTCTAAGGAAGAATTCTGTTCCCTTTTTGGAAAGCTCCGGATATTGGAAACTGTATTCTACTGGCTTCAATAGTTATCAAATTAGATACTCATTTGTGACCTCAATCAGGATGAGAACTTAAAAAGATGTAAAAATGGTATGGGGACAGAATAAAGTATATCATGTAAATATACAAATTAGAAAATAAAGCTGGCTAATCACTGGTCTCTTTCAATAGAATTTCCCCACCACCAATACTCTACCTGAATTTATTTCTCAAAGTTTAGCATACTCCCCCACTCTGATGCTCTCTTCCCATCCAAGTGATTTAGAAACTTCCGCTGCCAAAGTACAAACCCCATTCCCCAACCCATTTACTCACTCCTTTACTTCTATCCCCTCCTCAACTGAACCCTCTCCCAACTATGTCCCACTTAAGATGTACCCAACCCTTCCACTGGGTGTCCTGGAATGCCTCTCAAATAATTAGCACACTGCCTTTCATCATAATAAATCCCTCCCTTTCTCACTCCTTCCATCTTCTGATATTCCCCGAGAACTGACTCTCTCATGATGCATCCATGGCTGCCATTTCCAGTATTGATTGCACTTCTACTCATATCCCCTAATTCATGGGTGATAGTAGGAGAGTTGCAATATGTTTTGCTCCCCATTTTCACTCCCAGACTCTAGCTTTACAATCACCGCTCTACCAACTCTCTCCCTTTGAGGTTCAGGCTACTCAAATTTATCCTTCAACATTCATACTGATGCTCCTTCAAATACCTTAACTTTTCAGTTCTTCATCTATTCAATTTCCATGTTCTATGCCTCTACCCCCCTCAGCTACATACAGAAAGAATCTTACTCTTGATTCTGCCATCACACAAGTGTTCCACTTCTATCTTCATGAACTCCATAATACCATTTACGGATCATAATTTTTAAATCACTTCATCTTTCCCTATGCTAAATGATTCCTAACACTATTCTTCATCAATACCTCCCCTTTTATGAGCACTCCTCCCTGCCTGGTTTGCCTAGGGCATGAATAAAATAGTTGTTGAGAGATATAACACATAGTATTGAGAGACACTCCCAGAGGAGTCAGTCTAAGACTAGGTAGGAGACAGGCCCAGCTACAGCAGTCTCCCAGTCTCCTTGCAGTTGGATTTCAATATATCACCTTAATCCCTTGAGGGTCACAGATTTTATCCAACCCTGGTGATCTGAGAGAAGAGAGAACAATAGGCAGCAATGGTCATGGAAGGGGCATAAATCAACACTGGGGCTATCAGAGGAAAAAGATTGATAGTAAGAAAGACATTCGAGGCAGGAATACAACAGAAAAATCAGCAGCGACTGATGAAAACAGATAAAAGCATACAGAAGAGGGTAAATTAAGAGTCAATCGAAGGAAAGTGCCCCCTTGAAGAACAAGGACCTTAGAGCAAATGGAGGTGAGTCAATATCCCCTGAGGAAGATGAAAGTAATGCAATATACGGAAGTATATAACACCCCTTGAAATGATGATGGTACAACTCTAAGAACCTCCAGAATAGTCCCAAACAGAAATCAAAGAATTAAATTAAAATATTGATTAAATAAGAACAGAAATTAGAGTTCTAAAGGAAATCATGTATGATATAAGGATGAGGTCAAAATCATCCCATCCCACTGGGCTCTGAAGCATTATCAGGTGAGAACACATATGAATCAAATAAATCAAATTAGAGGTGTGAATAAATCAGAAACTTTAGGTGGTAGTCAGTGGATGAACTAGAAGTGTTCCACACTGCATGAGGCTCCCTATAGAGCTCATATGAAACCAGGGAGCTACTTAGGAATATTAGAGATTAAAGTTAATGGGAAAGGAGGAAGCATTCTAGTTACTGGAAGCATTCTACTAGTTGACTGTGGAACATAGGGAGAGGTGGAGAGCCTAGGTCATGGTCTTGGTTTCAGTCTCTTCCTTTTCCTTCTCCTCTCCCATTTCTCCCTCCAGATCTTGATCAGAAATGGGCCCAGTGAACTCCAGAGATGTGAAGGATTTCCCATCTTCCCATTGTCATTCTAGCAGTGTTACCAAGTCAGCCTTGTGATAGTAATGGCAATTAAAGATTCCCCTGTATTGGCTTGGTTTTCAAATTGATTGTGTTAAAACCCAGAGTTTGTTAATCCCACCTGTGGGATGGACTTGTTGATGTGAAAAGAAAGTCCTGAACTGGGAGGAGCTGGTGACGTAGATTTGGAGAGACAAGAGAGAGGCGGAAGATCTTTTTGGAAGCAGCACCTCGTGGAGAGAGAGAGACTAAGAGAATTGCTGGTGGCCGCTTTGAATTGCTCTGGACTTTTGAGACCTGCCCCCTGAGCTGCCAAGGACTGAGGAGACATGGCTGTTTTGCTGGTACTTTGTCTGTCTGTTTTGATGTTGTTTTGCCAGATTTGTCCACTGGTGAAAGACAGTTCTTTTGTTGAAGAAGTCCTGGAACCTGGCTGTTCGCTAAGAAGCCCTGAGACTGTCCTGCAGACAGAGAGTGAATACTGTCCACTGGTGAGGGACAGTGCTGTTGTTGCAGGGGTCTGGAGACTGTCCTGCAGACAGAATGAATACTGTCCACTGGTGAAGGACAGTGCTGTTGTTGCAGGGGTCTGGGAGCCTTTCTGTTGGTTCAGAAGCCCTGAAGAAGGATTTTCTTGTTGTATGTTTACAGAAATCCTGGGAGGGGGCTTTGCTAATGTGTTCAGGGGTTCTAGGACTGTTCTACAGACAGAGGATAAATTCATGAAGGGACTGGCAATGTATCTTATGGCCTTGCTAAGCCTTGTCTCCCCAGGAACTAAGATTGCTGAGAACTTGCCTCGTGTCAAGATGAAGAAAAGACCTCCATTTGGGTATTAAGTGCTGTATTTAAACTTGATGTAACTCTGGGGTAGATTCAATTGTGATCCAGGGGTGGGGAACTTTTGACCTTATGTTTGGAAACTAATCTCCATTTGAGAAGAGGGGCTTTGTGGTGGATTAAATTAAGGTATAGCCTAGGGGTGGAGAAGTATTTAGAACAGAGGCTTTGTAATTGAATGATTGGAAGGTCCTGGGGTGGGGTAGTGCTTGGAGATTATTTAATCACGCTTAGTAAATGCTGTATTTTGAATGATGTCATGTTTTGATCTTCTCTGTTCTGGGTTTGTTACTGAATAAAATGGAGAGCACCTATGCTGGTATTCTGAACCTTGGGAAGTTGCCTTTCTTTTGGCATTACATTACAAGCCTGCAGAAGAAGCTACAGAGAGACTGGATAAAGATTCAATGCTTGGGGTGGAGCCAAGGTGTAAAAGTAAAAGCAGGAACTTGCTTCAGCTCCCACTCCAACCACATCCAATACTGGTAAAAAAGAAAATGACTCTAAACAAACTTTAGAGCTACAGAATGCACAAACTGACAGAAACAAATCTTCCGCTGAAGGCAGCCTGGTAGGCTGACAGAAAGGGTCTATTGCACCAAGCTGGGAACCAAGTGCAGTCCTGTGTGAGCCTCTTAGGCACAGACCTGGGCAGTCCCAACCAGAGGCACAGACCAGCCAGAGCAGACTTCAGGAAAGTGAATCACCAGCAGCTATGGAAGTTTCCAGACTTCTCAACCCATAAATGTCAAAGAGAATGCAAAAGGTCACTGGAGAACTCTGTTGGAACTGGGAGATAGGACAGCATGGTCCAGCCCATGTCCCCAGGCAAGAGGTGGAGGAGGCTTGGCAGCTGCAGCTGCTGCCATGCGACTGCCTACAGAGTTCCTGGCCTGCGACTGAAGGGGGGCCAAGTGACCATTCAGAGAGTAATCGCTCTTGCTTTGACCTGCTTGGATCTGGATCACAGTCTTGGGTGATGGTCCTAGGTTGTGTGGCCAGTGTGCCAGAGCTTGTGGGGGCTGTAGAGAGGGCACCCTACTCATAGCTCTGACAACTGCAAAAACCCCAGCGGTTTGGGACACAGCTCTTCCCACTCTGGAAGCAGAGTTCTACCACAGCAAAGAGCTCAAAAGTCAAGGCAAGATGAGCAAGCAGAGGAAGCACAATCAGACCATAGAATCCTTTTTTTGAGGACAAAAAGGATCAAAACATGGAACTAGAAGAAGTCAATGAAGTCAAAACTCCTGCATCAAAAGCTTCCAAGAAAAATATGAATTGGTTACAGGCCATGGAGGAACTCAAGAAGGATTTTGAAACAAGTAAGAGAAGAGGAGGAAAAGTTGGGAAAAGAAATGAGAATGATGCAATAAAATCATGAAAAGCAAGTCAATAGCCTGTTAAAGGAGACCCAAAAAATATTGAAGAAAATAACACCTTAGAAAATATATTAACTCAAATGGCGAAAGAGCCCCAAAAAGCCAATGAGGAGAAGAATGCCTTAAAAAAAAACCGAGTTGGCCAGATGGAAAAGGAATTTCAAAAACTCACTGGAGAGAATAATTCCTTCAAAATTAGACTGGAGCAAATGGTAGCTAATGACTATGAGAAATCAAGACACTATAAAACAGATCCAAACAAATGAAAAAATAGAAGGTAACGTGAAATATCTCATTGGAAAAACCACTAACCTGGAAAATAGATCCAGGAGAGATAATTTAAAAATTATTGTACTACCTTAAAACCATGATCAAAATGTATATGTGTATATAAATATATATGTGAGGGTGTATATGTGTGTACATGTATACATAGAGGGCAGAGGATGAGTTGAATATGAAGGGATGATATCCAAAAAATAAAATTAAGATGTGAGAGAGGAATATATTGGGAGAAGGAGAAAGGGAGAGATAGAATAGTGTAAATTATTTCATATAAAAGAGACGAGAATATTGTTACAATGGAGGGGAAGAGCAGGAAGGTGAAAAGGAAAGGGTTAATCTTACTCTCATTGAATTTAACTTAAGGAGGGAATAACATACACACTCAATTGGGTATCTTACCCTGCAGGAAAGTAGGAGGAAAGAGGATAAGAGGGGAGATGACAGAAGGGAGAGCAGATTGGGGGAGAAGGTAGTTAGAAACAAACACTTTTGAAAAGGCACAGTGTCAAAATAGAAAATAGAATAAGTGGGGGGCAGGATCAGATGGAGGGAAATATAGTTTATCTTTCACAATATAACTACTATGGAAACATTTTGCATAACTACACATGTGCAAAATATATTAAATTGATTTTCTTCCCAGTGGGGATGGGTGAGGAGGGAAGAAGGGAAAGAATCTGGAAATCAAAATTTTAAAAACAAATGTTAAAAAAAATTTTTTTTATTACATGCAACTAAGATATACAGGCACTGGGGTATAGAAATCAATCTTGCCCTACCAGAAAGTTGGGGAGTGGGATGGGGAAGGATATAAGAGAGAAAATATTGGGGGAAGGGGTATTCAGTGAGCTCCCTATATTGGAGTGGGGGTAGGGGAAAGATGGGGAGAAAATTTGTAACTGAAAATCTGATGGAAATGAATGTTGAAAACTAAAAATAAATAAATAAATAACATAAAAGGAAGAAAAAAATTGATTTAAGGCTCTATAAAGAGCCCAGAAAAAAAAAAACTAGACAAAAAAATTAAGGCAAACAGCTTTAGGATTCTAGTAAAAGGATGTTTAGGTGATTTGAGTTATCCCTTTGTCATATGTGCTTTCTAAGTTTCATACCAATTTCCCCAGAATTCAAAGCTATCTTATAACCTATATGCCTTTAGACAAGTCACTTAACCTCAGTTTCCTCATTGGTAAAACTGGGGAAGGGGGAAGTGAGGGGATAGAGGATGTACTAGATGACTTCTTCCAGCACTAGGTGTTATCCTATGATCCTATAAACTAAAACAACTTGTAGAAATCCTGAAAATTAGAGGTGAAAGAGAAACTTGAAAGTGAAAAGAATAGGAAACTTATGAACAAAACTAAGAGGTCATTTAAAAAAATTAAATTATTTAAAAATTCATTTTAAACTTAAATACTAAAACAAATATACAATAAGAAAAGAAAAAGAAACACATTATAAACTTAAATATAAAATTTAAATATACAATAAGAAAAGAAAAAAAAAGCATTTCCATGTGCACAGCAGAACATAAGAGAGGATTCAAAATATATAGCAATAAATTTCCATTTAGAGAAAGCCCATATACTAAATACTACACATTGTACTCAGAGCTGTCCATCTTTTCTTTGCTTCCTTGTAAGTTTTCTTTTGTTCTCTGCTGTGCACTTTTTACTTTGTTTTCTTCCCCACCTTTCTTCCCTCCCTCCCCTAAGAAGGCCACAATTAAGGGCGAATGTGTATATGTATGTGTGTGCATATGTGTATACATGTATGTATACACAAACATATATATACACAAAACCACATATACATGTATAGATGCATACACTTACATATGCATACATATGCTTAGATATCTATACTCATATATAGACATCTATAGTCATACGTATCTATGTAAGTTCATACTATACTTGTTTATCCTCTGTTTCTCTGAGGGTGGATAACATCTTCCTTCATAGGTCCAAGTCTTTCACTATTTTTCTAAGTTCACCAACTCATCATTTCCAAAACCACAGCAACATTCCAACTTTATACCATCTAGTTATTTTAAATGGTCTAAACAATATTGATTAATATGGCTGACATATAGTCTAATTTCCCTATTTTCTCTTTTGATTAAATCTATTTTAACTTTACTTTTTTTCTGAGATCACGATTACTACTCCTGCTTTTTTCTCTAACAAATTCTACTCCTGATCTTTATTTTATGTTTGTGTTTGTCTTCTATTTCCTGTCCCTCCTGACTTTTCTTCCTTTACGTCTACTTGCTACCTTGCACTCTATTACTTAACCTACCTCCCCAAAGATCCCTCCATTATCCCCCCCCCCCCACAAATCCCTCCCTTAGCCTTTTATTTCTTTCTGAATTCAGGAGACTTTTGTGCATATATGTGTGTGTATGTGTGTATACATATACATGTCTATAGTTCTCCTGCTCACTTCATGCTGCATCAATTCACACAAGTCTTTCACATTTCTTTGAAACCATCCTCTTCATTTCTTACAGCCCAATTGCATTCTATCACATTAATATACCATACTTGTTCAATCATTCCCCAATTGATGGGCATCAATTTAGTTCCATTTTTTTCATCATAAAAAAACTTTTATAAATTATTTGTACATTGTTAGAGTTTTTCTGCATAGAACTAATCCCTCTTAATCTACTCTCCCTCTTTATTCTCTACTTCCTTCTCCCCTTTCCTATCCAACTGTGGATTTTTGATCAGTTCACATGTGAGAAAAATTCAAGTGTCACTCACTTCTCCCCCCAACTCATACCCTAATCTTTTCATCTGATTTATATGGACTTTTACTTTCAGAGGGTTGAGCTGAGCTGTACCTGTTGCTACACCTTCATTTCTGAATACATCCTTTCCTCCACCCCAGCTGAGAGTCATACCTTGTAACAAAGAATAAAAAAAAAAAAACAACTCAGCAAAACCAACCTACAATCCACCCAAATCTGACAGTATAGTCAGTGTTTCACATCTATGGCCCCCCACCTCTGCACATAAGAGAAGAATTTATCAACTTTTCTTTGGGTCCAAACTTGGCCCAAATTTACAATTATCCAATATTCAACTTTGTTGTGCTTTCTATTTACACTATTGTCAACATTGGATATTTTGTTCTTTCAGTTCAGCTTATTTCACTCATTATCAATTCACAGACATCTTCCTATGCTTGTGTGAATTCACGTACATAGTTTGTATAGTATTGCCTCAACTAAAGAGCAACTACTTTGTTTCTGGTTGTTTGCTGTCACAAAAAATGCTACTATGAGTAGTTTGGTGTATGTTGGACTTTTCCATGGTTTCATGGCTTGGAAAGAGTGACATCTATCAGTAACTTTATCAGGGCCATGACAGTAGGCTCTATTACATGACTGGAAATTCACTGTATATGCCCTTAAGATTTTTAAAAAGGCAATGAAACCATCCTTGGGATTCAGTTGGTTCAGAAAACTAAGGCTTGAGCCATTGACATAACTTTCCAGTCATTAAAGGTTTAAAAGCCTAACACTTAATTAGCTGGGTCTCCTCAAGTTTGATAGACTTTCTACTATTCTATGAGTCAATACACTTTCTGATTAGTAGCACAAAATGGCTCTCAACACCAAGCTTCTGTACAGCAAGGTAATACATGCTATTTAAAAATTTGGTAGAATGTACCTATAAATTCATCTTGACTAGGGATTTTTCCTGCCTTATGTAGTTCCTTTTATACGTTTCTCTTTTTCCTAGATCAGTTTTTAAGATCTCTATTTCATGTTTTGTTAATTCAGGTACTTTATTTTTTATCTCTATATTTATCTATATTTTGTCTAATTTTTAAAAATTTTATTTCTTTAGTCTATAATTGTGTATAGTTGGTTTTGAAAATTATTTTATTTCATCTATTCTTTTGTGATTTTACTTTGTTATTTTTTTTTACTTTTCTAATTTGATTGTATGCCTTTTTCTTTTTAACCAAACTTCTTTTTTTATCTAATTCTCATTAATATGCCTTATCAAAAATTATCTTAATTTACTTAAATTGTCACTCTACCTAGTTATTTATCTCTCCTATCATTACCTGTGAAGGTAAGCAAATTGTTCAAAATCTTTGATTCCTGCCTGGGCCTACTACAAATATGTTACATAAGCTCAACTTAGTCCTCACTGAAGCAAGACAATTCTTTTACACTAAAGTATTCTCTATCTCACTCATTACATCAGCTTTTCCAAACTTATTCATTCTTGTTCAAAACCCCAGTGGTTTCCCCTTCTCTTTCTTTCCACTGAGAATTTTGCTTCATATTTCACTGAAAAAAAAACTAGGTCATTCTTTGAGAGCTCCTTCTTACCCTCTTCTATTTATCTTAAATCACTTAGGTGCCTTCTTTCATGATCTCATTCTTCACCACTGTTTCACACGAAGGGGTGGTCCTCCTTGCCAAGGCAAACGTCTCTATATCCGCTCATGATCCTATTTCATCCTAGCTCTTAGAACAGTGTCTGGCACATATTAGGTGCCTAATAAATGTTGAATAATTATTGATTGATTGTTTTCTAGCAGAAAGCCTCCTCTGTCATCCCCACTCTTTCATTAATCTTCAATCTCTATCTCCTGGATGTTTCTAAGCTGCTTACAAACATTATTACATTTCCTCCATCCCTTTAAAACCTTCACTTGATTCATCTATCTCTACCTGGAATTGTCTTATCTCTCTCCTTCCTTTTATAACTAAACTCTTGGGGAAAGTGTTTTACAATTGAGACTCCCAAAAGGAGCAAAAAGGAATTGTCCTTATCCTGGTTGCTTGCAAAATTTGTTTAATCTAATTGAAATAGTCAAATTTGTCCACTAAATATCATGTATTCTGAACTTTTTTTTTGCTCTATAGATTTGAGTGATTAATGGTTTGTTTTCTTTATTCAGAAATTCTGAAGCTTTCTTGTATTATTTTCTGTATTGTGGCAGTCAGGTTTTTTGATTTGATTCTGGGATACCATGATCTTTAAAAGATATCTGTGCATCTTATCTTCAAGGTCTGGTTTTGAATTTGTGTGTTCTTTTAATGTCATTGCCTTTTACTTTATTCTGCCAAATTTTCTTCCATTTCTGTATTTCTATATTCTAAGTCTTTTATTCTCTCCTTCAGAGCTACTTTTTTGGCATATATTCAGATTTTCCTACTCTGCTACTTGTGTTTTTTAAATTTGGCATCAAGAGCTTTAGTTTCTCATCTAAATTTATTCCTAATTTATTTTTGTTAAGAGTTTTATTTCTCTTTTGAGCCACCCTAGAATTTCTTGATGTTGGTCTATGATCTCTGGGAAATCAACAGGATTCTCACTTTCATCAGATAATATTGGTCCAGTTTCCTATATTTGTTTCAAAATTCATTGGTTTCTCTTTGAGGTTTTACTCATTTTCCTTCTGTTTCTATAATATTCCCTATTGGTTTATCTGTTTGTGAGCTAATTTTTATCTAAGCTTTTACTCTTGATTTTTAGGTCTTTCAGCTCTTCTCTTGAATCCCTTTAAGAATCCACCTCACTCTGGTTCTTTCCCTTTCCAGAGCTGCACAGATCTCTAACACTGCGCTTTTGGCAAGTCTCAGCCTCCTCACGTAGCAGGATATGAAGGTCTGCTAGGCCTGGGTCCTTTCTACTGAATAACATCTAAATAGATTCAACAAGCAGTCATTAAGCCAATGAGCATGTATTAAGCACTTACTAGGTACCAGGCATTATGCTGTGTCTTAGGAATACAAATATAAGCAAATGCATTCACTTTCCATCTGCAGCTATGCTAGATTTCAACTGCACAGAACAAGATGCATCTCCTAGGATGACTGAATCATTTCTTTTTTTTTTTTTTAAAGCAATTGGGGTTAAGTAACTTGCTCAAGGTTACATGGCCAGTTATTTCTGGGTGTGGTGCTAAGTATCAGAGCCCAGATTCGATCCCCAGGTCATCCCGACACTGGGGCCAGTGCTCTTACTCGCTGTGCCGCCCCAAGTGAATCATTTCTAATCTCATCACTAAGCTGTTAACTCAAGCTTTGGATACTCAATATCTTCCTATCTCCCTCAGCCTCTACTCCCCTCTGATTGGAGGAGGGGAGTAATAAACTCCCACTAAAGCTTTTCTTTATAAAGGGCAGAAATTAAAATTTTAGCTTACTCCACTTTCCATCTGCAGCTTTGCTTGGCCTCAACTCCCCGGAGCAAGATGCCACCATACCAAGTATACCCTAGTGTCCCCCTTTTTCAGCTTCCTTTTGTATGTAGTTCCCTCCTCTCCCCATTAAATTGTAAGCTCCTTGAAGGAAGAGACCGTCTTTCTTTTTCTTATTTGTATTCCTGGTACTTAGGTTCCTGGCACATAGTAATTATATTATTAAACATTAATAAATGTTTATTAAATTGAACTCTATTGAAAAATAGAGATAGGCTGTGCCTTTAAGGACCTTCTATTCTAATAGGGGGAATACAACAAATAAAAGGGAGCTCAAAAGCAGAAGGAAGGGAAGAAAGTACCCATTGGGATATGGTAGAGAAATTGGGAGAGTTAAGAGTGGATTTGGGAGAGAAGTGAATGAGTAAGCATGGCTGACCTGGGCACTTCCTTAAAAATGGAGATGCTGGGAGGAACTCACCAATGGAAGAAGGAGCTCAAAGAAGGCCACAGGGATGGAGACATTTTCCTGGATGAGAAAACTGCTGGAGAATGGTGGAGAGGACTGAACCCATAAGTTTGTAATTCTCTTACCTTGGGACATGGAGCCCATTCTTAAGTTTCCCTGCCTGGCTGAGTCTCTAGTTCTATCTGTCTCCTGTAACTTTCCCTGTTCTTCTTGCAGCTGGGAAGAATCACTAGAAGAATCTTCTTCTTCTTCTTCTTCTTCTTCTTCTTCTTCTTCTTCTTCTTCTTCTTCTTCTTCTTCTTCTTCTTCTTCTCCTTCTCCTTCTCCTTCTCCTCCTCCTCCTCCTCCTCCTCCTCCTTCTTCT
>NW_027187342.1:10854536-10904008 GCF_028583685.1 Petaurus breviceps papuanus | reverse complement strand
CTCCTCCTCCTCCTCCTCCTCCTCCTTCTTCTTCTTCTTCTTCGTTAAGTAACTTGCTCAAGGTTACATGGCCAGTTATTTTTCTGTGGGTGCCGAGTATCTGAGGCCAGAACTGATCCCAGGTCTCCCTACGCGGGGGCCGGCACTCTTACTCACTGTGCCACCTGGCCGCTCCTTGCTTCTTCTTGAGAGTATTAGAAGTTGTTTGTTTAGTTTTGCTTTTGAACAGAATTGCTTATGTGGGTTCCCTCTATCAGGATATTGTCAAAAGCTTATAAATTCGATTATATTTGTTGAGGAGGGTACAGAGAGCTTTTGGGATGGGATCAGTGAATCAGATTGGGAATTAAAATTATAAACATTCTCTGGTATTAATGAGGTTTTTACCTTGTACATATAGTCTATCTTTTTATTTTGTGAATTAAGCTATATTCTACTTGTATCTGATGCAAAATTTCTTTCTTTTGAAGTTTTGTGAGTAGGGAAGTTTTCAGAAAAAAACTATTTGACCATCTTTCTGGTCATGTGATTCCTGCAACCACTCTGAGAGTTCTTTCAGAACATAGTTCTTCTGGACCAGGTGACTTTCATCAAGGGTGCTAGGTTCTTTCATACTCACCTTACTTACATTGGTTAACAACTATTAGCCATTTTTGTTTTGTCTTTTTCAGTCCAAAGGGCATTCTCCTCAGCAGAGATATAAGAATGAAAGGAAGAACTGGGCAGCCCAGTCTTCTCTATCTTGTCAGTTATCATCATCTTATCTACTACTAAAAGAAGCCATCTTTTCCTTTACTTGATTTTCCTCAAGACAACAACCCCAATCCATTTTTGTTCATTACCTTTGTTACAGTACCAAGTAATATTTTTGTATTTCTTATCTGTTAATTATGCTGGCTTCTATCTTCTGTGCATGTCACTTTAAATTGTAAGAGAGTTAGCCAAGTTCCTTGCAGAGTTATACTGTTGTTGTTGTTGTTTGAGAAATGCTTCCCTGCCTAATTCTTTTTATCAATAATATTTCCCTTTTAGTTTTGGGGAGTTTCTCTATTTCTCCTTAGTTGACTTCTACTATAGAATTTTAATCCTATCTATTTGAACAGCTAGGTAGTGCAGTGGATCAAGCACAGGGCTTGGAATCAGGAAGATTCATCTTCCTGACTTCAAATCCAGCCTCAGACACTTACTAGCTGTGTGACCCTGGGCAAATCACTTAACCCAGTTTGCCTCAGTTTCTCATAAAAAAATGAACTAGATAAGGAAATGGGAAACCACTGCAGGATCTCTGCCAAGAAAACCTCAAATGGGGTCATGAAGAGTCAGATATGACTGAAAAATAATTAAACAAGATTCCTACCTATTTGTCTTGTAAGATCTCCATTGGCTTTTCAGTTACCCATAAGTTTGACTTCCTGTTAGAAATCTTTTCATTCACATTATTGTAGTCCTTCCGTCTGTTGTTCTTTTCACTCTATTTATTTCAGTCTTCATCAGTTCATAAAAATCTTCCCATGGTTCTCCAGTTTCTTTTGTTATTCTTACTGCATAATAACATGCTTTTCATTCATAAACCATATTTTTTTAGTCATTTCCCTTTTCAAAATTTTTTTGCTACCATAAAATGTGCTGTTATGAATTTCTGGTGTATATTGGACTTTTTGTTTCCATCTTTGGCACCCTTGTGGTAATATGCCCAATACTAGGATCACTGGGTCAAGGCAAATATATAAATATAAATATATATATATATATACATATATATATAATTAACTTTTTCTTTCAATATTATACTTTCATAGGTTAAAAAACTTAGGTCTTTTCACAGCTGATATGATAAATGTGACAGATGTGAACAAAGGTTCATTTAAAATATTGACTTACTACAGAATTGATGAACAAACAACCTTCAATGTATATACCCTTATCAAAAGGTTACATTAATTTGGACTGTATTTTATATTTGGTATAAAACATCTTAGGATTCACTATGCTAGGTCAGTAAAATGCAAGTTAGGTGTTTTTTTTAAATTTTTTCTTTATTATATGTTTACTTTTAGCTTAGATTCAGTCCCACAATTCCTTGAGTTTCAAATTTTCTCCCCCTCCTTCCCCTGCCCCCCATGATGGCATACAATCAAGTATAGGATCTGCAAATACTCAGGTGGGTTTTTTTAAAGTATGAAATGTATGTGAGTTGAATTAAAATTTTACATTACCAGTATTTACCTTACCTGGTGTTTTAGACATTTTCTGTACACTTATATGCCCTCAATTAAATGTCAAATAGTACAAGGAACTTATTTACTTTGGCAATAAGCACTCTTTATTCCTATTCTCCTCCCTGAAAAGAATATCATAATGCTTACTTTAAAGAACATAACACAATGTAAGTATTAGAAATTTAAATTAAGTTGGTCATGTTTAGATTTTTATTCACTTAGATTTCAGTATATATTAATTGCATGGACCCACATTGTCACACAGAACTGAATGGTCTTGTCATAAGCCACAGATATGATACAGTAGGAAACATAGATTGTATCAATTGTACTCAGAGTAAATGCAACTGGAATTGGTTGGAAATTAGAAAGATTAAATTATATGGTCAGATCTGTTGTAGTAGTCAAGACAGGTGCACTTCATTCTGCTTAGAGAAGGCCAAGTGTAGAAGATAAGCCACTAACTACATCTGATAACCCATATTTGGGAGGATTTGAGAATTGGAAAGTAATATAAGGATATACATTTTTCTATATGTTTAGAATTAAAACATAAAAAAATATTCCACAAATATAAAAAATAAAATCACATTACAAAGATCTGGGGTGAGTGGTTAGTTTATTTCTTTAAGATGAATGATACAAAACTCTTTTTAATAAAAAAAAGAGCTAGGGAAACCATTCTGCACTTTCTTGCTCAGCAATCAAGTACCTAGGAGCGGCAGATGTAAGGCACCCTACTCAAATCATGCCAGGGGAAGGCACAGATGGCTGAACAACAGCAGCAGTGGGCCTTTCTACAGCACTATCAGAAAGCACAGATGGCCTTCCAATAGGCATTATGCCAGCGGTTAAGTAACCTGAGGCTGCCAGAAGGAGAGTTGTCCAAGAGGCAAACCCACCCTCCTGCCATCCACACAAGTCCAGAGGGGGTGATCCATTCAGTGTACCAAGGATATGGCATTCTCTGGGACTAGAGTTTGGTGCCACATTTCACATTTTATTCAGATGGGGTGAGGAGGAGTATTACCTGTATTTTCAAAAGCACAGAACCCTGACTGGAAACAGTTAAAATTAGCAAATTGTTAGAATTAATTTTTTTAAAAAGTCTCAAATCATTGCTAGACTTGGACAAAATGGCACACTGCCTTGAGGTTTCACCTATCACTGCACAACTCTTCTCTCCCTGGAGAATATAGCACCTTGAGACATCCAATGAGTTTTTACATCCTTACACTGAACCACATGCATTGCAACTTGATGCTGATCTCATTTAGAGGTTGTGTGAACTTTATTCCAAATCTACTGATGCCCTTCAGTAACATAGTTAATTGAGATAAGACCTACAAATGTGGATAAGAGGAAACTAAAAATAAGTAGTTTCAGATGGATTTTGAATACAAATGAAGACCTACAAATATTTACTGTCTGTAGTTATGATGTTTATATGAATGTGAATAAAGAAAAATTGACTTCTGCTGTGTTCATTCTTGAGGTTTTATGAGGGAGGAATATCATAAATCAGAGAAGAAATGCAAAAGTGAAAAATCATAAGGTATAAAATAGTCTAAAATTCTATAACTTGGAAAGGATAGTTTTCTTTAACTGTAGGGCATAAAACTTCTTAAGGCTCATAGACAGATTGTCTTGAGTTGTTTATCATCATTACCTCTTTAATCTCCATCAGGGTAGAGAGATCTCAAAGTCAGATTGGTAATAGAAAAAAGAAATACTTAAGGAGCTTCCAAACCTCAGAGAAAATATCAGAAACCCAGGGGACTTGGACCTGTATCATTCAAAGGAGGCATTAATGGATATAGAGGATACTTACTTTCACAGTTAAGTCTAAAAGTATGTGAATGTAGATTTATTATGCCACTTTTGTGCAAAGTTGGATATAATATTATATACTAGCACAGTCATATGCAGAATTTGGCTAAGAGATTTTCTGAATCTGAATAGTATTAAAAATAGAATATTACTCTAAGCTCCTTTAAGTAGAGCAAGCTATATATTGCCAAACTTTGGGGAGGCCCCATATTTCCTTGTTTATATAATGACCATGACAGGTTTTGAAGGTTTTTTTTTTGCTGATATACACTACTTATCTGAGGAGTTATGCAGGAATCGTTGTAATCTCTCTTTCATTACTTGTATTAAAATATATCTAGGATTAAAAATTTTTCATTCTGGAAAATGGAAAATTAATTTTTATGCATCTTTGAAAAATATTGGGGTTAACAAGAAAAAAGACCTTTTTCTCTTTCCATTTTAATATCTTGGTGGAAAGAGCTTTGAAATATTGAAGGCTAACAGCCACAATTATACAAACTTGGGTGTATGTTAGTTTAAAGTTAGCCCACATTAGAAAGTAGTCATTTAAGAAATGAGAATCTTTTTGAGTCAAGATGGTAGCACAAAAGGTTCTAAGGGAACCAAAGTTCACATACCTCTCAAAAAAGACAATAAAAACAACTAAAATAGAAAATGAACAATTTAAAGCAAAAGACTATTACAATAAAAAAAACACAACAGATTGTCCAAAAAGACTAGAGTACCAAAAGTAATGCAGAAAGAACACTACATAATGCAAAGTATCCCCAAGAGACATCCTAAAATGGATAATATATACATGTAATGCAATTAAGCAGTAATTTATATGGGGAAGAAAATCACAGGTCCAACAAAAGAAGAATTTAGAGAAAATAAAAATATTGGGAGAAACATAAGTTAGAATTAAAAGATGTTTTTAAAAGATCAAAAGTAAATAGTGAAGCAAATGATCAACACATACTTGAATATAATCACTAGAACTAATACACAACAGACGTAAAATGAAAAATATAAATACAACTAAAACATCAACTACTGGAGATATAATCTCAGGAATTTATTGAAATTTTCAAAAAAATAGAAAATATGCAAAATCAAGTGAACAAATATATAAGAAAAATTAGAAAAAATAAATGAGTGATGTGGTATTCTAGGAAATCATAAAAAATATAAAAGCATTAGTAAAAAAAAAGAGAAAAAATATGAACAAAAAGAATCCACAAAAGCTTGACTAGGAAGAATACAAGATTCAACATTCTTAGATACATTACAAATTCTAATGTTATAATATTAAAGATAAAATATTCCAAATGTACTGGAAAAAAACAAAAAAAAATAAGCTATTTACAAAAGATCATTAATCAAGAACACAGTAGATTTTTCAAGGAAGACAAGGGATATATAACTAGCTAGGGGAATTGGAATATAAAATATGCAAAATTAGGAAGCATTGGCCTTAAACCCAGAATTATCTAAACTAAATATTCTGGCATATTGTGGCAAGATGGCAGAGTGAAAAGTTGTATCTAAGTCTAGCTCTCCCTTCATCACTTCAGAAAAGCTAGAAATGTGCTAAAGAAAGAAAGAAAAAATAACCAAGAGGAGAGAGTGAGAAAATCCTAACAAGGAAATCCCTGTTGAAAAATCAGCAGATAGACTAAACAACTGAGCAATCAAATAAAAGGCTCATAATATACTATACTAATTAAAATAGAACAAAAAATGCCCAGAAATATCCAGGAAAAGGAAATCATTCTGCACCAATAGTAACTACAATCCCAGAAATGAGACTAGATGATGATAATAATTGTGATTGAAAAGCTTAACAAAAAAAATAAAGACACATGGAATAATATTACAGGTCTTACATGTGTGCATGATAGGACAATCATTGGTTTAGAATAGAAACAAACAAACTTTAACAAAGCAATGGACACCATAGAAAATGTAGATGCTAATATTCAAAACACAGCAAGAATTATTAAAGCAAAGTAAAAATGCAGCAAATTTGGGATAATATATGAGGTCTCTGGGGCAGCTAGGTGGTACAGTGGATAGAGTGCTGGACCTGAAGTCAAGAAGACTCATTTTCCTGAGTTCAAAGCTGGCCTCAGACACTTACTAGCTATGTAACCCTGGTCAAGTCACTTAACCCTGTTTGCCTCAGTTTCCTCATCTGTAAAATGAGATGGAGAGGGAAATGGCAAACCACTCCAGTATCTTTGCGAAAGTAACAACAAAAAACCAACAACCTAAATGGGGTTGCAAAAAGTCAGACATGACTAAAATGACTGAACAACAAAATGATGTCTCTAAAATTAAAAAAAATATTTGAAATCCATGTTCTATGTTATAATCTAATAATCAATGGTCTTTTAGGAAAATATGATAAAAATATGAATATGAAATTTCAAGCAAACAGAGGAAAAATTACTTAGTGTTTGCAACTAGAGGGCAAAGTGTAGACTGATAGAATTCTTCATATGCCACTAGAGAGGAATTACAGAGTTTAATGCATCCAGAAACATTGCTGTCAAGCTCCAGAGCTACCAAGTCAAAGATAAAATACTGGCAAGTGGCTAGGATGAGAAAAACCAGATTAGAAGAAACATTAGTCAGAATAATTTACCATCAGTGAGAAAGTACAGGAAAAACTGGAATACATTATATTGAAAAGTAAAGGAAAATAGCTTGGACCTAACGATAACTTATTCTGTAAAATAGAGCATAATCTTAAAAAGGGAAAAATAAACTTGTTAATAGAATAATTTCTTTCTTTATTTTACCCCAGTTACATATAAAAGCAATTTTTCACATTCGTTTATTAAACTTTGAGTTCCAAATTCTCTCCCTTCACACATCCCTTACCCTCCCCCCCGCCCCAACATGGAGAAGGCAAGCAGTTTAATATAGGTTATACAGATGAATCATTTATTTCTTAAAGACCTTTTTTTAAAAGCAGAGTTGGTTAGAATCTTTTTTTCAATTACTATTAGTTTACAACATTCAGTTTCACAGTTTTTTGGGTTCTAAATTTTTTCCCCTACTCTCCCCCCCCCACAATTGCATGGTGGCATGCAATTCAATATAGGTTCTAGATATACCTTCACGTTAAACATCAGTCAAGTTGTATAATTAGAATTATAACCAATGGAATGAATAATGAGGAAGAAGAACAAAACAAAAAGAAAAGGAGAGAGAGCAAGTAGTTCACTTCCATCTGCATTCAGACTCCATAATTCTTTCTCTGGATGTGGATAGTCTTTTCCATTATGAGTCTTTTGGAGTTGTTTTATAATCTTGCATTACTGAGATGAGCCCAATCTATCAAAGTCAGTCATCATAGATAGAATTTATCTGTAATTGTGTACAAAGTTCTCCTGGTTCTGCTCCCCTCACTCAGCATCAGTTTATGTAAGTCTCTACAGGTTATTATGAAGTTCATCTGCTTCTCATTTCTTTTGGTGCAATAGTATTCCATTACATTCATATACCACAACTTGTTTAGCCATTCCCCAATTGATGGGCATCCTCTTGATTTCCAATTCTTTGCCACCACAAAAAATAGCTACCATAAATATTTTTGTACATATGGGTCCTTTTCCCACTTCTATGATCTCTTTGGGATACAGCCCTAGAAGTGGTGTTACTAGGTCCAAGGGTGCACATTTTTGTAGCCCTTTAGGCTCAGTTCCAAATTGTTCTCCACAATGATTCGATCAGTTCACAACTCCACAAACAATGTATTAGTGTTCCAATTTTCCCACATCTTCTCCAGCATTTATCATTTTCCTGTTTTGTCATGTTAGTCAATCTGATAGGTGTGGTGTGTACCTAAGAGTTGTTTTGATTTGCATTTCTTTGATCAATTGTGATTTAGAGCATTTTTTTTCATATGTTTATAGATGTCTTTAATTTCCTCATCTGAAAACTGCCTGTTCATATCCTTTCACCATTTATCAGTTGGGGAATGACTTGTATTCTTATGAATTTGACTCACTTCTCTGTATGTTTTAGAAATGATGCCTTTTGAAAATGACAAATGCTGGAGAGGATGTGGGCAAACTGGAACACTAATGCATTGTTGGTGGAGTTGTGAACTGATCCAGCCTTTCTGGATAGCAATCTGGAACTATGCCCAAAGGGCTATAAATACTTTCATACCCTTTGATCCAGCAATACCACTCCTAGGGTTATATCCCAAAGAGATCATAGAAATGGGAGAAAGACCCATAAGTACAAAAATGTTTATAGCAGCTCTTTTTGTTGTGGCAAAGAATTGGAAATTAAGGGGGTGTCCATCAATTGGGGAATGGCTGAACAAGTTGTGGTATATGCATGTTATGGAATATTATTGCTCTATAAGAAACGGGGAGCAGGTGGTCTTCATATTTACCTGGAGAGGCTTAAAAGAACTGATGCTGAGTGAGAAGAGTAGAACCAGGAGGAATTTGTACACAATTACAGACACAACATATGTGTGATGACCAACTTTGATAGACTGGACTCTTCTCAACAATGCAGGGATAGAAGTTAATCCCAAAAGATGCATGATGGAGAGAAAAACGTGCATCCAGAGAAAGAACTAGAAAGAACTAAATTTATATCCAGGTGGAAGCAAAATACCTGATCTTTTTCATTCTCTTATTTGATTTTATGTCCTCTTTACCATTTTTCATTCCAGCTGGTACAATCCATCCTTATAACCTAACCATTGTATAATGTGAAAGTATTTACAGATCCTATACTTGATTATAAGACGCCATGGGGGGGGGAGGGAGGGGGACAAAATGTGAAATTCAAGGAATTGTGGAATTGAATCCTGTAAACTAAAAGGAAACAAACAAATTAATAAATTAAAGAATTAAAAAAAAGAAATGATGCCTTTTATCACAGATATTGGCTTTAAAAGTTCTTTCCCAATTTTCTGCTTCCTTCCTAATCTTGGTTACATTGGCTTTGTTTGTACAAAAACTTTCAATTTAATGTAATCAAAATTATCCATTTTGCATTTTGTAATGCTCTCTGTCTCTTGTTTGGTCATAAATTCTTCCCTTCTCCATAAATCTCACAGGTAAACTATTCCTTGCACTCCCATATTGATTACAGTATCAGCCTTTTTATCTAAATCATGAATCCATTTAGACTTTACTTTGGTATATGGTGTAAGATATTGGTCTATGCCCAGTTTCTGCCATTCTATTTTCCAGTTTTCCCAGTAGATTTTGTCAAATAGTGAGTTCTTATCCCAGAAGCTGGAGTCTTTGGGTTTATCAAACAGTAGATTACTATAGTAATTGACTACTGTGTCTTGAGAATATGAGTGCCTATTGACTTGGAATTGACTAAATAACAAAATGTGACATGAGTGGCAAAACCAATAAACAATAAAATTCGAAGAGCAGATAAATGAAACATACTTCCTCTCTCATGGGGAGGAGGGCTACTAGGACAGAATATTGTATGCATTGTCAGATGTGCTCAGTATATAGGATATTTTTCATTATTTTCCTTATTCAGTTGCATGGCTTAATTTAGGAAAGGTGGATAAAAATGATATTGATGGAAAGACACAAGACATCAATAAAATATATATTTAAAAATTAAAAACAAAGAAAGGTAATATCTTCCTGAGATATAGAGATGAAGAATTTATAACTAGACATGGAAAAGAAGAGATCGTAAAAATAAAATAGATAAACTTAACTATATATAATTTAAAACCTTTTGCATGAATAAAATTAATGCAGCTATAATTAAAGGAAACCGTATATTAGAAAAATCTTTACATTAAACATTCTGATTCTGAACTCTAAAATACATGGATAACTGGCACAAATATATGTTACAGTCATTTCCTAATAGACTATTGGTCAAAAGAAAGAAAGCAAATAATTAATAACTACCTGAAATAATGTTAAAATCATTAGTAATCAGGAAAATGCACAATGGAAAAACTTTAAGGTATTATTTGAGACTAAATAAACTAGTAAGGTTAGTAAAAGAGGAGAAAAGTTGCTGAAGTTACTATGGCAGTGCAGTTATCCTAATTATTATGGATGGTTCTAAGAATTGAGTGAGCCATTCTTAAACCATTACACAAGTTTTGTTGCTATTGCTATTGTTTAGTCATTTGCAGTTGTGTCCAACTCTTTTTGACCTCTTTTGGAGTTTTCTTGGCAAAGATACTGGAATGGTTTGCCATTTTATTCTCTAGTTCAATGTACAAATGAGGAAACTGAGGCAAACAGGGTTAAGTAACCTGCCCAGGGTCACACAGATAGTAAATATCTGAGGCCAGATTTGAACTCAGGAAGATGAGTCTTCTTGACTCCAGGTCATGTGCTCTATCCACTATACTACCTAGCTGTCCATGCAAGAAAAATTACTAAACTGTTTATTCTATATTGTCAGCAGCAAGAAACCCCCCTAAAACATTCAAAGTAAAGTTATTTGGGTTGATGAAAATCTGGAAATAAAATGTGCCTAACAATTTGGGAATGGTATATTAATGTACTATGCAGAAAGAGATAAATATAAAGAATTCAGAGAAGCATGGGAAGATGTACTTGCATGAAGTGATTCAGAACAAAGGATGCAGAGCTAAAAGGACAACACACACAATGCAATAATACATATTCCCATTAGGCTATATTGCCAACTAGCACTCATACTTTTGGGGTTAGTCTTCCAGAGGGTGGCTGCTTTCTCTAGGCCTGTATTCCTAACACGATAGTATATAAACTTTGCATTAATGGTTAGTTCGTAGCAAAAGTATTTACTCAAGATGCCATAGGAGGAACATCAGCTATAAGCCTTCCAGATAAACCTGGGGTACACACACAAATACACATGTATCAATGGGAATGATAGGAAGGGTGAACACAAAGGTTGAGCACCATGGTAGTGAGGTAGCTGTGTTTGGAACAAGTATCAAGGTGACACATATCTCCAGAACTGCAGTACCTGTGCATCTTTTAGTTCAGTCCTCTCTGTAGCTCAGTGCCAAGTTTCCAGGGTTAGCTTTCTTAAGGGGACCACAGTAGGCTCCAGGCTCTGCTGTTGGAATTCCTGATCTTGGAAGCTTCTTTCTCCTGAATGACTATATCTGTTTAACATAACTTAAATCCTCTCTTAGTCACTTAATTCAATGTCTTCTACTAGTGAAGCAGTTTCACTTCAAAGTATCATGGCTGATGAGGCAGAGAGAAAAAACTCTTCCTTCCACTCAAGTGATTCTTTCTCAGTCTTGGATACTCTTCCTTGGTAGGGTACAACCTTCTGGGCAAGAAACTTTGCCTCATCCAGGCAGCCAGGGCAGAGAAATTCCTTTCCTTTTTCCTACAAGGGTCTTATTCCACAAATGCTGTGAGTCCTGATTGCCCACTAAACTCAAAGTGCTAAACTGCTTGCTTATTTTTGTAAATTTTTTCTTTTTTTTTTTTTTTTTTGGAGGGAGGAAGACAGGGCAATTGGAGTTAAGTGATTTGCCCAAGGTCACATGGCTAGTAAGTCTTAAGTGTCTGAGGGCAGATTTGAACTCAAGTCTTCTTGACTCCAGGGTCAATGCACCACCTAGCTGCCCCTAAACTGCTTGCTTATTGAAAATACAGGAACAAGGCACAAGATTGATTCTCTTAGCCAATCATTTGATGTTCTCTGTGTCCGTTGTTCACCACTAATGTCCAAAGTCTTATGGTCCTCTAAAACTGTTTAACTCCTTCAAACCTTGTGGTAGGGTTTTAGAAAACTCTCAAACATCTCCTTTACCCAAATGTCAGTGGCCAAAATGTCAGTTAAAAAGTACATTCCATTCTACTAGTAATAAGTTGTTTTTATGTACTCTGTAATGGGTTTGGTTTGGATGTTTGTTGGCAAGTTTCTGTTTTGTCAAAACAATGTCTCATATTTTAAAAAAAAGGACTCAACCCTTTGCTGTTTGGAGGCAAGACATGGAAATTTGAGAAGCATTTAGTCTTTGGAAACTTTGCAAAGAGACATATGAACTTCAATGAAATCTTGGTAAAACAGTCAAACCTCCAAGCTAAAAAAATTTACTCTAAACAATTCATACTTTTCAAATAAAGATAAAGCAGTTCCTAGCAGAGTATAAGAACCTTCAAAATATCATATTGGTGATAACACAAAATTTGAGAAGCACATTTCTGAGAAACAAAAAAGGAAAATAAATGGTGTTGAGAGCCCAGGGTAGTAAGAACAGCATTGGGTCAAGGTAATATCAAAGGGAAACTCTTATTTTGAATGATAAATCCAAATTAAGAAACCTACACAGTTATTAATATGAAGGAAGGTAAATTTCTGTAGGATGATTTTAAGTTATAGTTAAAAGCTGAATATTCCCTGTAAAAGACTGCCTATTTCCTTCCAATAGAATGACTTTGTAAAAGACAAACCTCATAGCTGTAAAACTAATTGTAAATGTATAAAATTATTTAATAAAAATGCTAGAAAATGGTACAAAGGCCTCAGACACTTAATACAAAAACTAGCCGTGTGACCTTGGGCAAGTCACTTAATACCAATTGCCCTAAAAAAGAGGCAAAAAAGAGAAAATGGTACAAAGGTATTCTTACTATGGAAATGAAGAACATTTTTATTAATCAAACGAATGAATGAAATCATTCCAATGGATCTGTGATACCATCACTATCCTCCCAGTGATGCAGATCTCTACCATTCCCTGTGCTGCCCCTCCCCAAAACCTGCCACATTATGACTACCCATCCTGTGTGACAATCCATCTATGGCTTTCCATAAATTTTCCACAGAAGTATCCATTTAATACCCTGGATCCCTTTCTAGTATTCTCTTGACATTGAATGTCTATTAGTGAAGCATGTAGGCTGTCCATTGATTGACCCTTTCACTCCCTGTGTGACTCATTCATCCTGATCATATTTTTAAAATTACATCTTTTATACCACTTCTAATGCATAATTCTTCACTTGTCAGCCAGTCAATTAACAAGTATTTATATAGTGCTTACTATGTCCTAGGCATGGTGCTAAGTAATGGGGGGAGGGGCAGAGGAAAATGGTCCCTGCCCACAAGAAGCTTACATTCCAATGGGGGAGAGAATATGTAGTTAACTATGTATATACAAGATATATACAGAGCAGGTGGAGGTACTTTGAAGGGGGAAGGTACTACTAGAAGCTAGGGAGACAAGAAAAGTCATCTTGCATAAAGTGGGACTTCGGAGCTTAGTCTTGAAGGAAGCTGTGAAGATCAAGAGGTGGAGTTCAAGGGGCCAAGCATTTCAAGCCAGCAGATGAGCCAGCATAATAATAGCACAGCTGCAGGAGATAAGAGTTTTTTATATTCAAAGATATGCAAGTAGGTCAGTATGGTGGGCTCACAGAAAAGTAAAGAGAATAAAGAATGAGAAAGCAGAAAGAGGCCAGTAGTGAAAACTTCTAATAACAAACAGGCATTTATATTTGATCCTGGAGATGATAAGAAGCCATTGGATATCACTGAGAAAAGGGGTGACATTGCTAGACCTATGCTTTAGGAAAATCCCATTGGCTGATGAGCGGAGAAGAGATTAGAGTGGGGAGAGACAAGGTAGGGACACCTAACAGAAGGCTGTGGCAATAGTCCTGGTGATAGGCTGTGAAGGCCTGAACTCTAGTTGTAGCTGTCGAAGTGGATAAAAGGGAACATATATGAAAGATGCTGTGAAGGTAGGGCTAACAAGATTTGACCCCAGACTGGCTACATTGTGTGGAGTGGTCAGAGTGGTGGACTAAATCTGAGGACTTGAGTTCAGATCCTTACTTGCATGACCTTGGACAAGTCTTTTAGTTTCACTGGGCCTCAGTTTTTACCTCTATAAAAGGAGGTAGTTGATCATTACTGTTTCTGTATATTACCAATGAAATTTAGCAAGAAGGGACAGAAAGAGAAATTTCACTTAAAATAACTACAGACAACATAAAATATTGGGGAGTCTACCTGTCAAGATCACACAAGAGAACTATATGAATACAATTACAAAACACTTTTCATACAAATAAAGAGCTAAACAACTGGAGAAATATTAATTGCTCATGGGTAGACCAAGCCACTATAATAAAAATGACAATCCAATCCAAATTTATTTACTTATTCAGTACCACTCCAAACAACTACTAAAGAATTATTTTATACAGCTAGAAAAAAATAATAACAAAGTTCATCTGAAGGAATAAAAGGTCAAGAATATCAAGGGAATCAATGAAAATAATGTGAAGGAAGAGTGACTAGAAGAACCAGATCTCAAATTATATTACAAAATGGCAATCATCAAAACAATCTGGGCGTGGAAAAGAAATAGAGTGATTGACCAATGGAATAAGTTCCATCTATAATATGCAGATGTAAATGACCACAGTAGCCTAGTGTTTGATAAATCCAAAGATCTAAGTTTTTAGGGGAATAGCTCACCATTTGACCAAAACTTCTGGGAAAACCAGAAAACAGCCTGGCAGAAACTAGACAGAGACCAATATTTCATACAATATAACAACCATGTTTCCCCAACTAATAAGACACTGTCTTATTATTTTTTTGGACAGAAAAACACCAGAGGGCTTATTTTCAGGGGAGGGCTTATTTTAATGAACATTGACAGCAATTTTAATAAACAGGTAAATGTGAACAAAAAAATGTACCTTTATTCAATAAGCAAATCACTGGGGAAGAACAGGATGATGCACTCACTGCTGCAGCTCTGATTGGATGCAGCTTGGAGCGCGGCGTGCGTTTCACGGGGGGGGGGGGGACAGTACATACAGAGGGTACTGTAATGTAGCGTGTAGCACAGGGGATCACCTTCACTACAGTAGCAATCTCAATAGGGCTTATTTTCGGGGGAGGACTTATTTTAGAGGAATCTTACACAGTAAGGGGAGGGCTTATTTTCGGGATAGGTCTTATCATCGGGGAAACACGGAAGATAAGGTAAAAATGGATATATGATTTAGACATAAAGGGTAAAATCATGACCAAGTTAGGGGAGCATGGGAAAATTTATCTGCCGTATCTATAGATAAGAGAAGATTTCATGACCAAACAAGAGATAGAGAGGTTCACAGGAAGTAAAATGAATAATTTTGATTACATGAAATTAAAAAGGTTGTACAAAACCAAACCAAATGCAGCTAAAATTCAAAGGAAAGCAGGACACTGGGAAAAGATTTTTCTAGCAAGTTTCTCTGCTAAAGTCCTCATTTCTCAAATATATAGGGAACTGAATGTAATGGCAAGCACAGAAGTGGTTCACACCTTGTTTCAGGTATTGAATTAACACCTTGTTTCAGTCTGTTAAGAAACAGAACATGTGAACTCCTGGGGAGGAGCTAATGACTATATAAGGAGAGCCCCAGGGCTAAAGACAGCAGGAGCTGAGAAGACTCTTGTGGTGGCAAAGTCAAGAAGGAGAAAACTTTTGGTATCCTGGCACTCTGTTTTGCTGCTTTGTCTGTGTTGATGTTTGTTTGTGATACTTTGTAAAGAAACTCTGGGACCTTACTGGAAGCCCTGAAAGAGGATTTTCTGTTTGTATGTTTACAGAAGTCCTGGAACAGGGTTTTGGAGGTCCTGGGACTTTACTGATGAGTTGTGCTGACCTCTTGGACATTGTTTGTATGTCAGTGTTGATTTCTATGTTGATGATTTGTGTTGAGTTCTCAGACCTTTTTGGTGGGTCTGAGTTGATTTCACAGGCAGATAGTGCCGGCAATGTGTATGAATATTATTGTGACTCTGTTAAGCTTTGTCTTCCCAGAAACAAGAACTGAGAAGAACTTGAGGTGGACTGGACACTGTGAGCTTCAATATGGAATGGGAACTAGATGAAGCACTGGACAAGGAAATGGAAGCTGCTTGCCTTTGAATCCAGGTGACAGTTGGAGCTGGGACCATGGAAGAGGAACCATGGAAATTGAGAGTCAGCCTTGAGTCAAGCTGAAAGAAGGCTTTACTTGGATATTGTGTACTGACTGAGAAGATTGGGATTTACTGTGACCTAGGGGTAGATGACCCGTGTATTTTCCACTACCCCTTCAGAGGGTATTGAGTAGTGACTAGTGACTGAGTAGTGACTAGTGACTGAATAGTGACTAGTGACTGAATAGTGACTGATTTGTAACTTAGTGTGACCCCATGAGTGGAGAACTTTGACTATTGTATTTTGTGACCCCAAGCCTCCTTAAGGATGATTGAATGATTGAGTTACTGAATGATTGTACTTTGTTGAAAACTATTATGACCACTTTGGTGAAAACTATGTGGCCATTTTAGTGATAAGTCATTGTGAATGCTGTATTTTGATTTACTGTGATAAGCTGTAACATTGTGAATGCTATACCTTGATTCTCTGTGAATGTTTTGCTTTGATTTGTTATGGAATAAATAGTGTTCACTATACTGTGTAATCAGAACCTTAAAAGCTATTCACAGTAGCATTCTCTTCTAGAAAGCTGCTCGTGTGTGGCATTACACTGAATCAAATTTATAAAAATAAGAGCTCTCAATAGTCATATAAAATGCTCTAAGACTGACTAAGATGATAGAAAAGGAAAATGACAAATTTGGGAGGGGATGTGGAAAAAAAGAGAGACAACAATGCACTGTTAGTGGAGTTGTGAACTGATCCAATCATTCTGGAAAACATTTTGGAACTATGCTCAAAGGGCTATAAAAATGTCATACCCTTTGACCCAGAAATATCACTACTAATTCTGTATCCCAAAGACATCAAAGAAAAAGGAAAAGGACCCATGTGTACCAAAATATTTATAGCAGCTCTTTTTGGAAACACTTGCCTTCTGAAAGTGGGGAGAAGGAACTGGGGGAAGGAGGGTGATAGAGTGAGAAAATTTAGAACTGAAAATGAAAAGTAAACAAAAAACAAAATAAAATGAGGCAGTTGGATTACAGGGTCTTCAAGATCCCTTCCAGTACAAAACCTGTGCGTTTGTACCTCTTAGCTCTCTTTCAGTTCTATACAAATGCTCTATAACATATTTTTTATAGAGATTATAGATTGGAATAAACATTCTGGAGAACAACATGGCTAAACAGAGAAAGTCATAAAACTAGTTATACGTTTTGATTGTGAGATTCCATTGCTATTGCTTTATGCTAAAAAACACCATGGAGGGGGGAGGAGAGGGTAGAAAGGACCTACCTTCTAAAAATAGTCATAGCTGTGCAAAAACATTCATTTACTAGATTTTACTGAGTCATAGCAAAAAAAAAGAAAATAAAATCAACTAATATGTAAAGCAATTGAAGAATGGCCAAATATATCAAGGTATTACAATAATGTAAATAGTAAATATGAATAAAAAGATACATAGAATGACTCATATGAAGAGATACAAAGCATGATATATAGGAGCAGAATTGGATATGCATAGAGCTATATATAAAGCTGTGTCTAAATTGACTAATTTAATAATAAAATACAAATACTATATAAATATAAAATAAAAAATAAAATAAAATAAAGGTGATACAATTTCAGACAGACTTGAAAAGAAAAACATTGTAAAAGTACTTGGTTGCTATCTCTTAATTTGTTTGGACCATTTTGTTAAATGTTCAGAGTTTTAATTCCTTATTTTGCATGTTTATTTGAAGATTTGTCTGCTGATGCTTATTAATTTTAAGACAAACAAAAAATAAAGAGCAAGGTCCTCACAACTTCATTGCTAAAAGATGGTGCTTATAGAAATGGGAAGTATAGATTTCCACTGGGAGCAAACAGTAATAACTTGATTTAATCTGTTTTTTTTTCCCCAGTGCTATCCTATGGTCAGGGAAAATTCCAATTTTCTGGGATTAATATCAATCAGAAGAGCTGACTGTTTCACTTGACCTTTCTCATTCTCACCCTTCCCATCTTTACTATCCTCTCTAGCTCTCCCTCAATGGTCTTACCATATTATTCCCCAAATTGTTTACCTATAACATGTTATGTATATGTAAACATTTTATTTTTCTCTTTCTCTCTTTATTGTTATGGGTTGTGACATCAGTACATTCTGATGAAGAAATGTTATTGGTAAGCCATGCCCATTTTCTACACAAGACTTGGAAATCTTTATTATATTATTTTATGTCTTTTAAGTTCTGCTCCATATTACTAACAAAGAAAGACATTGAGACATCTGAAAAGTCTAGATATTACTATTATTAATAATGATATGAGTTTATATTCAGAGCCAACATTACACAAAATTGTGAAACAGGCAAATATTATCTTCCCTCTTACTGTCTTATCTGCACATCCACCTCTACCCCCCACCCATCTTCACCCCCATTCCCTGACAAATTGATAATCATCCTACATCCAGCAATCCAGTAACCTAAAACAACTATCCAGGGCTAATTGTTGTTATGTCTCAATTCTTTCCCTCACCCCCCAACCCTTCCAAAAACTTACCTATCCTGTACCTTATTATCATCAATAGATACTAATGGATAGAGGGCTACTTCTAGGTAATAAAGCACATTTCAACTGTGACCTTTTGGGGATAATATCATTTTTAATTTATCTCTTTACAATCTTAAAGGTGGCATATTCAAACTACTAAGGGAGATATTTTGAGGTCAGGAAGCCTTTTGGTCATTCAAATCATACCCAACTGACAGGCTACTTGGATCGCTACCGCTTCTTTACACTATACATGTTTAGATTTAGAAGAGGCACCGATTTTCAATGAGTAGTTTACTGACGTCTTACATTGTCATATGTAAGTGAAATAATCACAGTAATTTAACCTCAATAAGAAAGGACAAAATCTTAATGTAGAAGATTTTAACATGGAAAACAATTTATGAAGTGGTCTATGTAAACTGCTTATGGCCTTAGAACTTTTGTTTAAAGACAGAGTGTGCTTTTGGACACCTCTATAAGGCAGCCTCTGAAACGAGTAGTCAAAATTTCATACAATGAACTATGGGGGGACTTTCTGCTATATGAGGGTAAAAATCTTGTTTACTTTTTAAAAAGAAAAAAAGAAACTGAAGCTATTTAATTACCTATTCAAGGTGACCCACATGTTTTAATGGGAGGAGTCCCCTGCAGAGAAGAGTCCAATCAGCCTTTGAGAAAACTGTTTTGTCTATAAAGGGGACAAAGACACAAGAGAGAGTCCCTCCTCGTGCCTTGGACTGTCTGAGTTGCTTTTATTTTCTTATACTTTCAGCATAAACAATAGACTAAAGAACAAAACCTATTCTAAAGTGGTCACAATCTTATTAAAGTGTCACAATTAATTTTAAAGCATTTGGTTGTTATTATACTTGTATTGATATGGGCCAGAAAAAGGAGACTTGAAATAACATTTCAAATTTCTCTAAAAAAGAACATTACAATCTTCAATGACTTCTCATTAATAATATCATCACTACTAGATCCTAATAATAATGATTTGAACACACAAATAGGGAAAAGTAGGCCCAGACAAAACTTTGAGATAAAATAAATATAGTCTGAGAGAACTTTGATATATTATACTATCCAGTAACCAGAGCAAACACCATTAATTAAAAAATTCAACATGTAGGGGGAAAAAAACCATACAAATTGTGAGGCTGAGTAATTTTTAACCACTAGACATCAAACATCTAAATAAGTACCTTTAGTTTTATTTTCCTGTTATGGAGGTGACTAGTGATAAGTTTATATTTAAAAATGAAAAAGATGAAAACATTTTATTCTTTGAAATAAGGGAAAAAATAAAGAAGCCCAAGATTGTAAACATTAAATTTACTAAAATTTGGATTTTTAAATTATAGTTGTTAGGTACAGTATTTGAAAAATTTATATGGATTTAATTGGACTTATGTAACAGAAGCAGATGTTTAAAACTATAAAACAAACACCAAAAGGAAAAAAAAATTATTTAACCATAGAGGAATTTTTCATAACTAAAAAAAAAAGAACTGGAAAAAGCAATTTAAACACTAAGACTGCACTGGAGGCAAGTGACAATGAGATAATCTGAGAGTAACATTTAATGTCAAAGCTTAATGTAAACCATAGAATGTCTTCATTATGCAAAAGAACCAAATAAAAGGGTTTACCATATGTTTTTTTTCTTTTTTTTTTTAAATGAGCTTTTTCTTACTGTTTCTTTGAAAACAATGAAATGGGCTACAGAGCAGTAACATGCTGTGAAATTAGGCAAGCAGTTGTCTTTGTCCCTATGACCTCACTGTGACATTGTGGTGCAAGGCCTTATAAAACAAGAGCCCCATGTGGGGCCTGAACACAGAACCTTTAAAGAGCTGGTTAATTTTACTTCTGTAGCTAATTAAATGGGAGGACCTACGAGTGCAGGAAATCAAAAGTCCCTTGGGTCTACCTTACAGCTTTGTGACTAGAGGTACTTCTGGAAGCTTTCATAATTTGTCACTTTTCACTGAAACCTAAGAAACAAACTAAGAGCCTTCAAGATGCCCAGGACATGGTCTGCCCTTGTGCCTTGGCCTCTGCAGCTGTAAGTCTTAAGGGAATGGATTTAGAAATATTTAAGCTTATTAGATAGAAAGGTGTCACCTACCCACATCGAGGCATGTGAGGATAAAAGTTCAAGGACTATAAATTAATTCCTAAAAAACATTAAACAGCCCTCTGGCCATGGTAAGAAAAATGTCAACAAGTCAAAGATAACTAGATAGCTATTGACCAGTTTCATGATGGTAAAGGTACAAGCCAAGAAGAATAATGCTTTTCCCACCATGTGTCTAAGGCTGCAAATGACACTAATCCTTTTTAATGGCCACAAAAGCTGACAACTAACTCAGCCTGAGAGTTGAAGACACACAATCGTCTGTAGCAATGACTCACCATAAACAGGTCCCGAGCACCAATATCAACAGCTAGGAGAAAGGCCTTTTCAAATCTCTGATACCTATAAGAAAAAGGAAACTATTAGGTTAGTAGCTAAGACAGCATCACACAAGAAATGAAGCTACTCAGATGTGTTTCCTGAGTTAATATTCTATGGGATTTTGGGGGGTTCTTCAACTATTTGAAAAGTTCTTCAAATATAAAAATAGTGTTTTCTTGAGGTTCTGTGCAAATCCTCCTATGTCTGAAATTTTAGAGACTTAACCTGAGGAAGTTCTCAAGAAAAACTTCCAAATGGTACAAATAGAATATCTAAAGTCTTAGTGCAATTTTAAGCTATGAAAGCTTAAAAAAGACTATTAAAAGCTATTATCCTAAGCTATTGAGGCTTAAAACTACATTAAGCCATTTGGGATACCCTGTGTTTTCCAACAAGACTCTTAATAGTAGAATTATAGTTAAATCACAAAATCTTTTTAATATGATTTGGAAAGAGATTTTCAGTTTACTGTGTTTTGAAAGGGAAGATATAAGGGATTTTAGTTAATTAACTTTCATAAATTAAGTGTTAATATTCTGTGAGCAAAATCATTATAGTCATCAAAGAGGGATGTTTTACAAACCACAAAGTGTTTTTATAAATGTGGCCTATTATTATTAAATACATATAATATTTATCCAATTAAGGATGAGGAGTTAAATTATTATTTAATTACTACCTAAACTGGCTGTTTAAATTTTAAACAGAAACACTAGAAAGTTGTTGTACCTAAAGATTAAAGTTTTCTAAAATACTTGAAATAAAGTATGGTTTCTTCCTGCTTGCCCCCTTACATAACTAAATAAAGAAAACTATTTTAAAATAATTTTTAAAAGGTTTTACTTTACTTTGGGTTAATATGACTGAGAACATGAAGATAACCTGGTAATCCTTACAGAGAGTTGGACAGATCTCAAAGGAAAAGCTTGTAGTGAAAGTCCTTCCTGCACAAGCTTCCTGAACAAAAGGCCCCTTTCATATTGCCTGAGTACTGGGATTTACATAGATATAATTGGCAGTGATTCTGATTATAGAAACAAGCTAGTTAATAACTAAGAGACTCTAGATTTTCCTGGGTAGCATATAGGGGAATTTGGAGGTACACAAAAATAATGCTGATTCCAAATAACAAAAGAAAAAAAAACAAATGGGAAAAAAATCTATTTGTATTTAATATGTTCTTTCTTTTTGTAAACTAACTCTACTTACAAATATTTTGTTACTGAAGAAGTTGAGACAGTTTTGGGAAAACAAACAAGATTTGTTGACCAATATAATATGTAATACTACATATTTATCAGCTCTCCTGACTAAGACTTTAAGAAAAAAGAGGTGGGGGGAGGGAGACCAAGATTATTTCTAACAAATGAATTTGTCTTTAAAGTGGCTTTAGTTGATGGTCACTCATTTCTTCTTATCTTTGGCTATCTGCCCTGTAGGAAAGTCTATGAGGCAAGAGATGTATTGGTTTTAAGTAGCTAGGTATGGCTTCTTTTCCAAAAGACTGATTGCCACTCTTGAGTCTGCACTGGTGGTTGGATGTTCTTTGGAAATTAATTTGAATTGAATAGTGAATAAGAGGGGAGGAAAAACTGAAGTCAGGGAGATGAATTAAGAAGTTATTGCAAGTCCAAACAAGACTAAATATGTGTGGTGGCACTGGAAATGAAAAGTAGGGGGAAATGACTGAGTTTGGAGGGAAGGAGGAAAAAACCAGCAACTGCTGTACATTGTACTGATTAATTCTGTATCTCACAGTGAGTTTTCTGTATACAGATTAATTTAAGTCAAAGATTTCAAATGCTCTCTCTCTCTCTCTCTCTCTCTCTCTCTCTCTCTCTCTCTCTCTCTCTCTGTCTCTGTCTATCTAGATATCAGGACCATAGAATTACTTTCTGCCACTAGCCCACAGATGACCCATTCTTGGATTCACATGTGCTTGGATTCACATCCTGTTAACTCTTGAGATTTTCTAGCAAGGATTTTCTTTCTCCTTTCTCTCTGCCCCCAATCGTTGAGAATATGATACCAAGAATATGGTAATGTTTTCTGTGTGTGTGTGTGTGTGTGTGTGTTAAAGTGTACTCTCTGTTTATTCACATCCTCCTCACATTCACATGTAGATTTCACAACCTGCCTCCCCACTTCATGTAATTCTATAGGAAATAGGTGGCCATTCATTTACTGATGTTTATTCAGCTCTCTATCCCTATTCCCCACCCCACCCCCAACCTCTGCCTTGTTTTTCCAATCATGTTCTATCATTAACATATGAAGTCTTCTAACTCTTTAACTTTAACTTCAATAAATATCTATTGAGTTCTTACAATAGATTCTAAACAATGGTCAGTTAATTCAATTCAATGTTTAGAAATACCCACCTACTATGCATAAGGCACCTCACCAGCACTGGGATACAAAATCCAAAGCAGAATAGTCTCTGGCCTCAAGCAGCCTGAGTTGGACTGGTGGATACCAAAAATAAACCAACAAGTAAATACAAGGTAATATGAGGAGCCAAAGCACTAACAATTAGAGAAATGGGTCAGAAAGGGCTTAGCAGGAGGTGGTGACACCTGAGATAAGCTTTGAAGGAAGATAAGGATTCCTAAGATCTTGAATATCCCTAATAAATGTTTCCCCTTCCTTCCTCCAGTTTTTTTTTTAACCTTTCTATCTTTGCAGGTTAAAGAGTTTTCCCTTAATCTAGACTTTTCTCAAAAGCATTTGAATAAACTTGGTGCGAAATAACAAAAAAAAAAAAAATGATTGTTTTTACACATTGCATTGTTTGCAAAGTTCTTTAACACATGTCTAATTCTTCCTCATACTATTCCAATGAAGTAGGAAGGGAGCAGGAGTGATTTTTTTCTTTGCTTTTTGCAAATAAAGAAACTTAAAACAGGGAGTGAGAAGGATTTATGTGCCTAAAGACTACCCATAGTTCAATGGATAATGAGAAACTGAAACCACAAGACTTCCTACTTTCCAAAGACCGTGTCCTAACCTATTCGATACTTCTGTATTCAATATCTTGTGCTCTAAGCTTCTAAGGTACATTCTAGCACATCTCATCTTTACCAAGCTAGAAAAGAAGCTACTATGAGTGTCAGAGCTAGGCAGAGGGAAGTTGTGGGAGAATGTATTTCAGTTCAATTATGGGTAGTATTTCTGCATCAATCTGGGTACAATAGTTTGCTATAACGGGGATTTGAAAAAAGTAATTTGTATGGTCCTCTATGAGGTGTGTTAAAAAATATTTTTTATGCATCATCTCAGGACTCCACAAATGGTGGGATGGGCAGGTAGAGTTGGGTCACAATTTGCATCACTGGAGGTATGTCCAGCCCATAGTATCACAGATCCATTTGAACATTAAAATCAGTAAATCTGCCTAATGTTAGACAACTTGCTTTCTCTGGAGGCAAACCCAAAGGGTCTCTTTTTGTATTTTTTTTTTGCAGGCATTCATGGATCATGAACTCTCAGATCTGAACATACTTAATACATACTTAAACAGGAACTCAGGATTGGAAGGGGCATCACTAATGATCTACTGCAGGAGTTCTTGACCTTGAGCTCACAGACATCTGAGGGGTCCATGGGTAGATTTCAGGGGAACAATGATAGAAACTTTGATGGGAAAAAAATGACATCTATATTTTCATTAATCTCTAGCTGAAATTTAGCACTTCCTCCAATTATTTTAAAATATTATTCTCAGAAGGGGTTCATAGACAAGCTTACCTCATTTTTATTATGCTTCACTTGACCATGCTTCACAGATACTGTGTTTTTTTTTACAAATTGAAGGTTTGGGGCAAACCTGAAAAGAGCAAGTCCATCGGTGCCATTTTTCCAATAGCACGAGCTCACATTGTGTCTCTGTGTCACAATTTTGTAATTCTTGCAACATTTCAGACTTCATTATTATTATGTCTGTTGTGATGTAATTGTAACCAGTGAGCTCTGATGTTACTATTATAATTGTTTTGGGGCACCATGAACCATGCCCATATAAGATGATGAATTTAATTGATGGATGTTGTGTGTGTTCTGACTGCTCCACCAACCAACCTTTCCCCTGTCTCTCTCCCTCTCCTTTGGCCTCCCTATTCCCTGAGAGAAAATAATATCAAAATTAGGCTAATTAATAACCCTACAATGATCTTCCCCACTGTTTTTCTTCCCTTGCTGTACAGGCATACCTTGTTTTCTTGTGCTTGCCTTTATTGTGCTTTGAATATATTGTGTTTTTTGTTTTGTTTTTTGTTTTACAAATCAAAGGCTTGGTGGCAACACTGCACTGAGCAAATCTATCGGCACCATTTTCCCAACGTGTTCACATTCTGTCTCTGTGTCCATTGTGGTAATTCTGACAATATTTCAAACTTTTTCATTATTATTATATCTGTTGTGGTGATTTGTGATCAGTGATCTTTGATGTTATGATTGCAATTGTTTTGGGGCACCACAAACCATGCCCATATAAGATGGTGAACTTAATTGATAAATGTTGTGTGTGTTCTGACTGCTCCACCAACTGACTGTTCCACATCTTTCTCTCTCTCCTCACGCCTCCCTATTCCCTGAGACACAAAAAATTGAAATTAGGCTAATTAACAACCTACAATAGCCTCTAAATGTTCAAATGAAAGGAAGAATCAATCAATCAACGGATCAAACTTTTGTTATCTTATTTTAAGAAATTGCCACCCCAAACTTCAGCAATTACCATTCTGATTAGTCAGTAGCCATCAAACTGAGGCAAGACCTTCAACCAGAAAAGACTATGAATTGCTGAAAGCTCAGATGATGGTTAGTAATTTTTTTTATCAAGAAAGCATTTTTAATTAAGGTATGTACATTATTTTTTACATAATACTATTGCACAGTTAACAGACTACAGTATAGTATAAATTTAACTTTTATATGCACGAGGAAACTAAAAAATTCATTTGACTAGCTTTATTGAAATATTTGCTTTATTGCAGTGGTCTGGAACTGAACCCACAATATCTCCAAGGTATGCCTGTAGTCCATAAAATCCTTTTATGATATAGCTGCCAAGTGGTCATCCAGCCTTTGTTTGAAGACCTCCAAGGACGGGAAAACTCAATACCCCTTATGGCAATCTATTCCCATTTTGAATAGATCTAATTGTTAGGAACTTTTGCCTAATACCAAGTTTATATTTGCCTTTTTACCATTTCGAGCCAATTTTTCTAGGGCAGCCTTCTGGGACCAAACATAATAAACCCAACACTTCTTCCACATCACTGCTTTTCAAGTGCTTAAAGACAGCTATAATGCTTCCTCTAGGTCTTTTCTCCTCTAGATTAAACCCTCTCAGTCTCTTCAACCAATCCAGAGATGATATAGAATAAAGGCCCTTCACCATGTGGATGACTCTCCTCTGAACATTTTCCTTTTTAACAATGTTGTCCCTAATTTGGGGTAACTGGAACTGCATATAGTTTGAATAGGGTAGACTGTACAATTGAACTATCAGCTTCTTTTTCTAGGAAGTTAATTTTAAATTAATTACACTTCATTTTATTAGGTTGAGCCTAATGTTTTGGCCTGTTAAAATCTGTTTGGATTCTGACTCTCATTGGTGGGCTGGAGGGCAGAGCAAAGGACTCTTCCCTAAGCCTCTATTTAGGAAGAGCTTTCAGACTAGTCATCTCTTCATTTTCGAGCTCTATGCGTCTGTATTGGACTCCTTCAGGCTCCCACAGTGAGTACCTTTACTCTTTCTTCCCCACTTTTCAACTTCCTTTTGTGTGTTGTCTTTCCCCATTAGATTATAAGCTCCTTAAAAACAGGGTCTATCTTTCTATTTCATATTTGTCATCTCCCTCCATTGCTTAGCACAGTACCTGGATCATAGTGGGCATTTAATAAATGTTTATTGACTGGCTGAAAAGAATAAGAAGATAACAATAGCTTACATTTATATAGGACTTTAGGATCCACAAAATTCTTTCCCTACAATAACCCTGTGATATAGGTAGTACAAGTATTATCATCTCCATTTTACAGATGAGGAATCTGAGGCACTTAGAGTTTAAATGAATGATGCATGGCACACAGTTCCTGATTCCAAGTCCAGAACTTCTTCTATTATTAGAACATGTTGCCTTAATACCATCAATAAATCATCAGCCTATTTTACTTTTAGGCAGCTCTAATTCTTAGAAAAGAGTAGCTAGGTGGCACAGTCTAGCAGACTCAAGTTCAAATCTGGTCTCAGACACTTACTAGCTGTGTGACCCTGGGCAAGTCACTTAACCCTGTTTGCCTCAGTTCCCTCATTATGTAAAATGAGCTGGAGAAAGAAGTGGCAAACTACTGCAGTGCTTTGCCAATAAAACCCCAAAAGGAGTCATGAAAAGCCAGACACAAACTGAAAATTACTAAACAACAATAATTCTTAGGGAGGCTTTCCTCATCTGCAGCCGAAACCTGCCTCTCAGAAGCTTCCACTTGCTGCTTCAGGTCTCCTCCTCAGAGCCCTGCAGAACAAGTTGAATTCTATACTCAGTTAATATTTATTGAGGACCTACTAGGAATATCCTTTATTTGATTGACCATGTAGATCAATTAAAGACTTTTAAGCAGCAGAATGAAACAATCAGATCAGAGCTGTGCTTTCATTTGGATTGAAAAAAGTATTTGGAAATAGGGTGAATAGGTGAAACTGAAGGCAGAGAAATAAATTAGGAAACAATTACAATATTCCAAGCAAGAAGTAATACAGGCCTGAGTTAGGGTGATGGCTATGGGAACAATGGGAAAGGCAGAATTAATTGTATATACATGGAAGAGGGAATGCACTGGGGTGGGAAGGGAATTGAAGCATTCAAAGAAGACTCCAAGATTTCATGACTGCAAGAATGGGGATAAACATAGAGAAAAATAGGAATCTGGGAAGAAGGGCTAGTGTGGGAAAGGAAAATAGGAATCTTGGTTTTGAATGTATTGAATGTGAAGGTTTGGCAGGTCAGTTAATCGCATATGTTTTTAGTAGACACATTTACAGCAATATATCCAGTAGGAATATTAAGAAATGTGTAACACATGCACTAAGTGGTACTTCAGTGGATTAAACAAAAGATACACTGCCCAAAGCTTCAAACTCTTGAGCATGAATTTATGCATGACTGGATAACAAGGCACAAAACAGGCTTATATTGCCAATGACAACTACAAACAACCCCAAACACACGTTTTTCATTTTTGGTAAGTAACATGAAACATTTTTGAGAACCAAGCCTTTAAGGACAAGGTGGCATCAAAGCCAAACAGTTGTGTAGTATGTCACTATATCATAATCAGGACTGAGAGATCACATGATGCATCCATCACTGTTTTGATGTAATGCACATGAAGATTTATTAGAGGAAGTTTAAGAAGCTGACTATTCTGAGTTTTATGTTAAGGTATCGTTATAGTTAAAATATTATGCGTAAACTAGCATTAGTAGGATTTCTATTCACCACCCCAAAATGACTACTAAAAAAAAGCTGAAGGAAGTTAGTTGGTTCAGTGGATAGAGTACTAGGTCTGGAGTCAAAAAGACATGAGTTCAAATCTGGCCTCAGGCACTTATTACCTGTGTGACCCTGGGCAAGTCACTTCACCTCTCTTTGCCTTAATCCAGTGGAGAGCAAAATGGCAAAGCACTCCAGTGTCCTTGCCAAAAAAAACCCTAGGGACATTAGGGTCCGTGGGGTCATGACTGAATGACTAAACAATACCACAACAACAAATTATAATTATTTGTCAAATTCACTTATTTTGGTTACTTTAATGGGACTCGTGCCAGCTCTCCCTACTTTTTCTTTGTCCTGTCTGATTCTTGTCCATACTTAGATGCTCCAATAGTTTGGTTCTGTGCATCCATACTCCTTCCAATGGTTTTGGTTAAGAAACAAAAACTTCTTTAATCTCACATGTATGTGGTGCTATGTTGAATTCTGAACAGACCAAGTTGAACAGACCTGGTCCGTATCTTTTAAGAGTTTACATTCTAAAATGTACCACAACATAGAGAACTGATTTGCAAGACAAGTTTCTGAAGAAAACAGTAGGAAACATGAGTAGAAAGGTTAGTGTTAGCAGGGACAGAGCCACTTCATCCACTGAAACTGGAGGGAAGAAGAAGAGAGTGGGCAAAAATGGAGGAAGGGTTTGCAGTGTGAAGTTGGAGAGATGAGAGATGATGGATGGTCTTGATTTTTTTTTCAATAAAGCAGGAAGCAAAGTAAACTGGTGAGAAGAGCTGAGCACATCAATGGGGACACCAAGAGAGAGAAGAAAGTTTGGAAGAGGCCACATCAGGAGCATGAGAGACTCAGTCAAAGACTGATATCTAAATTATGATCATCTCTGTGGGTAGCTAACGTGAAGGGGAGATGCAGGTCATGGAAGCTGAGACCAAAGTATTAAAGAGAAATCAGTGTGAATTTTGAAATTACTAAGGACAAAGATAGGGTTTAGAATGGAAGGGAAAACTATAGGTATAGTAAGTATTAAACTTCTTGAGAAATAAGGGGCAGTTAGCTAGAAGTCCTTAATGTACATAACAAGGATCTGGATATAGTGATGAAATACAGATGAAGAAAAATTTAAAGGAAAAGAAACTGCTAAATGATGAGGAGAGGAAAGGTCTAGAAATGGCAGTGGAGAGCAAAGAATAAATATGTTGACTTCTACTGGCCCACTGAAGTAGGGAGAATAAGAGGAGCAGTGAACACCAGAGAGGATCGCAAAGGACAAGGTTGCCTCAGTTCCCCTCATCTGTAAAATAACGGGGTTGGTAAAGATGATTTCTAAAGTCTCCCAGTTCTGCCAATCTGTGAAATGAAAGGAAATGTGGCATAACAAGAAGAATCATTGTACACGGAGTCCAGAGACCTGGGGTAGAAGCTCCCATTATTTAATTCATTCATTTTCTCAGAAATTCAATTTCTTTATCAACAAAATAGAAATAATCAATAGACATTTATTAAGTGTCTAAAATGTGCTAGGCACTGGGGTTACATATGCAGGGAATGAAATAATCCCTATTGTCAAGGTGCTAACATTATATAATACCTATGGTAATGACCTCACAAGGTTGCTATGAAGAACAAATGCAATAACACATATAAAGAATTTAGTAAACTTGAAAGTACTATAGAATGTCACCTATTATTATGAATACATGAATAAATTTGCTATGATGAAATCTGCACTGACATTTTCATTGCAAAGAGAAATCTCAAGAAGCTTCTCTTTTATATTTTGTGTTTAATATTACATCTTAAATAAAAATCATTGCTTTTGAAGTTTTAAAGTCATTTGGAATGCCTTTAAATAAATGGTGATTGGCCTTTGGTGGGTAAAAATGGCATATTTGAGGTGGAAAAGGGTGAGGTTTGGGGGCATTTAGTTTAAAAAATGTATAATTTTATGCTTCTTAACCTGGTGCTCTTGTCCTGGTGTCCTAGGGGTACACATGTCCATGCTAACATGAAAACAGCAAGGTCATGTTCTGCCACACACAGGTAAGGTCACATTCAGAAAACATTCTATTTTTTGAAAGAAAGGTAACCTGCTATGCTTTGTTTTCTTATGTGATGACTACATTGCAAATATACATGTAATACAAGGAAGACACCTTGAGATTTTCAAGGCTTTCTTTGTAATTTGAGGTGGCACAAACAACTTTTTTTTTTTTCTCCCACTGGTCATGACCATCCTAAGCAAGCCTCTTTTTTTTGAGCATTTTAGTGCTCATACTATCCATTTTTTTGTAAATCCCACTTCTATTTATAGCATGGTAGAAGATTCATTTGGACAGAGGGCTGTATTTTAACTGTAAAGGAGGGTACACTGTCTGAGCCTTCCCTCTTTTGGCTTTACATTTGATTCCTGTGGCGTGTAAAGACTTGAATGGTACTCCAATATCCTCCTAGAAGTTGGCAGAGGGTTTGGGGGGAGGGACAGGGTAGGTGATAGCATGGCAAAAACACTTGAAAAAAGGAAAGGCACTAAAGAGAACTTAGTGTTTTATTATGTAACTGGATTACATAATAAAATAACATTTTGAACTATGAATTTAAATAACTGTCCCTGCAGAAGCCTACCTTCATTAAATTTAAAAAAATTATTAGGCTATATGGTATCAGATATTAGCATGTCTGAATATATAACTATGTAATCTTTCACAGTTTATATGGATAAGGCAACAAAAATTTAGGACAAAGTGAGAATGATCCTACATAAATTTTTCAGATTTTTCTAATATCAACTAGAAAGACACTAAATAGCTTTTATGTGAACATTAAGACTTAAGAGTGCTTACTACCTTTTCCCTCAATATATGGTTATACCTTAATGGAAAGAATTAGACGTCAGGAGACATGGATTTTACCACTGATTTTCTATGTGATCCTGGGAAAATCACTTTTCTTTGCCTCCCTTTCTTATCTACAAAATGAGATTAATAATACCTTCCCCTACTAAACTCATGGGATTAGTAAAATAAATAAATAAATAAATAAACACTCTGGAAACAAATGTAAAGCATTAGGCTCTTTGGACAAAATGTGCTTCAAAAACACAAGGTGAAAGTATTTTCATTGTTTACTGATGTTACCTTTGTATGTACTGCAACTCAACAGCTCAGCCACATAAGAACTGAGCAGATGTTTAATTATATTTTGAGATGAATAAATTTGGAGAATCATAGAAAGTTGCACATGAAAAGACAGCAGCTGGAGGTCTGAGTATGGTTCAATGTCCTTGATTTAATCTGGGTTCAAAAGCAAAGAGAGGAGCCCAGAGCCAGTATCTCCCACAGTGAAAAGACGATTGCTGAACATATGACCCCTGAACAACAGACCTCCCTCACTGGCCTCCAACAAGGTGGTTGGTGATACCAAAAAAAAACAAAAAACAAAAAACTACTGGGTTTGATTGCTCTAGTTTATTTTCTTTTTAGAACATATTTCTAACAATAAGAAGCTCCTGTTACTAATTGCATCTTTCTATGTATGTCTGTATCTATTAAAGGTTTTCATTTTAATGAGTAATTTTAAAGAATAAAATTTGTAATCTATTTTTGTAGGTGCCTTTACAGTAATATGATCTCAAGTCAATTCTATTTTTCCATAGTTTAAAAAAATTGTACTTTATATTTTATATCAGCTTTTTAGATTGAATCTTAGACTGATAACTTTCTAAAAATATTTATATGTTTCTTTTTGAGAATCAGACCTTTACTGACAAGACAGCATAAAACCAAACAGTTGCTTTAGCTTTTCTTTAACATACCTCCTTGCTCAGGACTGAAGGATCACATGATGGAAGACTCATTCAATGAAATGCAGTAAAGATTTATTAGAGGAAACTTAATAAGATGGATATACTGAGTTTAATGTTAAAATATTGCCTAAAATGACATTAGTGGGTTTCTTTCCAGTTAGTATTTTTTTTTAAAAAAGCAAAGTTATCACTGTATTTCCCACATTCCCTTATTTTTGTTATTTTATTGGATCCCTGAACCCATTGGTATAGGTACCTCTATTCTTCCCTGTCCTTCCTGAGTCTTGAATACACTTAGATGCTTTGAGTAGTTGGAGCTGTGATTTCATCCTTGTGGATACTTTCTCCAGTGCTACAGGTCACCATTCATGCCTATGTATTCCATATGATTCTCTGTGCATGTTTTTGGATAAATTTTCTACAGAGGGTGCATCAAATGTCCTTGGAGGACTTCCTCTAGATCTCTTGCATATGGATATCAATTGAGATGATCATTTATTCTTGCCTTTTTCAATTATTTCAAGTGTTGGCAAGTGCTTCTCCAAATAAGTGATTATGTGATAATTCACACTAGGGAAGGGAAAAGGAGATCCGTAAACACCTATGTCCAAAGGAGATTCATTAAAAGACATTCTTTCAGACCTAGAGTCATAAAGACCTGAATTCAAATCTGACCTCAGACACTTACCAGCTGTGTGACCCTGGGCGAGTCATTTAATCTCTGTCTCAGCTTTCTCTTCTATAAAAAAGGATATACCCTCCTTATGTACAAAACAGGGATAACAATAGCACCTACTGCCTAGCTTTGTTGTGAGGACCAAATAAGATAACAATTGTAAAGTAATTAGCACAACAACCTGGAACATAGTAAGTGATATATAAATGGTAGCTATTGTTATTATTAATTATTAAATTTCCTCATTTGCAGAATAGGGATAATAATAGCATCTACCTATGGTGAAGATCAAATGAGTTAATCATCAGAGAGCACTGAGCACGGTGCTTTGCATATAGTAAGCACTGTATAAATGTTACCTAAGTTAGCTATACAGCCCTATCCCTTGGGCTTTCGGTATTAGAGATGCTCCCTCTCTCTGAGGTTCCAGGATTGCAAGTTATGAGGCAATGTGGGTGTTATCTACTCCTTCTGCTTCCAGATCTATCTTTGAGTATAGTATAGTATAGTATGGTACGGTACGGTATGGTATGGTATGGTACGGTATGGTATGGTATGGCATGGCACGGCATGGTACAGTATGGTATGGTATGGTACGGTATGGTATGGTACAGTATGGTATGGTATGGTATGGTACGGTATGGTATGGCATGGCATGGCATGGTACGGTACGGTATGGTATGGTATGGTACGGTATGGTATGGTATGGTACGGTATGGTATGGTATGGTATGGTATGGCATGGCACGGCATGGTACGGTATGGTATGGTACGGTATGGTATGGTATGGTATGGTATGGTACGGTATGGTATGGTACAGTAGGTACGGTATGGCACGGCACGGCACAGTGTGGTACGGTATGGTATAGCATGGTGTAGTATAGTCTAGTCTAGTATAGTATAGCATAGTGTTTAAAATTGTACTTTACATTATAATTTTGTGCTACAGTAATGGATAAGAGCACAACAGTGGAATGTCCTCTGATTGACCCAAGATTAGAAAATAAAGAGGAATATGAAGGATGGTCTCTAATGATGCCAGGTGCTTTAGGGCTACTTGGGCCAATAAAGTTACTTAATCTGTGAGGTTATTTTTCAGCAAAGAGGGAAAAACCTTCTCAGCTGGTTTTAGGGGTTAAAGCAAAAAGCAATAGACAATTATGGGTTATATAATAATTATCAAGTAAGTGCCAGGAGCATGACCTTGGGTTATTCTCTCAAATGAGGAATCAAAGGATTCACAGAGGTAATATGCTTACTCAGACTCCATAGGTAGGAGCAATAAATATGACATACACAGAGGCCGTGCTTATTAATATAGCTATGTACAAATGTGTATATATGCATGTATATACATGGTATCAAGCAATATTAACTCATATACACTCCTCAGAAAGAGGAAGAATGTCATTCTAGTACTTAGTACAGTGCCTGTGACAGAGTAGGTAGTTAAACAAAGGCTTACTTACTGACTAAAGGCTTACTGACTTGCACTTATGAAATTCCAGGAAGTAAAACTGCATAATTTATGTACATATAATAAGGAAAAGGCAGAGAATTACAAAGACCAGACATTATGGAAGTCACTACAGAAGTTAAACTTTTGCTGGCTCTGGCACTGTGGACTGTACAGTGGTTATCTCTCAAGCTTGCTACAAGAGCAGATCATCTCTCTGATGATCTTAATACCAAATGTTTGCTGGCAACATGCCACAGCCTATTCATGCTCCCCATGAGCCTCTCAATTGCCTCTGGGCACCTAAAACTTCAATTCTTTGGAAACGATAATATTCCATGACTTTCAACCACAAAGCATCACCAGAAGGACACTAATGCTGAGAAGATGAGCTGTTGTCTTAGTTTGGAGAAGTTTGGGGTCATTAAAAACATGGCACAATTTTCAAAGATAATTCAGACCTATTCCTCTCATGTTAATTCTGGGCCCACCTCATTGCCTATCCACAGTGCCTGTACAATCAATCAAAAAGCATGTATTAAGCATCTAGTATGTGAGAGGCTTTGTGCCAGGTGCTAGGGATATAAAAGCAAAAATAAAATAATTCTTGTTTCTTTTTTCTTGGTCATGCATACCACCATTCATGCCATGTTGGATCACTTGTGATTCTGAATTGACAAAATTAATGGTTACCCATGAGTTAGAGTGATATTACATTACGAGAAAAAGACTGGTATTAAAATATGATCAGCAGCAAGGAGTTGGAAGTCATTTTTCAAAGCTTCACAGTTTTGCAAATGTAATAGAGCCCAATTTCTTCTTCTTCCTCTTTGATTAATACAAGGATATAGCTCATTGTTCATCACTAGTGTTTGTGCAAGATACACACACATACACAAGTACCTCAATAGACTAAATGTCCATCCAATTATGTGTTTTACTTAAATTTATTACTTTTTCAATATGATGTATAGGCTAGTATCCTTTGAAGGACTATGGATTTCATTAAGGAGGCTTTATAGTTTGGGGGGGACTTGATATAATTCATATATATAAGATCTGAATAGGGGTATTTAGAGAAACTCATAAACCACAGAGAATTCTTCTATTTGAACTCTGTACAGGCCATCTTCCACTGACAAAAACCTCCTTCATTCATGCAACAAAAAATTTAGTTATAAGTTACAATGCATAAGGCATTGTGCTGGGAGCTAGAGATAAAAAAAAAGTAAAACAGTTCCCACCTTCAAGGAGTTTACATTCTACAAGGAGATACAACATATAACTAGCTAAGCCATTACAAGGTATCTTGAAGGAGAGAAGAGAATGAACAACCAGGAAATCAGGAAAAGGTTCACTTTGGAAATGACATTTCATCTGAGACTTAAAGGGATCTAGGAATTCTAAGAGGCAGAGAGATGGAAATAGTAATGAATGAGTTTAGGGGATATCTAGTAGACCAATTTGGATTAGAACAAAGGGGACTTTAGAAAAGAAACCTGCAAGGGCAGCTAGGTGGCAAAGTTAGTAGAGCATGGGCCCTGGAGTCAGGAGGACCTGAGTTCAAATCCGACTTCAAACACTTAACACTTACTTGCTGTGTGACCTTGGGCAAGTCACTTGACTCCAATTGCCCCTCCCCCCCCAAAAAAAAGAAAAGAAAAGAAACCTGGAGCCAAGTGAATGTTGTGAGCAGGCCTGTACTTTACTCATAGAGAAGAGCTATGGAAAACAGAGAGACTAATTACCAGGTTATTATAGTAGCATAGGAAAGTGACCAGGCCCTGAATTAAGATAGACTATGAATGTGTGAATAGGGGGATGATTGAGAAAGATGGATTAGTATAGGTTAGGAAAGAGAAGAGTCAAGGATGATTTTGAGGCTGAAAACTTGGGTGTCTAGGATGCCTTCAACATAATAGGTAAGAGGGTCAGACTTGGAGGGGTAGATAATGAGTTCTATGTGAGACAATGAGCTCCAGGTATTCATGGGACATGCAGGTAGAGATATCCAGTAGACAGTTGGTGATGTGGGACTGGGTAAAGAAATTGAGGCAATGAGTATAGATAACCCTTTCTAGGAATTTCATTGTAAAAGGGAGAAAAGATATATAGATACGGGCAAGGGATGCATTTTTGCTTATTTGTGAATTTTATATGGATTCATGGAGCCCTTACAATAACTTTGAGACACCTATATGATTCAGGGATTATATGCCTCTCTGTGTCTCTGCTGATGTTATGGCTAAAATGAATTTTTCAACTAAGCATCTATCATAGAATCTTGTATGATTTTAATATATGTATGGGGAGACATCTTGTTTTAGGAAAGCCTTTAAAGATACATTTTGTTCTATTAAGTTAAATGCTTTTAAATTTTAATTGTTTTAATTTTTTTCAATTTTCCCCTTTGCTAAATTCCCTCTTTTAATCGTCTTCTCCAACATGAGAAAATATTTAATTGCCATAACACTGTCTATTAACCTTACAATTTTATCATAGTGGTTTTCCCTTGGGTATCTGTACACTGCAACTAACAGCTCTTCTTTGCTCCCCAGAAAAAAAACCTTTCCGTTTTCCTAACCTATTAACTACTTAGCTGCTTCTCAATAGTCTGCCTTTATCTTTAAACACAGGCACACTCCAGTATTCTCTTCTAAAGTACTTCAGGCTCAAAACAGATGTTAATTAAAAATGCTGATAAGAACCCAAAACACCTGTTGTTTCACCCTTATTTTGCTCAACCCTGGTCTGCTAAATCCCTGCCTTTATTTCAATCATTCTCTATAGCTTTTCTTCCATTCCAGCTGTAGTCTTCTCACACTAGTGATCATTTAAACTTAACAGCAAAGCTACATTTTATTGAGCAACTATATCAGTGTGTGTACACACCCAAGTCAGCTCAAAGACAGGAAACCTGGTGACGTGCAGCTATGGTTAAGAATAAGCTTCTTTCTGACTGATAAACTGCAATTGTCTGGGTGTGATATTTCAACAGGGAAAATGGAGGGAATGAAACAATTTTAAAAATGATTAAATGCTTTCCCTCTAAGGGAAGAAATAAGCATTTATTAAGTGCCTACTGTGTGGGAGGAACTATACTAAGTACTTTACAAATATTGTCTCATTTGATCTTCACAAAAACCCCATGAGATGGGTGCTATTATTATCCCCATTTTGCAGCTGAGCTAACAGGCACACAGAGGTCAAGTGACTTGTGCAGAGTCTTGCAGATACAGCATATATGTTATAACTAAGGTCTTTTTGACTCCGGATCCTGTCCTCTATCCACTGCATCACCTAGCTGCTCTAACCCCGAAGTATAGCTCTTACAGCCTTCAGTACAATTTTTTTAGTAGAACAAACTGGAGAAAGAGAAAGAAAGACTAGAATATAATTCAATGTGAGCTCAACAAATTTTAGATGTGGGTTCAATCAGGAAAAAGTCCATTAAGAATAACTTCAGGAAACACCACATCTCAATAGGAAACAAACTAATGTAAGACTCTGCATCTATCATAGGAAAAGATTTAGGGATCACAGTGGATGAGCTGATCATAAGTCAGCATCACAGAATTCAAGGTAAAAAAGCAAGTGAGATATTGAAGGCATAATTAGAAGTATACTGAAAAGGAGAACAAGAGTTCCTCTTCCATTATGTTGTAGGTTGGTCAGAACCTTCACTGGAAGTATTACTGGAATACTGGGGCCTTATTTAGCCTACACAACCAAAGAAGGATTTGGAGAAAATTCAGAGGGGATGATCAGAAGGTTGGAAGTGTGACCTATGAGCACAGTGCTCTATGTTGTCAATGTGGTGACATTTAGGGCATAAAATGCCTTGACTCATAGCTTGTCTTTGTGCTACATAACTATCCTAAAGCCTAGTCAGGAATGGGGAACCTGTGGCCTCAAAGAGGCAGGTTCCCCACCCCTGATTAGGTGTTTCAGGTCCTTCAATTTGACAGGGAACTGAGGTAAAGCAGAAATAGGAGTATTCTTAATGATGCCAGTGGACTTTCCCAATCATTGTTTTCCTTGGCCTTTCTATACCATCTGATATTGTTAACCCCATACCTCTCTGAAACTTTCTTCTTTTGACTTCCTGGACAATGAACTTCTAAAATTCTCTAATGCCTCTCTTGAGGTGGATTCAGGGAAGGATTAATCATAAACAAAACTAAAAAAGCCTCAGAGGGTGGGATTTGGAAAAGGATTTAAAAAGAAAGAGGGGGAAGGAAAGAATTGGTTTTTCATTCAGCGCAAGGAGAAAGGAAGAGCAGCAAGGGGGCATAAGCAGACTGCATCAAGCATGGATCACTGGTGCTATGCATTCTCCTCTTTAATTACTCTCTTCTTTGTAAAGAGAGGTGGTGACAAGTGAGGAAAAATCATAAGAGTATAGACTGGTTAGAAACACACAACTAGGGAACATAAATATGAATGTAAAGGGTACAACCTCACCCATAAAACTGAAGAGGAAAGCAGAATGGATTAGCAAGAAGAATTCAACAATGCATTGTTAATAAGAAACACATTTGTAACATAAAAATCATATAAAATTAAAATAGTGCACTTGAGTAAAATCTGTTATGCATTAACTGTACTCAAAACATCAGAGTGGGCAATTATTATCTAAAACAAGGCAACAGCAAAAATAGATTTTATTAAAATATATAAACAGGGAACTAAGATTTAACTGAAAAACACCACAGGCAATGAATTAATATCACTAGTCAATATTATAATATTATATTATATATGTACCAAATGTCATAGCATGTAAATACTTTTTTTTTTTAAAAAAAAGCTAAATGTGTTATATGGAAAAATAGACAGAAAAACCATAATATGTGGGGAACTGAATATGCCTTTCAGACTCTGATGGGTCTAGCAACAACAAAAAAACAACAACAACAATAAATCATATACTAGTCTCTTGCCTTTGGGGTAAATGTAGAAAACATCATTCCATTAAACCAGGCCTCCTGCCTCCTGCTGGAAGAGAAGAAGTGCTATTCTATAGAGCACCAAGATTCCTACATTTAGGGAAAAGGAGAAAGACCTCTTTCCTTTAAGTTTCCAGCCCCTACTATTCCTTCAGTTTCATGCACCTGTCCTCTTACCTAAACTGGTTAAGGCCCTGAGACAATTTTAACCAGTCTACTTATTTTATTCAGTCTATTTATCCTGAGACAAAAACCCTATGAATAAAAAAAAATTTACCCAAACTCATTTCTCAATGATTTACAAACTTCCCCTTGGTCAAATCCTTTCCATACCATTAATTCTGAATCCCCAGTCATAATCATTTAAAGCCCTTTCCCCATCTTACATTGCCTGAATGCTTATGCCCAACCTGCCAGCATCCCACTCTAAACCTACCTATTGCTTCCGCAGTGCTCTCTGCAATGCCTACACCATATGCAACAAATATGCTAATATCTTAAATATTTTTCCCCACTACTTCCATCTTCTGGCTTTCATTAGGATCTGACTCCTTCCTGATGAATCAGACTATCTTACTCACTATTTAACAAAATCTGAGGTAGAAAATGGAAAACAGACTGGTGGAAATTATTCAGAACAATGTCTTACATAATATAATAAGATAAACTCCAAATTAATACATGACTTTTGATATAAAAAAGTCACATAAACAAATGGAGGAGAAAAGAAGTTTCTTGTTGGATCTATGGACTGAAGAGTTTATAAGCAAATAAGTGATACAGTAAACCACTAAACATAAAATGGATAATTTTTATTACATAAAATCAAAATATTTTTGTTTGTATAAAAACAATATAATTAAATTGAGAAGGGAAATACTTAACCATGCAAAAATCTTTGTGGTTAGTTTCTTTGATGTAGATCTCATTTCCAAGATAAAAAAGGATGGATTCAAATTTATAAGAATAAGATCCATTTCTCAACTGGTAAATGGTTAAAGGAAATGAAAAGGCAGTTTTCAAAGAAATAAATCCAAGCTATCAGCAATAATATGAAAAAGTATTCAAAATCATTAATAGGGATGTGTAAATTAAAGTAACACTGAGGTTCTGCCTCATACCCATCATATTGGAAAGGTTGACAAAAAGTGAAATGACAAATAATTGGAGAGGATGTGGGAAAACGGGCACATTAAAGCACTGTTGAAGGAGTTGCGAATTTGTCCAGCCATTCTGGAAAGCAATTTGGTACTATATTTAAAAAGTCACCAAACTATGTACATCCTTTGATTGATTAATACCAATACTAAGCCTATACTCAGATCAAAAAGAGAGGAAAAGGATCTATATGTACAAAAGAAAAATGAATGCTTATAAATTTTAAAAAGTAAAGCGAAATAAAATTACATTAAAAAAAAGAGGAATACCAATTTAATAGCTGTATAGAAAATAGTTTGGAGAGAGGAGAGACTGGAGGCATGAAGACTAATTAAGAGGCTATCAACTTGGGCCTAACCTACCTGCCCCTACTGTACCACATGTATCCTATGCTATAGACAAACAGTACTATTTACCATTCCCTGAATATTCCAAATTACGTTACCCTGTTTTCATTCTATTTTATCTGACTGGAATGAATTCTCCTATCCCCACATATCCTCAGAATACCTGAAGACCTACAAAGTGTTTTATATATCTTTTACATCATTTTATCTTCATAACAACCCAGTGGGCTAGATATCACAAGTTACTGGGGGTCAGAAAGGTTAAGTGACCATAGTCACACAGTTAGTCTCAAAGTTGAGATGTGGAATCTAGTCTCTCTTGCCTGCAAATCCAAAGTTCTTTATACTATTTCCACTGTTCTTAAAGAATAGACAGTGGGGCACCAGTGTGGTCTCTTACTAGTTGGGCTGTGAAATTTTGCTGTTTACATTTATTTATATTTATGTATACAAATAGGGGCAGCTAGGTGGCAGAAAGGATAGAATTCCAGGCATGGAGTAAGGAGAATCTTCCTGAACGAAAATCTGGCCTTAGAGACTTATTAGCTGTGTGACCCTAGGCAAGTCATTTAACCCTGTTTGCCTCAGTTTCCTCATCTGTAAAAATGACCTGGAGAAGAAAATGGCAAACCACTCCAGTATCTTTGCCAAGAAAACCCCAAGTGGAGTCACAAAGAGTCAGGCAAGACTGAAAAATGGCTGAACAACAACATACAAATATCCACTTAAAACTTCATAAATTATCAAAGAATTACCAGATTTAGGAAGTGAAAGGTATTGCCGTGACCTAGCCCAACATACTCCAAAGGAATCTAATATCACAGACCTGAAAAGTCATCCTACAGCCTTTGCTGAAAGACGTCCAAGGAGGGGCAAACCTACCACCTTTCAAGGCAAACCACTCCACTTTTAGATAGCTCTAATTATTGGGAAGTTTCTCTCGACATCAAGCCTCAATCTGTTCCTTTGTGACTTCTGCCAACTGCTTCTGGTTCTGTCCTCTGGGGCTAAACAGAACAAGCCTAATCCCCTTTCCACACAACAGCCTCTTAAATACTGGAAGACTGCTTAAAGTCCCTCCAGAGCTGTCTTTCCTCAAGGGTAAACACCTCCAATTCCTTCAGGCTCAAAGCTCTTCACCATCCCGGATGCCCTCCTCTGTGCTCTCTTCAGATTATATCCATGTTCTTTTTAGGCCATAGTGCCCGGAACTGGACACAACCCTCCAGGTGGAATCTGATGAGGGCAGAGTACAGTAAGAGGATCCTCTCCTGGAAGTGAGGCTCCTCCCAATGCAGTCCAAGATTGCATTAGCTTTTTTGGCTGCACAGACTCAAATTGTTCTTTCTGTTCCCTAAAACAATAAATTACCTGTTTTGGCCACCGCTCTAAATTCAGCTTATTTTGATCTTGCAAGTAAGGTTATTAAACTACCCGAGCCCAAATGAGGTAAAAAGCCTCCCTAAGTTGCAAGAAGTTGAGAACCTTTATCTATTTTGAGGTGTCATCTCTCCTTCCCTTATGCATCCTCTGACTCCCCCAGGTTTCCTCAGTACCACACCCTGAGACTTCCACATTCCCCAACTCCCAACCCCAGCTGCAGTTTGCTGCCTATTCTTCCCAGTTGGGGGTTGTGGAGATCACAATAGCAGCTGTATCTACCAAGGCACAAAGCCATCTGAACCTTGAATCCTGGGGAAGGAATAAAAGAAGGGGTTGGTGAGGTCAGTCAGGGCAAAGAAATGGCTATGGAGGCCCCCCTCCACACGAACCCTTCTTTGTTGCCAACTTAAAGTTAAGTATGCTGAGATTCCTCATGACAAAGACTGCTAGGACATGAACAAAAAAATTAGGGAACCAGTGCCCTACACTATTCAGCCTCTCCCATTTTTGCTTATTAAGGCCTTACTCATCACAGATTTAAAGCTGGAAGTGATCTTGGAAGTCATTTAGCTTGCCCCCTGGCTTGTCTGCTGCTGATGCAGTTTCTACCCTACATATATAGTCATTCAGTCAATAAGCATGAATTAAACACCTCCTACACGTCAGGCATTGTTATAAGCACTAGAGATACAATGAATGGTAAAAGACAGTCCCTTCCTTCATGGAGCTCGCAGTCTAAGAGGGAAGACAACATACAAACTATGAACAAACAAGATACATGCAGGATAAATTGGAGATCATAATAAATGGAGGGATTTTTAGGGATATTAGAAAATACTTTGGTTGAAGGGAGAATTTTAACTGGGACTTGAAGGAAGCCAAGAAAGCCAGTAGGCAGAAATGAAGAGGGAAAGCATTCCTGGCATGGGGAAGAGCCAGTGCAAATGCTTGGAGTTGGGAGATAGAGAGTTTTGTTCAAGGAACAGCAAGGTCAGTGCCCCTGATTTGCAGTGTATGGGGGGAAGAAGGTGTAAAGTGTAATAAGACTAGAGGGATAGGAGATCAGGTTATGAAGGGTTTGAATGTCAAATACAGCATTTTATATGTGATCCTGAAGGTCAAAGGGAACTACCAGAGTTTATTAAGTAGGGGAGATGTGTTTAGGAAGATCACTTTGACAGCTACGTGGAGAATGCATGGGAGACAGATCAATCAGCAGGTGATCATCATAATCCAAGCATAAAGTGATGAGGGCCTGCTGGAGGGTGGTGGAGAGAAGGGAAAGAATGTAAGAGATGTTACAAAGGTCTACAAGAAAACAATTGATCCCTCTATGGATTTGGGAGATGATAGTGACCTTGGTTGCAAGCCTGGGTGGCTAGGAGGATGGTGGTATCCTCCACAGTAATAAGAAAATTAGGAAGATGAGAGAGTTTGTGGGGAAAGGTGATGGGTTCATTTTTTCTATGGGACATCCATTTTGAGATATCTGATAGGCAGTTGGAAATGTGATGCTGGAGATCAGCCAGAGTGCTTAGGGCTAGATAAGTGGATAGACTTGGGAATCATTGGTATAGAGATGATAACTGATGAGATGGGAACTGATGAGATGAACAAGTGAAAAAGTATAGGAGAAGAAGAGAGGAGGGTCTAGGAAAGAGCCTTGTAGGACATCTGGTTAGTAAACATGACCCAGATAAAAATCTAACAAGAAGTATGAGAAGGGTGGTCATATAGGTAAGAGGAGAACAAGAAGAGAGTATCACAAAAACCTAGAGAGAAGACAGTATCAAGAAGAAGAGGGTGAATGACAGTGTCAAAGGCTTAGAGAGGTCAAGAAAGATGTGATTGAGAAAAGGCCATTAGATCTGAAAAATAAAGAGGTTGTTTTTGGAGAATGAAACTTTGAAGAACAAAACTTTGGAGATTGAAATCTCATGAAGTTGAAGGACGAGGCTGGAAGCCAGACTGTAAGGAGGAAAGGAGATATAAGCATATCTTGTAAATGGCCTTCTTTGGTGACAAAAGGGAGGAGAGATATGGGACGATAGTTAGCAGGGATGGATAGATCCATTTAGAGCTTTTTTTAAGGATGGGGGAGACATGATCATGTTTGTAGGCAGTAGGGAAGTAGCCAGTAAACAGATTGAAAATAAGTGAGAGAGTAAAGAAGTTAGAGTGGGCAATGTCCTAGAAAAAACAGGTAGAATGGGATCACTTCTGCATGTAGAGGGGTTTGCCTTGGCAAGAAGAAAGGCCACTTCATTATGTGAGTCAGGGGTAAAGGAAAAAATAGTGGCAGAAGGCATCTAGGAGATGGGAGATGAGGGGGAGGGGAGAATAGGGAATTCCTGCCAAATTGCCTGTTTTTTTCTGTAAAATATGAGGCAAGGTTCTCAGCTGAGAAGCTGGGAGGAGTCGGAGTATGGGAGGTTTGGGGAAAGACGGGTACTGAATTTTGCAAATTTTCCTCTGAATTTACTTATATATCTTGTGGTTGTTCTAATTTTTAAAATGATTAATTATGCTGTTTTCCTCGTGTTGAACCATACTTGCACCCCTGTTATAGCTCTTACTGTTTTTGTCTTTTTGCTGGCATTTTATTTAAAACATGAGCATGAATATTCCTGAATTCTATAGTTCTTACTCTTTGTTATCCCTCTCTGATTTTTGTACTAACTCTATTTGTATCATAAATTCCATCTCTAGTCTCTGTGCTGTTTAACTGGCTGGCCCTTCTCTTTGTTTCTCATTCTTAGAACCCAAAGTTCTTCTCAAAGCTCTAAGAGCCATATTCTAGATAAAGCTTTTCCTGGTCTCCCCAGCTTCCAGTGCTTTCCCCAAGCCCCTCCCCCCAGTTTCTCTAAATTGTAGACTCAGGAGTAATTGCTACGAGAGCCTTTGTGAATAGGAGCATTTGAAGACCCTCACTGTCCATTTGTGCTTAATATAGGATATAGCACTGGGGTGGTTAGGTGCCTCTAGATCCTCCTTTCACCCCTCTTCTGCTGTCAGTATCAGTGGAGCACCATAATCCTGCATAATTTTAACATCTGAGTGGAGGAGTCTTGTTGGAAGACAATCTTCAAGGGTGTAATTCATTTTGGAGGAATTGTGCAAAGCCCTTTACAAATACTATCTTATTTGATCCTCACAACCACTGAGGTAGCGAGGGGGTGCAGTGACTGGGCGTGGAGTCAGGGAGGCCTGAGTCCAAATCCAGCCTCAGAAACTTACTGGCTGTAAGCCTTGGGCAAATCACTCAACCTCTATTTGCTTCAGTTTCCCCATCTGTAAAACAGGGATCATAACAGCACCTACCTCCCAAGATTGTTGTGAGGATGAAACGAGATCATGTTTACAGTGTTTAGCACAGTGCCAGGCACACAGTGAGTACAATAAGCATATCATCTTCTTCATTACTATCATCCTTAGATTGTCTATTGTTGTTCAGTCTTTTTTTCAGTTGTGTCCAACTCTTCCTGACTCCATTCAGAGATTTCTTGGGAAAGACATTGGAGCTGTTTGCCATTTCCCTCTCCAGCTCGTTTTACAGATGAGGAAACTGAGGCAACCAGGGTTAAGTGACTTACCCAGGGTAATATTGCTATTTAGTGTCTGAAGATAGATTTGACCTCAGTTGTTTCTGACTCTAGACCCTCAAGTCTAGAGTCTAGACACAGTGAACTCTAGATCCACTGTGCCACCTAGTTGCTCCATCCCTATATTACATTTGAGAAAACTGAAGCAGAGAGAGGCTAAGTGACTTGCCCAGGGTCATACAGCTAGTAAGTGACTTCAGAGTTTATCTCAGGGTGTTTCTGACCCCAGGCCGCATGCTCTATCTGCTGAGACACCTAGCTCCTTTACTGAGTCCAATATTTGTTTTAAAAATCAATAAAATGCAAACATGATCAGATATTATATTTTCTATATATCATAGTCAATTAGGCAATCACAAAGACTGTCTATTGTTGAAAATCATCAGTAAAGCCTGCTTATCACTATCTCATGGTTTTTCTCTCCCCCAACCCAAACCTCAAAGGCATAAACCAATCTCATTGGTTTATACAAAAATAAGAATAGGGGACAGTAGTTAATTACATCTCAGTCAATTATTTGGGGGAGAGAGTAGAGGGTTTTCGATATCTTTTTCTTTCTTTTATAATCTCTCCCTCTTTGAAATATCTTGAGAAAGGATACTCTGTTGCTTTAAAAATCAGGCCACCTCTAGCACAAACTTCTGAAAGACAATCTGTTGTAATAAAGAGAATTACTTGGGGAGAGAAAAGCTAGTTTCAAATCCTATTTCCTTCTCCATCTCATTTTTACAGGTTAGGAAACTGAGGCAAACAGGGCTAAATGACTTGTCCAGGGTCACACAGTTGGTAAATGTCTGAGGCCAGATTTGAACTCAGGAAGGTGAGTTTTCCTGACTCCAGATTTGGCACTCTATCCACTGTGCCAGCTAGCTGCCCTTTGCCCATAATAGGTTCATAATAAATGATTTGAAATATTTGAAATGAAATAGAAAAATTTGAAAAAAATTGAAATGGTTTGATTTGAAATTAGTGGTAAGGAAATTAAGGCCAGGATAATCGAAGAGATTTCCTTGGGTCACCTCGTTGCAGAGCTTGTTGTGAATCAGATTCTTAATAAAATAGGTGTTGAAAATATTGTGAAAATTAGGAGTTCTTATGTAGTTAGATCTCAGTTGATCCTAACTTGACCTTAGTAAACATTGAGATGCCCAGCCACAGGAATATTTCTAGGAATTCAATGGGTTCAGTGAGAAGCATTCACAAGATAATGCTAAGTGGAGACAGTGCTGAATTACTATATGCATGCACATGCAAATTCCAAAGCATTTTTGCAAATTATCTTGCTCTTTTAGCAAGCTGATAAATCTAACAGCACTTAAAATAATCTCTAAATTCAAAGGAGTTTTTATGTCAGAGTAGTGAGTTCCATTAGAAATTAATAAAAAAAAATTGGTGGGACCCCAAGACATATTTCCATAGGTTAAATTGTGTTTTGTAGATTTTTAAAGGAGATGGCTCTATTATTTTAATGTCTTAATTTTCACCTCCTCCCATACTTAAATACCCATGGCATCTTTGACTCATACTTCTCTCCTAAAATGTTCTGTTCATTGAGAGTCATCAGAAGATTACAATCTGGCCCACTGTAATCTGACACTAAAAATGAACATCACATCTCAGAGATATCATTCAAATTCTTTAAAGATGCTGAAATTAGGTAGTTTAACATTACAAGATTAAACGTCCGGACAGAGGTGTCCAGAAGGCCATGTGGAACTGGAGTTCTGGAGATAGACTGGAATTGGATTTGGGAATTATAAGTATGTAGGTAATTGAAATTAGACTGCACTGATGGATTAGTATTGCTGTTTTAGTTATTTTCAGTTATACTGAAGATGTAATAGTGATCTTGTTTAACACATTATGCCTTTATGTGCCATGTGGAAAGGAAGCTAAGTCAACTTTTAATTGATTTTTTTTGAAAAGTGTATTATGAAAATGAAAGAGCTGTTAAAAAAACATAATCACAGTGAAGAACTGAATGAATCAGAAAAAGCTGAATGTTTCAAAAGGTTTTAAACAATGTCACAAAACAAGTCAATTAAAAAAATCCAAACAAATAAATACAATGAATTAGCAATAAATATACATGATTAGGATCTTTCCTGGCTAAAGATGTATTGTCTTTCAAATTCAATCACCCCAATATTCCTGGATCCCAGAAATAATGACAAGTCATTAAGAAACATTCTATTTGCTAATCCAACATGATTTTGTGTTAAAACCCCTGAATTTCAGCCATATATTTCCAATCTATAGACTGGGTAATATACTGAATTCCACATATGTGTGGAATTCAATGAAACAAGTATCAGAGGCCTAAAATCAACAGCAAGTTAAATGATTTAACTTGACTGCTTGGGATCATGCAAAAATTCATAGTTTATGGTAGACATTGTTTTCTTTGAAGAGGTAGGCAGAGCCTTGAGTTAGCACTTATTATTTGAGAAATGTTCTAATCTCCTCTGGGCTCTTTTATTTCTATTAAGTTTGGGTAAATAAGGAAAGTCTAAAATGTATTAAGGTTTCCCCTACCTACATTACCATCAAGGAAAAATAAAAATCTAAAATAATTATCTAGATTTTTCTAAATACATTTGATGACATACAGACTACTCAGAATTTGCTTATTGATTTTCAAATTCCACATGGCATGCACAGTCTTTACTTTTAAGTTCGCTATCTATTGGATTTACAAAAGTAATCAAAGCTTTTATAAATTATAGGTTGTATCTTTTTCTGTACAAACTTCTACAACCTCTAACAGGACGAAAAAATTGAATAAAATAAACTTTCTCCTTTAGTTTACAAGTTGTTCCTAAGTGATAACAGCCTAGAACCACTATAACTCTCTTTAAAGCCACAATTTGTGTGTATTCTATACATGATCTCTGGAGTAGCCAGGTGGCTAGAGTAGCCAGGTGGATAGAGTGCCAGGTCTGGAGTCAAGAAGACTCATCTTCATGAGTTCCAATATGGCCTCAGACACTTAATAGCTGTGTGATACTGGGTAAGTCACTCAACCATTTGCCTCAGTTCCTCATCTGTAATATGAGCTGGAGAAGGAAATGGAAAATCATTTCAGAATCTTTGCCAAGAAAACCTCAAAATGGGGTCACAAAGAGTCAAACACAACTGAACAACAACAGCAATATACATAATCTCTAATTAGAGTTATACCATGCTAACAAAGCTCATCCTCTTTGTACTGCTTTGATGCAGTTTCAGCATTTTAATGTAGGCTAACAGACCAATAACACCTATTTTATGGAGAGCCTCAATAAAGGCTATTCTAGGCAGAGATTTACTGAAACTAACAAACTTTTGTTTGGCACAATAAAGACAAACATTCCCTGTACTCCTTAATTTTCATATTTCCGACTTAGAAATATACTTCCTGCCTGAAGGAAAGAACCATCAGTGAGGGCCAATCTTGAGCTAGGAGTCAAGAATTGCCTTGAGAGATTTCCTTATAGGATGCTCCACATTTGTAGGTGCAGCTCATTCTTTGATAAAAATGGCCTTTCACTTAACTCCTAGAGTGTCACTCACAAAATAAGAAGAGAGAGAGAGAGACAGAGAGAGAGAGAGAGAGAGAGAGAGAGAGAGAGAGAGAGAGAGAGA
>NW_027187342.1:10822712-10854526 GCF_028583685.1 Petaurus breviceps papuanus | reverse complement strand
AGAGAGAGAGAGAGAGAGAGAGAGAGAGAGAGAGAGAGAGAGAGAGAAGGAAAAGGACAGAGACAATTAGGTTCTGAATAGCTGACACAGCATGGGTAAGTTTCATGCATCAGGAAGGAAATGTAAAAATAATGAATATTGGAATAGATCAAAGAAAAGCCATAATTCAACTACACAAGGTAATTCCTAATGAGAAGACAGAAATATCTTCATCCTAACTCTTACCTCTCTATCCTTATGTCAAATTAAGACTTTTTTATCTTAAACAAATGACTGACACACATTGCAGCAATGGAAATAAATTTAAATGAGGGAATAAACTAAGTTGGAATTAATAAGTATATTATTAAGATGGGTATTCAAATTTTTGTTTTATTTAATGCCAAGAACACCGGCCAAGGAATCAAAATAATTGGATTCTAGTTCCAGCTTTGCCTCTGTTTTACTTTTTGACAAGCCAATAACTTTTCTAGGTCTAATTTTCTAAATAAAGTGAAAGAGTAGGACTAGAAGTTTTCCTTCCAGCTCTTAAATTCTATGACTTTATCATATGATTTAGGCTATTACATCAGAGAGAAAAGACAAGTGAATGTTAGCCAAATATGGAGGATTAATAATCTGATATAATTGAAAATAAATAAAGCTGGATAAAAATCTTAATTTTAAAGAAATTTAGACTTTAAAGGCTATTTTAAAACCAGAATCAATGTTATATTAGCTATCAGAAGCTGTTTTTTCTCTTTCATACTATTCTCTTAAGCTTAAATGTTTTTTTTAATATACTTTCACCTCTTTTCTTTCTGTTGCTCCATCTAAACAGAGGTAGGTTAGTAGCTGTATGACTCACCTTTCAGAATTAAAACAAATTCTACTTAAACTTGAGTAAAGTAAGATGGTGACATTCTCATGGAAATACTATATTACAATGACCCAAGTCCTTATAAATTTTTTCCAGTCTCTGATTCTTAAGAAAAAATTCACATAATTATTTTGATAATAAAAAATGTGAGTTCACAAAGTTACACTCAAGCAGAACTTCATCTTCAAAATTCTTAGGAATTGGCATGAGTGGTCATTTAAAATAAGTGTCTATTTAAAGAGCAGACTGGTTAACAACTACTAATGATAAGCAGTTTCTTTTTGCCATTGAGGCATATTTTGCATAAAGGACAAACAATGATAAAATAATTTTTTCTGGTTTTTTTTTTTTGCTCTTTGGAGGGCAATTGGGGTTAAGTGACTTGCCCAAGGCCACACGGCTAGTTTTTGTGTTGTGTCTGAGAATGGATTTGAACTCAGGTCCTCCTGACTCCAGGGCTGGTGCTCTATTCACTGTGCCACCTAGCCACCTCCATTTTTTCTATTTTCTAACAAAATGCACATTAGCTCTAAATATACTTTCTTTTTTTAAGGGAGAAAACTTCTATTTAAAATATTTCCTTTAGTATATAGTTTATATTTTTTCTCATTAGATTTAAATATTGCTATTTGTTCTATGCCATCTACCTACTAAGACAACATATCCTATGGACTAACCCAATAAATCCTTGTATTCACCAGTGATTAATGAAAAATTCTCATAAAATTATTAGGAATACTTTAAGTATTTGTCTCATGAAGTATAGCATTCCAATTTTATACAAATAACATTCTGAAGAAATGACATATCCATTTGAAATTTGGGACCTCTATTTCATTCAACCCTTTAATATTTTGTATAGATTATGATCTGTGCTATTCAAGGGAATATCCAACTCCCTCAAATTCAAATCACAGATCCATCCAAGCAGCCAAGGATTACAGTATCTATGTGTTTGTTAGTTTATTTTCTTATTGCAAATAATGTTGCCATGAAAATTTTGAACATATGATTAGTCAACAGCTTTTTTTTCAAATAAATACAATAGTGGTATCTCTGGGTCAAAGAGTATCAACAATTTAGTAACTTTTCTTGCATAATTCCAAAATGTTTTTTAGAACAGCTGAACTAGTTCTGAAGCTACAGCAGTGAATGAGAATTTCTTCCCTTCAACCCTCTGACAATGAGTCTTCCTATCCTGTAAACTCTTTGCTAGCATTTGGGGTACCTAGGGCTCTTCCTATTGCCACATCTTCTAGGAAGTTGCAATCAGACCCAAAGTAAAACTTTCTCATTTCTGTGAGTCTATTAAGTAGATCTTGGCATCACAGAATACTGGGTTAAGTGAGAAGACGTGGCTTTCAGCTGTGATTCTGTTACTACCAAGTTATGAGACCTTAGACAAATCTCTTAATTTTGCTAGACTTGTTTCTTCATATGGAAAATGAAGCAGATATTCTAGGAGATCTTCAAAGTCCCTGTAAGTTTTCATTTTTAAGTTTCTCTACTTAGATGCTATATGCTATATTTTTGTCTTCTAATTTGTGAAAAAAGTTAGTACGTATGTTTACAAAAAACATTTCCTAGAAAAACTGACAACCCCTAATATGTAATCTGAAAGATGTTTGTTATATACTTAAAGCCATAAGACATTACATTTTTAAAGTTAAACTTGGATTTAGATTATAAATGATGTCATCAGGAAAAAAAGAGACAGGAAATTTCCCCACTGCTAAAAGATCTGTGTTATCAAACTCAAATAGAAGCAGGGGTAGCACTAAAGCTACCTAAGGATTATTGCAGCCCATGTTGACTAGGCTGCTGTTCTGTGTTTTTCAGTCATGTCCAACTCTTCATGATCTCATCTGGAGCTTCTTGGCAAAGATACTGGAGTGGTTTGCTGTTTCCTTCTGCAGCTCATTTTGTAGATGAGGAAACTGAGGCAAACAGGGTTAAGTGACGTGACCAGGGTCACACAGCTAGTGTCAGAAGATGAGTCTTCCTGACTCTATATATGAAAATTATCTATGTTCTATTGTATTTTTATATATTTCTAGAAAATATTTTCCAGTTACATTTTAATCTGGTTCTGTGATGGAAGCATTTGACTCCATTGGTGTGAACAAACTAATTTTAAGAAGCCACATGATTATCCAAGGTCTATCTTTCTATTGTTAGTTATTCATATGATAACTTTATTTTTTTAAATGCTTTATTAACTTCTGATTTACATCATTCATTTCTGCCAGATTTTGAGTTACAAATTTTTTCCACCACCCCAAAATAGCAGTCCCACAGGATATCCCCTCCTCCAGTCTGCTCTCTCCCATATTTTCTCCCATACCCTTTTCGACTTTTCCAGTAGGGCATGGTGAATTTCTATGCCCCAGTGCCTTATATCTTATTTCCCAGTTTCATGTAAAATAGTATTAATAATAGTTTTTACATGTATATATATGCATATATACATATATTTGATTTTAAAACTTTGAATTCCAGATTCATTCCCTTCCTCCCTTGTCACCCACCCTTACTGGGAAGATAAGCAGTTCAGTACCCTACTCTCCTGGAGGGTGAGATACCCTATTTAGTGTGTATTTTATTCCCTCCTCAAGCCAAATTCAATGGGAATAAGGTTGACCCATTCTCTTTTGCCTTCCTATTCTTCTACTCCATTGTAATCATTTTCCCTTGCCTCTTCTATATGAGATAGTTTACCCCATTCTGTCTCTCTCCATCTCCTCTTATTATATTCCTCTCTCACCTCTTAATTTCACCTTTTAAGTATCATCCCTTCCTGTTAAATTGGTCCTGTGCCCTCTATCTATGTATACCTGTAAACACATATACACACATTCACATATGTATTCATATGCCCATATACCCTCACATATAGACATACACACACACACACACACACACACACACACACACACACACATATATATATATTCCCTTCAAGTACTGAGAAAAGTTTCATAAGTTACAATTATTGTTTTTCCATGTAGGAATGTTAATAGTTCAACTTTGATAAGTTCCTTATGATTTCTTTTCCCTGTTTACCTTCTCATGCTTCTCTTGCTTCTTGTATCTGAATGTCAAATTTTCTATTCAACTCTGTTTTTTTCAGCAAGAATGCTTGAAAGTCCTCTATTCCACTGAATGACCATATTTTCCCCTGAAACATGATACTCAGTTTTGCTGGGTAGGTGACTCTTGGTTTTAATCCCAGCTCCCTTGACCTCCGGAATATCACATTCCAAGCCCTTCGATCCCTCAGTGTAGAAGCTGCCAGATCCTGGGTTATCCTGATTGTGTTTCCACAATATTCAAATTGTTTCTTCCTGGCTGCTTGTAATATTCTCTCCTTAATCTGGGAATTCCAGAACCTGGCTATAATATTCCTAGGAGTTTTCTTTTTGGGATCTTTTTCAGGAGGTGATTGGTGGATTCTTTCAACCTCTATTTTGCCCTCTGGTTCTAAAACATCAGGGCAGTTTTCTTTGAGAACTTCCTGGAGGATGATTTCTAGGTTCTTACTTTGATCATGGCTTTCAGGTAGTCCAATAATTTTTAAATTATCTCTCCTGGATCTATTTTCCAGGTCAGTGGTTTTTTCCATGAGATATTTCACATTGCCTTCTATTCTTTTATTTGTTTGGATCTGTTTAACAGCATCTTGATTTCTCATAAAGTCATTAGCTTCCATTTGTTCCAATCTAATTCTGAAGCAATGATTCTCCTTATTGAGCTTTTGAGATTCTTTTTCCATCTGGCAAATTCGGGTTTTTAAGGCATTCTTCTCTTCATTGCCTTTTTGAGCCTCTTTTGCCATTTGAGTTAGTCTGTTTTTTAAGGTATGATTTTCCTCAGTCAGGCTGTTGACTCTTATTTCATAATTTTCTTGCATCATTCTCATTTCTCTTCCCAATTTTTCCTCCACTTCTCTTATCTGCTTCTTAAGGTCCTCTATGGCCTGTAACCAGCTCGTATTTTCCTTTGAAGCTTTTGGTGCTGTCTTTGGCTTCACTGTCTTCCTCCTGTTCCATGCTTTGCTCCTTTTTTTCCCCCAAATAGGAGCCTAATGTTGGAATCTTCTGCCTGCTTTGTTTCCTTTGCCTGGTCATTTTGCCCATCAGTCACTTGACCCCTGGGCTTTTTGCCACAGTAGGACTCTGCCACCAGACAGGGGAGCTTTTGTCCCAAACGCTGGGGCTTTCTCAGCTGCTGGAGGTATTATAGATGGGTGCCCTCTCTGAGGCCTCCACATGCTCTGGCAAGCTGGACACACACCCCAGCACCTCCACCCTAGACTGCAATTCAGATCTAAGCAGGTTAAAGCAAGAGTGATTACCCCTCAGACTGGTGCTTGTTCCCCCTACACTGTGCAGGCCAGGAGCTGAAGCTGCCACATGGTGCTGGCTGGCTGTGCCAGCTTCTCAGCAGCTTCTCGCCCCAGGGGCAAAAGCCATGCACTCCCACTTACTGGGTCCTAAAGTCCAGACTGTACTGACCTCTCACCTTGTCCTTCGCATCTATGTGTTGATAAATCTGGAAACAGCCACAGCTGCTGCTGATCAGGAGTCCCTCTGGCTAGCAGCTGGTCAGGCCTGCCTCAGCATGGGGCTGGGCTTGGCTCCCAGAGCATTGCGCTGGCCGATTCCTGCATGCCTGCCGGGCTGTCCTCAGTGTGAGGTTAGCTTCTCTGTGTCATTTTGTGGGTTCTGCAGCTCCAAAGTTTGTTTAGAGTCCCCTTTTACATGAATTGGGGAAGGTGGAAACTGGAGCAGCGGGGAGGTCCTGCTTCTACTCCGCCATCTTGACTCCACCCCCCATATGATATCTTTAGCATTTCATCCTAGACTGGGGATAAGGACTGGACACCTGTGATTTCACTGGTAAAAAGAACTTCCAAGAGCGGAAGCTTCTTCCACCAATTCAGATCAGCACTTTCTCTGCAATGTATAATTCTAGCCTTGCCTCGAGTATTGAGAGGTTAAGTGACTTACATGCCGAGAGTCCCACAGTGAGTATATATCAGAAGCAGAACTTAAACTTAGGTCTTGCAGGCCAGTTCTCTACCCTCTCTGCCATGCTGCTTCTTTTTTTTATGCCAGCTAAAACTAAAATCTTGGGAGATTTTCTAAAGTTTTATTAAGTAAAACAAATCAAGAATCAGAAGATCTGTCTTGTAGTACCAGGTGTGATGGACTAACTGTAGATTCTTGGGCAAATCACTTCATTTCTTTGTGTTTTCTCATCTGGAAGATGATGGAATTGAATCATGTCTCCATGGTCCCTTCAAGTTCTAAAATTTTATTGTCATTTAGTATCTTGGTTATCATATGAAGTCTTCCTCTTTATGAACATTGCTTCCTTGGATAATGCTGAGATACAGATGATTAGGAAAGGGATGTAAGGAGGAAAGAAATCCTAGTCTTTACCTTTCTACTTCCTCTGTTAGAAGCCTAGAGTTATAGATTTAGACCTGGAAAGTATCTTAGAGGCCATTGAGTCCACATACTTGCTTTACAGATGAGTGAACTGAGGCTGAGAGATAGTAAGTGATTTGTCCAGGGTCACACAAGTAGTAAATTATCTGAGGCTGGATTTGAATTCAGGTCCTCCTGACTCCAGGCCCAGTGCCCTCTCTACTGTACCACCTTGCAGATTCAAAATACTCTACATACGTGACCTCATCTGATCCTAATCACAAATACCTTATGAGGGAACTACTATTCCCATTTTACAGATGAAGAAACTGTACCTCAGAGCAATTAAATGACTTGTTCATGGTCACACAGTTCAGAAGTATCTGAGGTAGGATTCAATCCAGGTCTTCCTGACTTGAAGTCCAGCACTCTACCCACTAAGCCATGTTGTCATCTTTCTATGTCTAAATATGGATTCTTTAGGTCAAGTGTTTCAACCCTTATAAGTAAGGAATAAATACAACTGATCTCATTTGATTTGACCTAAAATGCATCAAAGTAGGCATATTTTTAAAACTACAATATAGTTTTACTAGCAAGCATTTTAAAACACCAAGGGGAAAAATGTAACAAAGAGATACACTAACTTTAACAAAAAAAAAACTGAACAAGTGAAAAAAAAGATAACAAAACTTTTAGACTAGAGTTGAATCATAAAACCCTTACAATATTTGGTGGAACATGTGGAGCAACTCCTTGAGGCTATTGCATTTAAGGATACAGAGCTGGTCAGTATTATTTTTGGCTGGAGAAACCAGGATCTTGAAAGCATAAAATCTTGCCTAAACTTGCATGGGAAGATAGTGGTTGGTACTTAAGATTTCTTGGACCTGTGTGGAGATCAGTAGGGCACAGTATTCTGGGCACAAAGTTCAAGGTGGTGAGAATTATGATTTGCATATTTTGTAGAGTAAAGATTAGAAACCAGAAAAATAAAAGAAAAGCCAAAACAAGAAAAAAATGTAAACTATCTGTACCTAAGTTTAAGAAATCTGGATGCCATGCAAACATTTTTGGTGCTATTACAGAAGCAGTGCCAAGATTGTTGCCTCAAACTAACATTAAAAGTCTTCATACTTGTCTCTGACTGAGTATTTAGATATTTAGTAACTCTTCTCATAGTTCTATGTAAAATTTAATGAACAATCAAATGAAAATACAGAGGGGATGTTATACTTGTAATTTACTAAAGTAAAAAAGGCACTTGGTCTGTTTCTTTCCCCCTAAGCAGAGGACAAACTTGGCAGCAGTTTAAACAAAAAAAAATATGTCTCTGATTTAGCAATCTCTTTTAATTTTCTCTGTATTTAATCTTTTCCTCCATAATCCTTATGTATGGCCTACTGTCAGAAGAACTAATAAAAATCATTATAACCAGAGCAGTAGTAAGATATAGAAAAGGAAACAAAAATCCAATACCCCCAGAGGGAAAAACTACAATTACAGAAGCAACCACAAGGAAGAACTAGTCTTAAAAATTTAATCCCAACAACTACATAGCCACTCATAGAATGCTATACTAAAGGCAGAATTACACTACTACATTAGGGAAAATACATCAATAACCTCCAAAGTCCTATGTTCGCAGACCATGTGAAGCTCAATATCCCCAGACCACAGCAGCAGGATGTCTATGAGATGAGCCAGAAAGAAGAATTTAAATTTCTTTGTCATTCACCTTTTTATAGTCCTGTCCTCTAGGAGGGAAGTGAGAAAATGACCTCGACCAAGAAACATGAAAAATAAAAAAGCATCTATTTCTATGTGGAGTATCATGGTAGGTAGGGAGAATCTGCAGGTGGTTGTCCTTGTTTTCTTTCCTTCTTTCTTCTCTTACCCAATACCTTCTCCATTCTGGAGAATCCCACCAAATCAGGGTTATGGATAACTGAGGTAATGAATCCCAAACAGATTTTTACAACTATCTAAATCAAAATATAAATAGAAGTCCCATATGTTATCGACACTTTCTTAATTGCATAGACACTTGACTCATCCAATATGAAGTCACTTGGAATACACCAACATTGAATCATTCAGAAAAAGTATTCAACTGAAGACCACATTCTGGCAACATATGAACACTTCAGAACTTTTAAGGATACTTTGTTTTCCACAGCCTTTATCACTAGTCAAAGTTAAAAGCACTACATCAAAAATGGAAGCTTAATTATGGAAAATGAAAAAAAAAAACAACAGCACAGTGTTTTCCCCATATATCTTGATCCAGCATTCAAAGTACGTGAACAAATAATAAGTATTCATGCCAATTCAAAGTTTCTTTGTATCCTTTTTTTTTTTGGCAGAGGAGAGGGGAAGGAGGGGGCGATTAAAGGGTGAGTAGGTAGACAAACAGCAAAGAATGCCATTCATTCTATTCTGTACTAGGTGAAAGTTTCCAGTAATCATTTTGTATAAATGATATAAAATAAGAATGAAAACTCATATTTATACAGTGCTTTCAAGTTTACAAATCACTTTTTTTCATACTGCCTTCCTAGAAGTTAGGTGGTACAAACGTATTCATATCCCCATTTTATAGATGAGGAAACAGACTAAGATTAAATAATTTGTTCCTGATTTCTCACCTAGTAAATATCTGAAATGAGATTTGAATCCAGGTGTTCTATCTCCAAGTCCAGCATTCTATCTATCACACTATTAGATGACAGAATTATTTTGTTTTTACCTATATTCACGTATGTTCTTTTCCCCCAACAGAACATAGGTTTTTTGAAGGCAGGAACTATTTCAGTTTTTGTGTTTGCATTGCCAAGGCTTTTTTAGTAGACACTTAAAATGCATGTTCAGTTGAATGGGGATTGAATCAAGAGATCCTGCTGCTATCACTATCTTGCTATATGATTTACTTGAGTCATTTAATTTCTCTGTGCCTCAGTTTAACTGGTGAAATGATGATCATCATACCTACCACATAGATTTACTGAAAATAAATTAAAGATGTGAAATTAATTTAAAAAAATTAAAAGTAGTATTCTTCAAAAGACACAATAATAATTATAACAATAGCAATAATAATAATTGCCTACCTGTGAAATTATAATTTTGAAATAGCTCTTTTCTTTGGGTATATGGCACTGAAAATTATTACATTTTATATGTGGTGATACATATTGACTTTTTATAGTTTTTTTCCTTTATTGCTTACATTATTTAATTCTTTGTCACAAGTCAGAATGAGGTAAAAATGTCTCCCTTTACCTATTTGCTAAGTATTGTAAATAAAATACAGTAAAGTTACATGCCATTACCCAATGAAACAAAGGAGGAGCCATTCCATAAGAATAATTCTGAAAGTGAGGGAAATGATTTACATTTAAGAGGTTTCCAGTTAAAAGTATCCTTGGCTGACAGGTTACTTATTTGCATTTGTAGTATTCCTTTAAAACTCTCAAGTTTCCTTTGTGCTAGAAATACAACTAAGTTAAATTAAAAATTGACCACACATGTGATCATCCTTTTCACATAAGAAAAGAGAAGAAGTGACATATTCAAAGGTATCAGAGAGGGAAGGGCCTTCCACAATGCTCCATTATAATGCTTAAAGAGAAAACAAGAACCAATTAAGTAAAACCATGATTGGGGAAGGTAGGTGCTTTTTCTTCCCAGAGTGGACTGATAAAAAGAAAAAAAAACAGGTAATGATATTAAAGAATACTTTAATTAAGACCACTGAACTATGCAATTAATTTTGAAACTAATCAAAGTGAAAACCGTCAATCGATCACCTGAGCAAGTGGTGGAAGAACCTCCTTGCGTATTTGCTGATTGGGTCTCTATATTCCAATATAGTTGTATCGGAGAGGGGTCTTGTTGGAGCATAGAAGGATCCAAGGCTTGCCTCAAGCTGTGCTGTGGAGTTCAAACAGAGACAGCACTGAGACAAGGGAAGCTGCTTCAATTACAAGCAAGCACTCATGTTTGCAGTCAGTCAGGTTTTGCCGACTTAGATGAAATATGAGCTTGTTGCAGGAAAGATGAAATTAAAATATGACAGCTGGTACAAAAACAAACCTGTGTATAAACTTTCACTTAAGGCTAAGCTGACAATGACTCTGATCAACAAAAAGCTGTCAAAAGTGAAGAAATCTATAATGAACCAACCTCTCACCGCAAATGGGTAATTAAAACAGTGACTCATCAAAGTAACACAGTTTGAACAAGTTTTTCCAGTAAAATCAACTCACAAACTTGACATTTGCTCTCTTTAACCAAAGGGAGGAAAAATTCCCTTTCCTGACAGGGGAGTGGAATCAGTACATTGTGCACTAATGCTTAAGTGAACAAATGAATACAAGTATTAGACCTAGCACCACAATTATGTGTAGGCAGACTAGGTGTAGGCATATGGCTTATACAATGTGATTTCAAGGGCATCAAGTCCTGCCCATATGATCTGTTGACAAAAGCCAGAAATGTAACTAGAACATTCTATTCTTTTAGTCTATAGTTCCAGACTCTATTAAAATGTTAACATTCTTCCAGTTCATTTATTTAGGTTGCTATCAGTCATTTATACTTTAGTGAGAATGAAGTTTCTGTGGCCAGATTTTTATGGGTCTTGGAGAAACTCAATTAGATTGTAAGCTCCTTGAGGGCAGGGACTGTCTTTGGCTTCTTTTTGTATGCCCAGTGCCTGCTACGTAGCAGGTATCTAATAAATGTTTATTAAATTGAATTGAAGTTGAAGCCAAGGTAGTGGTGGGTGGCAGGAGAGATGGACAGTGAAGAACTAGAAGGTCAGTCACTACACCACAAAGAAAGGTCAAAGCCATGATTCTTCCATGAACTGGAATGATTTGTTTTAGCATTTAGTGAAAATATAGGTACAATTATGAAGGTTTTCGTTTGTCAGATCTGAAAGCATTGCTATGTACTTGGCCAAACTGTTGGTAAATTAAGTTTCTCATTATCTCACTTTTAGAGTGTAAGATAAGCTGAATTTGAAGGGTATTTTCTTTCAAAGCAGCAGTCAATTTAGATTAAAATGGAATATTGCAATGTGATTGCAAAAACAAGCTGGATCCTCTTTCCATTGCTTGTTTTCTTGATAATATGTTTTGTGCATTTGAAATGTTCCATCCTACAAGGAATACAAGTAACCACAGCACAGTTATAGATTCATTAGATAGCCCAGCTTGATACTGAAGGCAGAAAGGAAGATCTCAAAGATAACTATAACATTATTATAAATAAAAGGGCTCGCTGGGGTTCCTTAATAAAAGGAAAACATTGCCATGGCAAATTGGTTAGATATGGAATAAATCTTGGCTGAAAAGAATTCTGAATTTTTTAGAAATGTGTCTGTCAGATCCATGGGTGGTGGGGAGTGGGGGGGGGGGACAACAACATAACCATCTACTCATAATATGCATATTTTCTGTATTTCAGTTTCATATAAGTTTTATATTTTTAAGATATCCTTATCCTTATATTGCATATTAGTAAATCCCCTGAAATTTACATGCACAGACTAGTGTCATTCTTTGTTCTTCCTCCTGAAGGCTAAGCCTTCCTCCTCAAACTAAGTTTGGAGCCTGGCTATGAGAGGACCATATAACAGCAAACATCTTTGGGAACTTCACCACTTGATGGTATACATCTGATCCTAGAGTGTGCCCACCTGCTGATATCAAAAATATTATATTCATAACTGGCAGCAAAATAGAAGGGAAAGCGCCCTGGGTTCAAAGCTCAGGCCCGGCACTTACTGGCTGATTGACAAATCCCTTAATCTCTCAGATTCTCTGTTTCTTTATCTATAAAATTAAGGGGTTGTACGAGAGGAACTCAAAGGTTCCTACCGGCTTTTATTAGCTGTGTGAGCTTGAGTAAGTAATTTCACCTAAGCCTCCATTTCCTCATCTCTCAAACAGGGATAACAGTCCCAACACTACCTACCTCACAGGGTGGTTTTGAGGAAAGCTTTGTCTAACTATGTGGTACCATGTAAATGAGAACTATTATTCATTAGCTGCTAACATATTCTTTTTAAGTGGAGAGAAATATTGGAAGTAGTCCGAATTGGTTGGATCACTGCCACAGAGCAAGTTGAGCAAATGCCCATGGTGTAGACTAACCAGGGCAGTGGGTTGTTGCCACTTTCTTTTGGGTCTCTAAGTTTACTACAGGTAAGGCCCCCTTCATGATAGCAGATGAATGCCCCCTTTACCCTTCAAGAAGGTCCAACCTTTCTATGAGTGGAAAATGGAACAACATTGAGCCAGTCATGGGAGTATCTAGAAACACTTCAAGATTATATGCCAAAGGATTAAATGAGCACTTTCTGTGATATGGAGGCAATTCCTGTGTAATGGGAAAGATACCACATTCAGAAGTAGAGGACCTGGTTTCTTCTTATCTTAGCTAATGCATTTAAAACCTGTACCAACTTGGGTAAATCACTTCCCTTCTTCTGGTTTCAAATGACTCAACTGATTATTATAAAAGTAGTCTTTATATATTTTTTTAAAAGCAACTGTATATTTGACATTAATTGAGTAAATTAACAACAAAGGAGGAAGCATTGAACACAGTATGATGGAAAGCATGTTAGACCTGGAGTCAGAGAAAGTGGATTAAATACTGATTTTGCTGCTTATTATCTGTGTAACTTTGGGTATGGCACTTAATTATTGCCCATAATAATAGCATTTATAAAGTGCTTTGAGGTTTGCAAAATGCTTTACAAATATTATCTCATTTAATCCTCACAATAACTCTGGAGGGAAGATTCTATTATTATTCGAATTTTATAGATGAGGAAACTGAGGCAGGTAGATGAGGTTAAGAGGTTAGGCAGGTTAAGAGACTTGTCCAGGGCCACATAGCTAGGAAATGACTGAGGCTAGATTTAAACTTGGGTCTGAAGCCAGGTCCAGAGCTCTATCATCCACTGTACCAGCTGGTTGCCTGGATCTCTGCTCTTCATCTTTAAAATGAAGAAGCCAGGTGAAATGACCTCTAAGTGCCCACCTAGCTTGATATCTATGATTCTAGGATCATAGGATTATGGAAAGAATGTTGCACCCAAAATCAGATGGGCTGGGTTTGAGACTCATTTCTGCAGCTATACAATGTTTAGTAAATATTGTAACCTCAATGAGCCTTAGAATTGCTTGCTTTACTTATTGACGTTCTTGTGAGGATCAAAGAAAAAATAATTGATTAAAATTTACATATACACACATATATATTTCAGATGGGGAAATAGACAGGGCTACTATGTTACAACCATTAAATTTAATATACATCTAAAAATCAAACTGTAATAAGTTGACAGTTTCATAAACAAGGCTCTTGTTTGTTGGTGAGTTTTAAAGTTCATAATAAACTAGAAGATTCTTTTTGAATCTTCAATTAAGTAATTCTCATAAAACAAAAGAAATAGGATGGGACAGTTAGCTGTTGCAGCGGATAGAGTGCTGGCCCTGAGCCAGGAGGACCTAATTCCAAACCTGGCCTCAGAGACTTACTAGCTGTGTAAGCAAATCACTTAACCCTAACTGCCTCCAAAAACCTAAAAAAAAAAAACCCCACCATCAACAAAAAGGATGAAATTGTTTCATAGACACGATGCACTAAAGAATTACAGTTTAACTCTGACCTTCTCTCTCTGGTGATAGCCGTTGTCTAAGAAGATGGTTTACTATAGCACTCATACTCATGTAACATTGATGACCCATAGTATTCCAGTTCATGCTGCTTAGGACGCTTATTGCTTCACGGATCTCATCATAACGAATATATTGATGGATGAGGTCTACGAGACTCAGTTGTCCTTTTGTGAAGATTCCTGCAACAGAAAAATTTAAAACCAGGTGTGGGAAAAAGTAGGAAATAATGACAGCCACTGCATTTTAAAAACCTGGTCAATTTGCTACTAAAAGTGTTTTACTCTATGGACTAAGATAATTTCCATAAAGAAAAGCATTTTATTCTAGCAATTTACTAATCACTTTCATGTCTTCTAAGCTATACAATTAACCAATTAATTGCTAAAAACAAAACATAATGTAATAAAATATCAGAGTATCATAGGACAGTAATGGTGACCCCAAAGAGAGTTAATTACCATAATTTATTGATAAGTATTCCCAATCAAAGCTTCTTTCTAATTTCTTAGTGATAAAAATCTCCCCAACACTTAATTAGTACACTTGCTGTTCTTTTTTAAAATTAGCTTTAGGGATGATATTGTTCCAAAGTCATATGAAATTTTCAGCATAATGCCTATTTTGACAGACATCGTGGCTATACTTTTCCATAAAATAGTTTGGTACAAAGTACATGCTTTTGCTAATTCTCTCAAATATATGGAAACTGATTTTAATTCCCATGATGAAAGATGGGGAGTCATCTTAAAGAAACCAGTATGGATGCATAGGAACCTGATAAACCAACTTAGGATAAAAGAGGAAAAAGGATTGGTACTTGTACTGGATAGGAGAGTGATAATTGTGCACAGAGAAGGCAGAAAAATTCAACTCTTTTGGTTTCTGTTTCTCTACTGAGGAGCATTATTTTGGGGCTGGAAAGAACAAAACAAAAATATCTGATAGCAACTTGAAACCTAAGATAAATAAGAAGACAGTAAAAGAGTACTTACAAAAGTGTTCAAATTAATTGGGACAAAGTAAAATAACTAAATATATTACCTTATACAATAAGCCTTATAATTTTTTATGTCTTTAAAACTTTTAATATGCACCATATCCTTTAGTTGTAATCACTTATTTTATACAATTCAGCCCTGAGTTCACAAAACATTGACACTTTTAATTCATCATGAAACCATATTTGTATCACATTGGACAGCATATTTTTTATAAATAGTCCATTTTCCCCCCAAATCTTTTCTTGATTATGGCCCATCAGTTTTCAGTGGAGTTTTAATCAGGCAAATTCCAAGGGTAATGAAGCATGTCTATCTCCATCTCGGATAACTTTCTTAACCTTCCACAATTTGTGGCATAGAGTAAGGCCATGCTGCATACAATATTCAATCTCTACTTGGGAATTTCCATAATTCTAAGGCAATTATATTTTTCAGCATATCAATACATTTATTATACATCACTAATACCTCCAGACCTACTGGAAATAAAAAATTGCCCAAACATTTTGGGTGCATATTTTAAAGTCTAATGGAGATACTATATTACATGCTCTTCTGAACTTCTGACAGTAGTTTTGATACACCCTTAAGTAGAAAAAAAGCAAGTTTCTTCAGTATAAACAATGATTTCCCAATCTTTAGTACTCTAATTTTTGTATTTCTTGACCATAATAAGTTGTTGTTTCTTGAAAGAAGTGGTTAGTAGCCTTTTAAGGAAAAAAAAACTGGTCTTTTCACTGTTCTTCCAACTTCAAACCTTATTGTAAAGGAGTCAATAACAACCACACCACCTGCTTGTTCCCTCTGAAAATCTTTGCTTATTTTGGAATATAATTAGGCTGTTTTTCAAAGTAATTTGTCAGTTTTTAGTTTCATTTTAACTCTTCAACTGTACTTTCCTTTGTACTTTGATGTACCTTATTTGGTTTCAATGTAGACTTGAATAATCCTTGAAACTCTTGATTTCTATGCCAACAGCTTTTGTGATATCTCTTACAGTTATTGAAGTATACTCTTTAAAGAGTTATGACTTTTGCATACTTCCTTGAAGAAATATCCATTCTTAAAAACCAAAGAATTAAAAATACAACATAAGAGAGCAATTAAAAATGTAGGTCTATCATGACCCCCCATTACTCAATTGACAGAGAACTAATTAACTGTGGGGAAAATAGATAAGTTCAGTTTCATCTGGCTAAAGTTAGACACTCTGAGTCAGCCTACTCTTGCAGAGGCACATACATGACTATTCACAAAATGGAACCATGTCAAAATTATTGCTTGTCTCAAGTAATTCAGACACGATGCTATCTGCATCCTGAAGAGTCTTTTGAAGACCTAAGGACTAAACTGTATGCCAGGTAATAGGAAAAAAACTGTTAATATGATTGTTAAGGTGCTGCTAGTATTATGCAAAAGACCATGAAGAATGAGAGAAATGCCACAGGTGGGTTTTTTAAATGTTAAAGGTATTTGATGTTCAGTCATTTCAGTTGTGTCTGACTTCGTGACCTCACTTGGAGTTTTCTTGGCAAGGATACTGGAGTGGTTTGCCATTTCCTTCACCAGCTCATTTTACTGATGAGGAAACTGAGGCAAACAGGGTTAAGTGACTTACCCAGGGTCATACAGCTAGTAAGTGTCTGAGGCCAACTTTGGACTCAGGAAAAGGAGTCTTCTGGCACTCTATCCACTTCACCACTGAAATGCTTCTAGTTTTAATGGTAGGGACTGGTTTTTTTTTGTCTTTGTACTCTTAGTAACTAGCACAATTTTCTTCACATTGCACATACTTAATAAATGTTTCTTGAACTGAATTGAACTATTGGGGTCCAAATAAAAGAGGTTTCTTACATTTAGTTTGGATCATGCATTTTCTACTATAGTAGTCCTTCAATGGCTTTTCCCACACGGCCTATTTTTTTTCAAATTTCACAAGGCATTTTGCTTACATATCACTTTTTCCATTCAACTGAGATATATTTTATAACATTTGCAAAACATGTCACCAATAAATAACACATCAAACAGCAATGATGCCAACAAGGAAGAAAAAAAGGGATCGGCTGAAAGAGGCTGATATAGATGCACAGGAAACTCATTAGCAAACACAGTTTTTTTTTTAAAGACATGGAAAGTGCTCAAAAGAAGAACTACAAACTCTTAACTAAATGAAAGACAGCTCCACATGAGTAATAATTAATAAAATAAATGAGTATTAAAACACAAAACACTGAGCTTTCACCTCACATCCATCAAATTGGCAAAGATGAACTTATAAAGTCTAACATAATGGACAAATTAGAGAAGCAAGGAAAAAAAATCACTTGTTAGATTAATGGATGACAAAAAAGTTCATGACCAAACAAGGGATAGAGAAAATCATAGGAGGGAAAACAGACACTTTTGATTACATAAAATTAGAAAGTTATTGCACAAACAAAACCAATGAAGCTAAAGTTAGAAGAGAAGAAAGTAAATGGGAAAAAATCTTTGTAGCAAGTTACTCTGCCCCCTCAAAGGGTTTTATATTTGATCCTGGAGGCAATACAGAGCCATTGGAGTTTTCTGACTAGAAAGGATGACATGGTCAGATCTGTGGTTTAGGAATATCACTTTGACTATCTAAATGTAGGATAAACAGGAATAAAGAGACTTGTGGCAGGAAGATGAATTCATAGTTCAAGTGAAAGATAATTAGGAATGACCTATATCAGGGTAGAGGCTATGTAAGAGGAAAGAAGGAGGCAAATTCAAGAGATCTTATGAAGGTAAAATTGACAGGTCTTGGCAATAGATTGGATATGGGGACAGAGAGTGAGGAGTCAAGGATAACATCTAGGTTGCAAATGTGGGTAACAGGAAAAATTGTGGTGCCCTCAACAGTGATAGGGAAGCTAGGAAGAAGGGAGAATTTGAGGGGGAAAATGATGTGTTCAGTTTTTGATATGTTGAGTTTAAGATGTCTACAGGATATCCAGTTGGAGATGTCCAATAGGCATTTGGAGATGAGACTGGAGATCAGTAGAGAGGTGAGGAGTAGATAAAAATCATGAGCATAGAGATGATAATTGAATCCATAGGAATTGATGAGCTCACCAAGTGAAACTTTATAGGGGGCAAAGAGAAGAGAGCTCAGGACAGAGCCTTATGAGACTCACAATAGGTATAAACTGGATGAAATATATGGCAAGGAGACTAAGAAGTAATAGTAAGATAGGTAGAAGGAGAACAAGAAGAAAGTATTTCATGAAAGCCTAAAGAGAAGAGAATATCAAGGAGAAGGTGATTAACAGTATAAAGGTGGTAAAGAGACCAAAAAGGATGAAAATTGAGAAAATTCCATTAGATTTTGCAATTAAGAGATCATTGGTAGCTGTGAGGAACACATCAGTTGTATGATGAGGTAGAAAGCTAGATTGCAGAGAATTAAGAAGACAGTGAAAGGAAAGGAAGTGGAGGCACCTATTGTAGTTAACCTTTTCAAAAAGTTTGACCACAAAAGAGAGGACAGATATGGCATAATAGCTGGTATTGTATGGAACAAGTGAGGGTTTTTTGGTGATGGAGGAGACATGGGTATGTTTGGAGGCTATAGGGAAGTGGCCAGTAGACAGAGAGAGATTGAAGATAAGTCAGAGAGTGGGGATAATAGGGCAATCCATTAGAGAAGATGGAATAGGATGGGATAACTTGTACATGCAGAGCAGTTTGCCCTGGCAAGGAGAAGAGCCCCTCATCATGTGAGATATTGGAAAAAGGAGTTAGTGGCAAAAGCCACGTGGGCAAAGTGAGGTAAGGATGAAGGGTGAAGAGGGAGCTCTCAGCAAATAGCCTCCATTTTTTCAGTAAAATATGACTCAAGTTTTTCAGTTAAGAAGGTGCTGAGATGGGGAGCCATGAGAGCTTTGGGGAGAGATGACAAGGGTTGGGAGTGCCATTGAATTGAATGGGCTAATGAATACATTTGGTTGTTATTTAGTCGTTCAATTATGTCTCACTCTTCTTGTCCCCATGAACCATAGCATGCCACATCCTTCTGTCCTCTGTTATCTACTGAAATCTGTCCAAGCTTATGTTCATTGCTTTAATGACACTATCTATTCATTTCATCCTCTGCTATCACCTTCTCCTTTTATCTTCAATCTTTCCCTGCATTAGAGTCTTTTCCAGTGAGTCCTGTCTTCTCATTATGTGGCCAAAGTATTTAAGCTTCGCTTCAGTAATTTTCCTTCCAATGAATGGCCAGTTAATTTCTTTAAGTATTTTTGATTTGATCTCCTTGCTTTCCAAGGAATTTTCAAAAATCTTCTCCAGCACCATAATTTGAAAGTGTTGCTTCTTTTGTACTTAATTTTCCTTATAGTGCAGGGGTGGGAAACCTGCAACCTTGAGGCCACATGTGACTCTCTAGGTCCTCAAGTGTGGCCTTTTGCTGGAATCCAAATTTCTCAGAACAAATTCCCTTAATACAAGGATTTGTTCTGTAAAACTTGGATTCAGTCTAAAGGTCACACCCAAGGACATAGGCCACATGTGGCTTCAAGGTCACAGGTTCCCCAGCCCTTTTATAGTACAACTCTCACAGCCATACATTACTACTAGAATAACCATAGCTTTGACTATATGGACCTTTGTCAGCAAGGTGATGTCTCTGCTTTTTAGTATGCTATCCAGATTTGCCATAGCTTTCCTTCCAAGGAGCAAGCGTCTTTTAATTTCATGGGTGCAGTCACCATCTGCAATGATCTTTGAGCCCAAGAATATAAAATCTGACACTGCTTCCATTTCTTCTCCCTCTATTTGCCAGGAAGTAATAGGAACAGATGCCATGATCTTCTTTTTGTTAATATTAAGCTCCAAGCCAGCTTTTACACTCTCCTCTTTCACCCTCATCAAGAGGCTTCTTAATTCTTCTTCACCTTCTGCCATCAGATTGGTATCATCTGCATATCTGAGATTGTTGATATTTCTCCTGGCACCCTTAATTCTGGCTTTGATTCATCCAGCCTGGCATTTTGTATGAATAAATTATTGTTGTTGTTGAGTTCTTTCAGTCATGTCCGACTCTTTGTGACCCCGTTTGGGGTTTTCTTGGCAAGGGTACTGAGTAGTTTGTAATTTCCTTCTCCAGCTCATTTTACAGTTGAGGAAACTGAGGCAGAGTTAAGTGACTTGACCAGGGTCACACAGCTAGTAAGTGTCAGGGGTTGTATTTGAACTCTTGAATAAATTAGGGAGATGAAAAAGGATTGACTTGTAGTACTGAGGGCCCAGTTGAAGATATGTAATATAAATTTACAGTATTTTTAGTTCACATGGTTTCATTATTTTCTCCATCTTCATTCAGCAGCATATTGTAGGAGTAAAGGCAGAAGATGATGGGAGTGATCAAAGGCTGAAACTTGGTATGTCAAGATTGGCTATACAATAAGTGTAAGGGGCTCAAGGGGAAAGGGGAAAAGAAGAAGCTTTTACATAGGTCCACTATATGCCGGGCATCATGCTACGTGTTTTTTTACAAATGTTATCTCATTTAATCCTCATGGAGATAGGTGCTATTATCCCCATTTTAGAGTAGAGGAAACTGAGGCAATTAGAGGTTAAGTGACTTGGCCAGGATCACACCACTAGTGTTTGAGGCCAGATTTGTACTCAGGTCTTCCTGATTCCAGGTCCAGTATTCTATCCACTGGGCTACTCAAGAGAGCAAAGTGGAGAGTTGAACTTGGATAAAGATGGAGAAAGGAGGAGAGTATAGCTAGTATAAGTGCAGTGGCCTAGGAGAGAACTGAGGGGTCAAGGGACAGAAGGTCACAGCATGTATAAAGAACAGGGTTTGATAATAGAGAGGCAGAGGTAGATTGACAATCGAGTGTGATGAGATTAGGAAATTTCAGGGTTCGTGACCACAGAAGTGGTGTGTTTGTGAATGACGGCATGATCATATTCATTTGGGGCTAAGATGGGGTGGAGGTCATGAGGAATGAATAAGCTGAGGAACTGTGAGGTTAGCATGTTTCAGGGAGTATAAATAGGCATATTTAAGTCTCCTTCTATGTGGAGTTGATGAGGAGGGAAAGATTGTGAGACGGGCAATGAATGCAGTAACTGAAAAAAAAATGTGTCTTGGAGGAAGGCAGTTACACAAATTTTGATATGGTGGCAGATGTGGATGAAGTGAACTCTCCCCTGCCCCCATGCACCCCCCCCCCCCCCCCGCCCCACCATTGAGTCAGAGGGAATCAGTGAAAGTTTGGCCAGTGCTAGAAAGGGAGGCCAGAGTGCCTGTGTCACCAGGAGCGAGCCAGGTCTCTGTGAGAGCCACAAGATGGAAGGGTTAATAAAGGGAAAGAGTTAAGATGAAAGCAAATTTGGGGCCCACGAAGCAGGTATTCCAGAGAATACAATGGAAGGGGGGGTATAGCTTTAGCATGAGATATTGTGGTAGGGAGTTGAAAGGGATAGAAATAAATAATCAGGCACTGGTATACAGGGAACAGGACTGGAATGATGACCACCAGGGGTTTAGAATCATGGGAATGAGGAGGGGTTGACGGGGAGCAGTTTGTTAACCATTAAGAAATGAGGTTAGGTAGATTGTCCTTAGTGGTTGACATCATGGTGGAATCTTATACTCTTACAGGATGGATGTTTATATTCTGTGGTTGTCTCATATGCCTATGATTAATTTAGCAGAAATATAAATCTTGTCAGTAAATCTCCCTTTTAATTGCAAACTTATTGGAATCCATGTGACACAAAGTGACCCTAATTTTGTTAAAATATCTTATATATCTTCTCCAGTAATGATAACAACAATTAACACTTTAGTAGAGAAAAATCAATGAACTAGCTGTTCCCTGATCTTGTCTTGTACTCTTCCTCTTCCAGGCATTTACAAAGATCTCTAAAGCCTGGAAAACCCTCCCCTCTCAATTTTCCTCTATAGCTGTTATGTTCTTCAAGGTCCAGATCATGTGCTACCTTCTCCATGAAGTTTCTCCTTGCCCCCACTGAGCAAGTCTGTCCTCAAATTTTCCTCAAATTCAGAGCATTTTGTCTAAATCATCCAATTTGTCTCTGTCACATTCGCTCTCATGTTATATCTATTTGTGTACAGTTCCTTTCTCTTCATATGAGTCTAAATTTTTTGAAGGGAAGTATATGCTATATTTTATCTTTGAACCCCTATAATGTAGCATAGTATCTTCATAAGGACCAGAATTTAAGAGTACTTTGAAGGACCACATTTCAACAGAGTGCATATTTATTTTTATTCACAAGGCAAAAAAAAAAATAGTTAGAAGGATGGAAATGTTTTATTCAAAATAAAATTATACTATTTGATTATATTTATTTGTATGTAAAGTGTATTAGCACAGATAGAAATTATAGTAAAATTATTGCTTTTAAAATCGTATTAATTCATGTGCCTAGTTGTTCCGGTGTCAATAGATATTTATCAAATATGTTGTTTGGTCAAACTGGACCATTTGCTAGTCTCTGTAAGTGATATCCCATCATCACCCTTCTTGACTTTGGACAAGCTTTATATCATCTGTGGAAAGTTCTCTCTTTTCACCTCTCTGTCATGTACTTCATAGCTCCCTTCAAGGGTCTCCTTGAGACCAATTTCTTAGCAGAAAACTCTTCTAAGTTTCCCAGGTTTGTTGTTTAATTTGATCATTTGGACCCACAGCCCTTTTCTAACCCAGCTACTCTTAAGGAGAATACAATTCATATAACTAGGCTGCTGTTTTTATTACATCATCTTTTGCAAGTGATGTACTATACTTGTGTAGCTCTCATCATTGGGGTGCTCCCCCTAACCATGCACAATATGGCCCATTCATGCTTGTCCTGTGTGATTCTTCTCTAATTCCTCTTAATAAATTCTCCATAGATGTCTACCCAAGATTCTGGAGTATTCTAGAGAAATTAACCATATATAGGTATCAGTGCTAATTGATATTAAAGGAAATACCCTTTAAGATATTTTTTTGTTCTAAGATAAAACATCATCATAACCAATGGACATATTAAAAACAAGCAAATCTCAAAGGAAATTGTTATAGAATGTATAAAAGAAAATAAAGTGTTAAGTATTTGTCTTAATTTTTATGTGTTGCCACTTAGAAATCAGCTGTGCTAATAAAGATAGTTAATAAAATATCATACTTATAGATAACTTAAAGCTTTACAGAGCTCATTTCAGTCTTTTCATTATAGCTACTATTGTTTCTTTTTTTTTCTTTTTGGGCAATCAGGGTTAAGTGACTTGCCCAGCGTCACACAGCTAGTAAGTATTTGACATCAAATTTGAACTCAGGTCCTCTTGATTCCAGGGCTGGTGCTCTATCCATGGCACCACCTGTCTACCCCATACTATTGTTTCTTAATCACTCTCTGCTCTGTGTAGCTGTCCATGATTCAACACTGGAAAGGACAGCTTTTATATTGAATGAAAGAACTGAGATTCAAAAAGGTTTTGGCAGACTACAACTAGAGGTTTCATCAAATGAAATAAAATTTAGGACAGGTGAACATCTTGGAGATGGACCCATGATTTCATTAGTGCAGGGAGCTCTTGGTGAGTAAACTTTCTCTGCTGATTCAGCTAAGGACCTTCTCTGTCTCTTCTGGTCTTAAAGAACTGCCTTACAGACTGAGCGGTATAACCCAAGGTCATACAGTTGGTATTTGTCAGATGACGGGCTTGAACTCAGGTTTTCCTGACTTCAAAGCCAGCTCTCTATACTCTGCCATGTTATATTTCAATAGGATGATATGAGAAAGGGATAAATGAGAAGTCTTACATTTGGGCTGGGGGAGAGGGGAAAGGGAATGAGTATTTTATACAGTACCTACTACTTGGCAGGCACTATACCAAAAACTTGGCAAATGTTATCTTTTGGTCCTCACAACAAGCCTTGGAGGTAGGTGGTATTATTATTATCATTTTACAGTTGAGGAAATGGAGGCAAATAGAGGCTAAGCGATTTGCCCAGGATTACACAGCTAATAAATGTCTGAGACTAGATTTGAACTCAGGTTCTGACTGCAGGCCCACCACTCTATCCTCTGTGCCATATAGATGTCTCTAATTGGGTCTTTAAAACTCAATTATACATATATAGGATGAGAGGGACATGATTAGATGATAGAACATGTGAAAAGTAATTGTAGATTTTGGTGGACTCTATAGATGAGCTAAATTAAGATAAGGCAGCAAGAAAACCTAATGAGAGCTCACTGATGTACAGTGGTGAGGGATGTGACAGCCCCCCTATACACTGTTTGTTGAACGGACCTCATATTCTCACCCAAGAGCCACATTTTAAAAAGTGCATTGATACTGCAGGGACAAAAGGGGAAGGAGTTGATCCCAAAGAGCAACACTGCCACCCATGGGTAGCATTCATAGGAAAGGAATTGATACCAACAGGGAATACCTATAGGTGTGGGGACTCCATTGTCCCTACCTCCCCAGATGGCATATGGTAAGTAGCGTGGATGCAGAGTGGGATGTACATGATTCCTGCTCAGGTCATGGACCCCAAGCCACTCAGTGACTTACTCATATAGAGTTTTTAGGCCAATAGCTGACGTAGTACTAATTTAGGACACCTCAATCACCAGTGAGGGAAGGCACTGGGACACCATGGTGTGGATCATTGAAATGAGGGTATTCTGTGAACTGCCTAAAAAGAAGGAATGAAGAGGGCTGCATTTAGCATAGTGGCTTACACATAATAGGTGCTTAATAAATGTTTAATGAATGATTGATTAAATGAGGGGCAGGGAGCCAAGAAACAACACTAACTGTGCCAAAATGTAATGGCAGCTGGGAAGGTGGAGCTGCCAGGTCTTCAGGTTAGTTACAGCATAGCATACATACATTCTGGGGACTTGGACTGAACCAGTGAAACCAAGTTTCACCAGGTCACAGGTATGCTCGATTACATAAAGAGGACTGATCAGAGGGTGAGGGGATTCAAATCCAAGTCATGTGAGGATCTATTAAAGGAATATGGAATGTTTAATGTGAAAATTAAGAGGGGATAGTATAGCTATCTCCAAGTTTGTGACAGGCTGTTATGTGGAAGAGAAGTCAAGCTTGCTTGGTCTCAAAAGGTAAGATGAGAAACGGACAGATACTGGGCAAAGTTCTTAACAACTAACACTGTTCAAAATAGGATGGGTCATCCCCCTTGGGGTTCGTGAGTTATCCATCTTTGGAAGTCTTCAAGTAAGGGATTAATGTGGCCAAAGTTTTACTAGAAAGCAGTTTCCTAATTCTGCCTTGTGTTGAACAAGATGATCTCTGAAGGTCCCTCTTTTTCAGGATGATGAAGACAGTTATAATTGTTAGCTGAAGGGATTCTGAAGGCTTAATGATGTTAAATAATACATTATGCTTCCCTTCATACATAAAGACAATGCGGTTGACTCTTTGTGAATAGCACATATTCTTCGGCTACTTTTTTTTTCTTCCAGTAACAATGATAAAATTTTACCAAGGGCATCATTCACACTTGTGCCTCAATAAATATGAGATGTCTGGTCAGCTTTAAGGGGAGTGGTCTGTAGCAATGAAATTGAATTTTTCTCTACGGTGAAATCAACTGACCTATGGATTCAAAATCAAAAAGTCCTGGCTTAATTACCACCTGGCTCTACTATATTAATGACTGAAAAAAAATTCTGGTCAATCACAGCTAAATTGTAGGCTGCACCTTTACTGTCAAATTTTCCAAAGGTTTGCACAATGAACACCTGAAAAAAAAACAACCCAACCTCATAAATATGCCCTGAGTAAAGTGTACATGCAACTACCTGTTTTTGTTTGCAATGACTTAATTTATACATGAAAAATCCACATGAATGCCCAGATTTAGAAATAGGTTAGTACAAGAAAAGCACGCATGAGCTGCAACTAGAGCAGATGCTAATAAATGTTTAGTCTTTAGTTTTATTTCAGTGTAACTTTTTATGGAGAAAAAAAGATGTTAGGTGTTAGATCTGATGCATTCACTATTCTGAGAAAGAAAAAAATGACTAATCACAGCATAGTCGTTATTAACCTTATTAATGCATGAAAACTGGCAAAAGAGAAAGATAACTATCAATGCAGTACTGCATAATTTGACCTTTCAAAGATGCTGCAAGATAGGAACATTTCCCCAGCCTACAAAATTCATAATGATAGGAAAACAAATTTAAAATGATATATTTCAATTGGAGAGGTCACCATCTTCCCATCTGGGAGGCCTGGTTTTTCTTGGATGTTAGGCTTTCAAGAGACCTTCTTGGGAAAAAGAGGTGACAGCCAACTCATTGCCTAATTGATTTAGGAATAGTGCCCAGGGAGATAGTCCAATTAAGTCTACAAGCCGGCAATTAGCAGGAAGGCCTCTAAATCCCTGCACTGAGAGCTTGTTTGCTTTAGTAAGAACATAAATGTGCTAGAGATAGGCAGGGAGAGCTGGGCTTTCTGGAAAGCTGCTGTGAGTAGTCCCACAAGGGAGGACTGAAGAAAAGCTAGGTATACTGGGCAGGGAGCCTTTTGCTTAATAGTTAACTGGGTCATTTAGATGATGTATATATATATTTTTTTATAACAGACAACATGTAAAACATCAAACATCCACTTTGTGTTGAATGTGGAGATATACAACTGTAAAACCTGTTGTTGGGCAAAGTGGGGCTGGATTATTTATCTTAAAATAAGTGACACTTGACAATTTTTTTTAACCTTCTCTACATTCTTCTTGGACAGCAACGACATTTTGAGTATATTCAGGTACATTTTCTATTATTTGGAAAAACAGTGCTCCGACTACAATACAATAAATCTGTTGACTAATAGATAATTGTCTTTTAGCTCAAATGAGATGCTATAGGTATAAGCAAATCTTAAAGTGCTATGTAAATGTTAGCTAATATTATTATTTTAGGTTAATAAGGTCAGATGAAGTAAATTAATTTAATTTCAGGAGCTAAAAATGATTGTCATATTGCCTAAGTCATTGTCTCCTAGGAAATTTTATATTTTTGTGTGAATTGCAATGATTTAATTAATAAGATTCATACAACTATTTGTAAAAAGAGGAGCTAAGTTTGTCAGAATTTAAAAATGTACTTCCTTTCTATTCCTTTCTATTTGCAACTGACCATAACATGTATGATAACCATGCCATTTGTAGAGTGCTGGGCCTTGGATCAGAAGTCCTGAATTCAAACCTACACTCAGATACTTACTAGCCATATGACCCCGGGCAATTAATTTCACCTTTGTTTGCCTCAGTTTCCTCTATTGTAAAATGCTAATAATAATTATAGCACAAATGAGACAATATCTGTAAAAGTGCTTAGTACAATACTGGCACACAGTAGGTGCTATATAATTATTCCTTTTTCTTATGCTTATCTATCTCTCTCATTTTGGGTTTTATTATGTATTCTTCAGCTTTGATCACTGACAGCACCGTAGTACTAAATTGGAAGCCAAAGGGCATGGCTCTAAACACTGACTTGATAAACTATCATGGGTAAATCATCCAATCTTTCTGAGCCTACGTCTTCATCTTTTTAATGAAAAAAGACTAGGTCTCTAAGGTCCCTTCAAAGTCTATGGGAAAGAGTCCTGACTTAGAGTCAGTGGAGACCCAAATTCAAAGTCCTACTACAACACTAGCAGTTTAACATAAGTTTCTTTTCCCTGAGCCTCAGTTTTCTCACCTGCAAAATGGGGATAATTTACCTATCATATTCTATTTCATGGAGTTTTCATGAGGATCAAATGAGACAATATATGGGAAATGTTTTGTAAGCTTTACATCACTGTGTAAATATCAGTCATTGTTATTGCTGTTGCTTAAATGTTAAATGATCTAGCTGAGGTTTCCAGTACTGAGCATTTCTCTTTTTTTGTTTGTTTTTTGGAGGGCAATTGGGGTTAAGTAACTTGCCCAAGGTCACGTGGCTAGTTTTTGTGTTAAGTGTCTGAGGTCGAATTTGAACTCAGGTCCTCCTGACTCTAGGGCTGGTGCTCTATTCATTGCACCACCTAGCTGCCCCATTACTGAGCATTTCTGAGAGGATATGAGAGGAATTACACAGGATGAGAAAATATGGATGATTTACAATCTGTATAAAGGGGTGAAAAACTAATATTTATAAGGTCACAGATCTATCAAAATACCAAAGTATTCTCAGTAAGGATTTTTTTTTAAATTGATACACTTCATACTTATTTTAAAAATTCAAGAAATTTTTGGTTGGGATGCTTTGCTGAGAACTGTATTAATTTCATTTTTGAACATTCAGGAATTCTGATTATGGCAATACACAAATCAATGTAATTATTGTGATAAATGTCTGAAGTCCCTGTTGGGATATTAATGAAATAATCTTCATAATGAAACCACATGTAGAAAGAATAAAGCCCAGACTGATTTGAGCAAAAAGTGAATGTATTATGGGAATAGTCTTATACCCTTAATTCTAACACGAGTAACAGAAACACTTTAACTCACAACTTATCCTTTTCTTTTACTCACCTAGTTTAAACAGCAGTACACCTAGTGGCCCTCTGTCAAACCTAAGGAACAAGAGATCATGAACGTCAATATTGTTTGGAGTCTGAGGAACAAGCTGAGGAGCTGTCCACTGCATTTGAATTAGGCTACTGGAGACATCGAAGTGTTTACTAAGTTGCAGGGTCTTCCTTGGTGAGCAGTCTTCTGCCAAAAGCTGCACTTTAATAGGCGATAGTGCGATGTCAAAAATCTGCAAATCCCCTTGGGAACTTCCAACTAGTAGGATGGCCCCGCCCGGGTGGCAACTAATGAATGTGGGCAACATTTCAGCCTGAGCCAACAGAGTCACTCTTCGGTGGGCTTCATAGAGAATGATTGAAGAATCTTCACAGCCTAGAATTAGTTTGTCTTCAGCAACATTCCTGCAGCAGCTGATGGCCTTTGATCGTAGTGGTATTCTGGTGACTGTTACACAGTGGATTTTGTTCCGAACACACTCATAAATGCAGCTGTCAGCCATGGGTTCTTTGTCTACACTGATGGAGTGCTCTACTGTGTGTACCTGATAAGGCTGATTAGTGCTAAAGCTAGCATCAAGTAGATTCCATTCTGTACGGATGAAACTCAGAACCTGTATGAAAAAAAGTATATTCAGATAAACACTTATTTTCTTCTTTCATTGGATAATGTGCTGTATATTAACTAGTGTGCTAGCATCTTATCAGAAACCATTCACTTCCCAATTTGAACTCAGCAATACAAAATTTAAACGTAAAAATAAAATAGCAGCAGAAATCGAATTTATCATTAAAAATATTGGTTTAAACTTTTTTGGAAGGTTTACAAAAAGCATAAAACAAAAAGACCTCAACAAATATCTATGTACTAAATGCAAGATATAACTAAATAGTCTAAATATGAGAATTATTTTAGGCAAAAGAAATAGAAATGGCACCAAAATTTCTAATGCTATTTGAAAAAGATAGACCCAGGGAAGTTAAATAATTTGAAGGCACATAGGTAGTAAACTTCAGAGGTTCTCTGAGTCAATAGCTAGTATTCTTTCTATTGCACCACACTGTCTCCCATTACCATACTTGTTATCAAACAAGTGAATGTAAATATTAATGATTATTTGGGATAAGTAGGGAAGAGATTGTTTGTTTAGAATACCATTATCTGGACAATGTAAATATGAAGCTATAAGCTTCAGTGAAATTTTTTTTCTTCTGGGGGCTGTTGGTGATGGCAATGGTACAGAGAAGAGTTCAAGAAAAGAGCATGGAGGACAACTAAATTGGGGGGTAGGAGAGGGTGGTGGTGGCTTTAGGATGCTAGAAGATGGGTGGCCCATCAATCATCAATCAATAAACAAAGTTATTAGGTATCTACTTTGTGGTAGGTACTAGGGATATGAAATCCAAAAAACATAGTCCTTGCTTTCAAGAGGTTTAAATTTTGTTGTCCCCCCACCCTGAAACCTGGCCACACCCCTTTGGTGTCTGGAGAGGGAAGGTGTTTCCCTAGCAAAAGAGTTGCATGGTAGTATGACCCTAGAGAAGACATATAAGGGAAGTGGGTAAAGTCACATAACACAAGTAGGTGGAGGACCAACCACAAAAGCATGAAACTCTCAGGAAGATGATCTGCCTTTACTCTCCAGACTCCCTATTGCTCAGGAAGGAAGCTTGCCACCTTGAATGCCAATGCCCTGGGGAAAAGACTCTACCTTAGTTAGTCATCAAAGATAATCATTCATTTGTTTTTAAAGAAAGAAAAAAAATTATAGGCTAAGGCCTACTGACTATTGTAGGCTGATGATATTGGTGACACAGGGAAATTTTTAAAAAATACTTTAGTAACAAAAGGAAGAAACTAGTTAGCACTAGGGAGGGGAAAGAGCACTGGACTCAAACTTACATACATGACCCAGGTGGCAGGCTTGGAGTGAATCAGACATGTAACTCAGGAAATTAATTCTTTTTGGTGTCTGTTTCCTTGTCTGGGGAAAAAATTCTTTTTCTGCCTATTTCATAGCTTGGTATGGATCAAAGAAAATAATGTAAAAGCATTCTGTAAATAACACCAATTGAATGTATTATCAATACTATCATCAATATTAATCATCCTCAACCAGTACTATCATCAATACTAACCGTTCTCAAAACAAGAAAGAACAAAAAATATAACAAAGGAAGAATGTGATGGTAACTCACATTTACGTAGCATTTTGAGATTGATGAATAACTTTTCCTACAATAACCATGTCAGGTAGGTAATAAATAATAATTTGTATGTGCCAAGCACTTAAGGTTTATAACATACCTTCCTCTCAATAACCCTGTGAAGCAGACAGTGCAAATATTATTATTCCAATTTTTCAGAGGAGGAAACTGAGGAGCAAAGAACTAGTAAAGTCACATGGCTAGCTAAATTTGGGGTGGATTTGAACTCAGATTTCCTAAAATGAGGTACAATGCTCTTTCCTCTATACCATGCTGCCTCTTAGCAAAAAAAAAAATACTAAGAATACTGGATATTCCTTTTAATCACATACATGCATATATGTAAGTACATACATATACACATTATATATACACATATGTATATTTATATATATACGCATATAAACATCAATGAACAAAACTCAAAACTAAAAAGGAAAAGTAGGCACAAAAATATCTCTTTATTGAAATGGATGTGTTCCAATGACAAATACCTTGTTCAGATATTTCATTATCAGAGGCCAAAATAATATGAAAGGTGTGCAGTCATGTGGAAGATAAGTTAGACTTCTTCTGCATACTCTGGGAGTAATGGTTGGGAAATTACAGGGAGATTCAATATAAGAAAACCATCCTAATAATAAGCATTATTTAAAAGTGGAATGGCTGTGTCATTGGAGGTTTTCTTTCATATTTTTAAAAGGGTGTTACTTTTCTAAACTGTAGTATATGATTGTGATGGAATATTATTGTGTAATAAGCAATGACAAGCAGAATTGTTTTAGAAAAATTTGAAAAGACTGACATGAACTGACACAAAGTGAAGTGAGAGGAACCAGGAGAAAATTGTATGCAATAATAGCAATATTGTACAATGAAGAACTGGTGACTTAGCTGTTCTCAGTGATACAATGATGCAAGACAATCCCAAAGGACTCATAATGAAACATGCAATTTTCCTTCAAAGAAAGAACTAATACTGTCTGAATACAGACTGAAGCATGCTACTTCTCTCTCTCTCTCTCTCTCTCTCTCTCTCTCTCTCTCTCTCTCTCT
>NW_027187342.1:10762697-10822702 GCF_028583685.1 Petaurus breviceps papuanus | reverse complement strand
TCTCTCTCTCTCTCTCTCTCTCTCTCTCTCTCTCTCTCTCTCTCTCTCATATCTTGTATAAAATGTCTAATATAGAAATGTTTTACATGATTGCACATGTATAATCTAAATCGAATTGTTTACTCTTTTGGGGGGAATGGGAGGGAGGGAAGGACAGAATTTGGAACTCAAAACGCTTAAAAATGTAAAAACCTGTTTTAACACATAATTGGGGAAAATAAAATATTCAAAAGAAATTATGAACTTAACACCAAATAAGGTGAGTATTTCCATATAAAAAGAACAGAAAAAAGACCATACATGAAATCACGAATGCTTTATGAACAGTGAGTTTTTCTAATATATTCAACATGTTATCTCTAAAATTGCCCTACTTGACTGTATTTTCTATTGACTTTTGTTCTGTTTCTTCTGTGCATTTTTTTTCATTTTTGGAGTTCCATCACCTGTTCTACCCTCCACAAATTGAAAGAAAAAATAAAACTCTTGGATCTGATCTTCAGACTTAAGTAAAATAAATTCCCACATTGGGCACACATTCTTAGATATACATTCTAGAAACGTATGTGTCATTCTGCACTTTGAGTTCACCACCTCTCTGTCAGGAGGCAGGTAACATGTTTTATCTTTTCCTTTGGTATCATAGTTGGTCATTATATTGATCAGAGTTCTTAGGTCTCTCAAAGTTGTTTTTCTTTTTAAAAAAAAGTCATTGTTACTAAATAAATTATTCTGCTTCTGCTCACTTCATTTTGTATCAGTTCATATAAATCTATCCAGGTTTCTCTGAATTGATCCCTTTCATCATTTTTATGGCATAATAAAATTCCATTACATTTATATATGATTTGTTCCATCATTTCCTTACTAATGGCTACCCTTTAGTTTCCCAACCTTTGCCACCAGAGAAAGAGATCTTATAAATATTATTGTACATATGTGTCATTTTTGTCTTTTTTTCACCTTTTTGAGGGTAAAGGCCTAGTAGTAGTATGATTGAGTCAAGGGGCATGTAATAATTTGGTGACCATTTTGGTTATAGTTCCAAATTGCTTTCTAGAAAAGCATTGTTCCACCAACATAGTATTAATTTGTCTACTTTCCCTTAGTGTGTACAATTGTCATTCTTTGTCATTTTTGCCCAGGTTACAAGTATGAATTAGAATATCATTGTTTTAATTTGCATTTATCTTGCCATCAGCTATTTGGATAATTTTTTCATGATAATTGATTGCTTCATTGGAAAGTGCTCATTCATCTCCTTTGTCCATCTTACTGGAGACTTAATAGATGGCTGGATGACCACTAAGGCTGAGTTGGACAAGATGGCCTCTGAGGTCTGTCTCTTCCAACTGTAATATCTAAGACTCTTTGATTCTAAAATAAAATTTTATATCTGATATATAGAAGATGAATTATAGGGCATCTTACACACACACACTTTCTCTCTACACACTAGTGCCTGTTAAATCTGCCAGCACATGTTTCTGCTCAAAAATCTTCAATGACTCCCCACTGCCTACTTTTGCCTTCCATTCAAGACCTTTCACGATTTAAGACCAATTTATCTTTCCAATCATATCTCCTTTGACTTCCTTAAACATACAGTATACTCCCGCCAAATGAGATCACTTGTTGCCTGAACATACCACTGACTTCCCACTTCCATATATTTGTTCACATTGTTGCCTCTGATGGAATGCCCTTTCTCTCCCTCCCTTGTGAAATCACATGAATCTATTAAGAGGAAATACAAATACCTCTTCTTCTCTGAAGCCTTAGTTGATCCTTAAGCCAAAAGTGATCTCTCTGTTCTCTGAATTGCTATAACACTTTCCACCTTTATCATGAAATTTAGACCCTTCTTGCAGTATAACTATTTGTGTACTACTCTTATCATCCTTAACAGACTACAAATGCCTTCAAGGTACAATCTTGGTAAACCCTCACAAGAACTAGCACACTGCCTTTGATACAATAAGCATTCAGTAAATGTGTGGTAAATGAAAAAAAAATGCTAATGAAAATAATATCTGACTTCCTAAAAAGGAGTTCTATTTCTAGGATATCAATCAATCAACAAACACTTATTAAGTTCCTAATATGTGCCAGACACTGGTGAAACAAGAAGAAATAGGTGAAACCATGCCTGCTCCCTGAGATGAAATTCTAATGGGGGCAGAGGAAGATGAGCAGTACAAATAAAAACATATGGTATAAATATAGGCTGAATAAATACAAATATGTACAAAAGAGTTAAATGCAAGATAGTTTGGGAGGGAGGGGCAATAGTGTTTGAGAGAATAATGAAAGGCTTTATGAAGAAGATAATATATGAGCTGAGTAAAAGGAAGAAAGGATCTCTGTGAGGCAGAGGTAATGAGGGAATGTGTTTTAGTCATATGAGATAGCCAGTACAAAGGCACAAAAAATAACAGAAGGAATGTGAAGAACAGCAAGAAGACCAGTTTGTCTGGATAGTAATGTTCAGTGAGGCTGGATGAATAGGTTGAGGACAGGCCATGAAGGGCTTTAAAAGCTAAACAGAGGAGGTTATTTTTTATCCTGAAGGATAAAACTCCCACTGGAGTTTAGCAAGGAGAGGAGAGGCAAGGTAAGATCAGAATTTAAGGGAAATTAATTTGGCAACTGTGTTTCTCATGGGCTAGAGGAAGAGGAAACTGAAGGCAGGTAGATCAATTAGGAGGCTGCTGCAGTAAAGGCAGTTCTTTTTTTTTGGGGGGGGGGAAGACAGGACAATTGGGGTTAAGTGACTTGCCCAAGGTCACACAGCTAGTAAGTGTTAAGTGTCTGAGGCCAGATTTGAACTCAGGTCTTCCTGACTCCAGGGTCAGTGCTCTATTTGCTGTGCCATCTTGCTACCCCTGTAAAGGCAGTTCTTAATCAAAGAATCACTCTGCTATAAACGAAGAGCATGCCTTATACACACATCTCTTGAAAGAACCAAAGAAAAGATAATAGCAAAACTATTTCCCAACCTCCAAAACTAATGGATGTTGCCAATTTAATCAATTCATTTATGTAAAAGAATATGAGAAAAGAGAAACTTTAAAATTAAATTACTCTAACATCTCTTTCAAAGAGATAATGACAAATCACAAATAAACAGTCAGATGGGGGGATTTGGGATTCAAAAACAAGAGGAATCAGAATACTACTGCAGTATTACATAAATGAAAAAACCTAAAAAAGAGATATCACAAACAAAAATTCCAACCAACTGAGGTGTGAATTAGTAAATACTAATCTTAAGGACATTAGATTAATAATCTAAAATTCAAATGCATCTGTGATATCATCAATTTGGGAGTTCCCTTCGATGATTCAGAGAGCAACTCATCCATGCCTGCCCATCCCAGGCAGCTCTTGTTTATGTTCTCCCCAAAGTTTGCCAGATGGGGTCTTCCCCAAATACTGGAGGCCTATCTTGATTTCTCCCAATATCATGAGGATCCCAGTGGAACACTTTGGCTGACCACCTGTCATCTCTCACTCATGCCAGCCCATCTCCTCTCCCAGGCATATATATCCTTCATGATTGTTCTTTTTCAGAGTACTCCACTGATAATATTTTGCAGCCTTCTCACACTCACCATGCATCCCTCCATTGCTGTTGGTGTGATACTAGTTTTTAGTTCAGAATCAGTGGCATACCAGGCCTTGTTGCCAGGGAGCAACTAATCAATCACCAAACAGTATTTATTAAGTGCCTACTATGTGCTAGTAACTATGTAAAGCTCTGGGGATATAGCAATTTGTAGCAGCAAGCACCCCAGCATCCCCAGAGTGGCTGCTAACACAGGTTCTTAGATCTGCTTTTCTGAAGGAAAGCAACTCAAAATGGGTTAACAGTCTTGCTTTAATCAATCAAGCATATCATTTACCTAGTTCAGGGGAAAAAAATCAGCACCCTGAACTTCAGAGTATACAGACAGAAGTTACAAGAAAACAGAGAAACATTTCAAGCAGACAGGTCTCGAACTGTCTGACCATTACATCCATACCCAGTCACAGTTACCAGAGAGGGAAGCATCAACATCTGGGTTTTCAAAGCCGGGGGGCTTTCAGCAGCAGCTCAGAGTCTCATCTGGTCAAATCACACAACACTTCTCAAATCGAGCCCCAAAGCAAAGCCTTGCATCAGGGTTTATATAGCCTTCTCCTGGCTCCTAGAATGTAACAACTTTCTTCACCCACTGCCCAATCACAAAGTATCTCCTGAAAAACAAGCCTCTCACCGAAGGCTCCAGGTGCACTTAAGCCTATCAGAGGGCCTTGGGGCAGGGAAGTTCTTAAATTTATATTCCCATAACACAATTCTACTTTAAATGTCAGCAAAAACCTGGAGAACTTGGAGTCAATAAACAGGCTTTGTATTTCCCCCAAACAATCCAGCCCTCTCTCTTCCTCCTCTGTAAGGCTCAACCAAGCTCACTATCCATGGGTACTATCTGTCCCAAATTAACACATTGTTGAACAAACTCTATAGTATGCTAAAATGCATATGGGAATCTGGATAATAGATGTTCTCCATCTATTTGGTCTTCTCTGTGTATATGAATGAATGGGTCATATACCTTTGAATGATTCCACCTATTTTTTCTATCTTATTTTACCTAGCTATTTACACCTCCCTGGTTAAAATGCAAGCTCAATGAAGACAAAGGTTGATCTTTGCCTTTTTTTCCAGTGCTTAGCACAGTGGCTGGTACATATAAGAACTTTAGAAAAGTCTGTTGACTGATTCCTCATTTCTTCCAGGAGGCTCTGCAATGTGTTGGGGCTTGATGCAATCAAGACCTATTCACCATCCATAGGGAATCTCTACTTGACCTGGACTCCTCCAATCACAGTGAAGGCATAGACCTCCCTGTTTTGTGCCTCACCTGATTTTTCACAATAAGCACATGGGATCTTAGTTTGTTTTAGTTAATTGAGAGATGATAAAGGTGTGGGCCATTTTTGAAAACTGCTTGCAAAAGCCTTCTAGTTTTTATGAATGCTCTTATCTAGGAGGACTTCAGGCTGTGCATTGATGACTCCTGTAAAGATTTTATATAGAGGGAAGAGTAAGTCTATAGGTCAGTAGTTATTGATTTTTTCTGTCACCTTTTGCAGTATTAATAAGATCCAAAATTTTCCCATTGCCTTTGTTATCTTTCCTTCTATCTTATACCTTGTACATCATTCTTTTTTGATGCCTTCACAATTGTTCTCCTATGAGCATAAATCTGTTTCTTTTTTTCTCCCTGTCTCTAGTAGGCAGAGAAAAGCAAAATGAACTGGGCAAACCTACCCTCTCTCTGTTCAGTTATCATTATATCATGTGTCCCAAACAGTGGTCCTATCCAGTCTCTGATGACTCATTGAGAAAGTATTTATTAAGCAATTACTAGGTCCCAAGCATAGTGCTAAGTATAATCCGAAGCACTGGAGAGTCAAAAATAAAAGCAAGGCAATTCTTCCTTTCAAAGGACTTATATAATATCTAGGAGAGACAAAACATAAAGGAGTTTAGCTTCAGGAAGGGAGGGAATAAGTATTTATTGAGCATGTACCAAGTGCCAAGAACTGTGTAAGAGCTTTACAATTATTATCTCATTTGATCCATGGGAAGTAGGTATTATTATTATCCCCACTTTACAGATGACAAAACTGAGGAAACCAGGAGTTAATTGACTCACCCAGCGTCACACAGCCAGTAAGCATCTCAGGCTGGATTTAAATTCAGATCCTCCTGATCTCAGGCCTGTGCCACTTCTTCAGGGCAGATGGTAAAGCTCAGAGGATCTTAGGATATAGTAGCAAGGCAGATTTTAATCTCCCCCGTTAAAACATAAGTTCCTTGAAAGTAGGGATTACTTTATTTATTGTATTTATGTCCCTAGTGCCTAGCACAGTGTCTGGTACGTGGTAAGTGCTTAAAAAATACTGGATGATCGACAGATCCAAGTCGTATGAGCAGCAATGCAGGACAATGGGCTTCTAGGGCTCTTATCCATCCCCATTAGGAAGTGAGTCTGAGAGGAAGAGTAGGACCGGTGTTCTAGGATCCTGTAGGGGTTGATATTGATAAGAGGAGTCAGTGGTCAGTTGGGAAGGGGAAAGGAAATTGGGGTATGAGGACTCTTGCTCTGACAGGCTCTTTGGTGCTCAGATGAGGTGTGGATCCTCTTCATTCAATATAGCTTTAAAAAAATTGTATGTCCCTAGCACTTGCCGATCTCAGCTCATTTTAAGTTCTAACACTTGATATTCATTCCTTTTTGCTAGCCTTTTATCTTCATTACACATTTTTAAAAAAATGTAAGTTGCTTTGGTGAGCTCTCTGTGCATTTACATGTCTTTTCAGACAACTCCAGCTCATTAGAATGCTTTATTTCCCTTTGGGTCTTCAGAATGTAATCCTTAAGAGCTTACCCCTCCTGGGCTGACTTCTTATATAGCATTGTGGTCTATGGCTTCCTACCTACCTTTCCACTGAACCCTTTAAAGTCTGCTCTCCCAAAATCTAGCATGCAAATCAGATTATGCTCGGCATGTCCTTTCCTATCACCAACTCTAGGGAGAAATTCTTTTGCCTCAAGTTCCCATCATTTTCACTTTCCCCTACCTTCCCCCTCAAAAAAAAATCCTTGTTCTTTTCTCTTAGCAAGAATCAGATCCAGAAAAAAAAAAGCTTTTCTTGTGAGTTTCTCTATCTTGTAAAGGATGAAAGGGTAATTAGGGTAAACTGAAATGTCATTAGCTGAAATGTATGATTTTGGCAGAAAGACATCAGAGAAAGCTAGCATATGTTTGGATAGTTGAAGTCCTCTATCAAGCCTCTGGGTCAGGCTAGTGACCCTTTTCCCAAGTTGAGAACTGAGACTGAGAAACTAGGACCGACTTAGAGAACAGCAGATTCATGTTTCCCATTTCACACTGATCAGAGTATGTGCTCACTGAGTGGAATGGTGGGTAGATTAAATCCATGTAAGTGAAATGTAAATATGATGTGGTTCTACAACATATCTTATATTTATGCATTTGTGAAAATTTCCCCCCAGTGAAATCTAAACTCCTTGAGGGCAGGGACTCTATTGTATCTCTACTGTATCTCATTCCTAACATATAATAGGTGCTCAATAAATACTTTGGTTTTTCCCCAAAAAAAATCTTATCTGAAGTCAAAGAATCTGAGTATGAATTTTAGCTTTGACGCTTATTAACTGTGTGAACTTAGATGAGTCATTTAATCTCTATGAGCCTCAGTTTCCTTATCTGTTAAGTGAGGATAGTACTACTTGCATTCTCTACCTTGTAAGTTTGTTGGAAAAGGATTTTGTACATTTTAAAGCAGTGTAGGTAAAAACCATTTTATTAATCAATATTATTGAATGCCAAGCAAAAGAAGTTTGTTCTCTATTTAAGTCAAAAGAGACCACACAAAATTTTTGAAGAAAGGAGTAACATAACCAGATCTATACATTAGAAAGAAAAGGTTGGCAGTGTTGGGAAGGATGGCTTGTTAGGGGGAGAATGGAATTGGGAAAATCTGTTAGGAGGTAACTACGAGATTCTAGGAAGCTGGTAATGATGGTGATGGAGTGAATCAAGAGGTGGGTATAGATGAGAGAAATAAGAGACAATATGCAGTTAGAAGTAATAGGATTTGGCATCTAATTAAACATGAAAGGTGAAGGAGAGGCAAGAATCAGAGACAACATCAAAATTTCAAATACAGGATACTGGACAAATGGTGATGCTACTAACAGATATAATCACATGCAGATACACAGTTTTAATTGAAAAAATAATAAGGTATATTTGGGACACTCTGAGACAAAATATAGGTAGTATATCTATGTGCTAATAGCTTATTGGCAATTGGAAATTTGGACCTGGAGCTCAAAAGAGGGCTCAGGTTTGGAGATACATATTTTTTGGGAACCCTCTGCATAATGGTGATAGTTGAAGTTAGGGCAGTGGATGAGATGACTAATAGTTAATACGAAGAGATTAAAAGAAGGTCAAGGACAGAACCTTGTGGTAGGCCTACCTTAATTATTGCAAGGAAGATGAAGAACTGGGGGAGGAGACAGAAAAGATGACAGAAATGTAGGAGAAAACTCACAAGAATAGTGTCTTAGAAGCCAAAAGAAAGGAGAACGTACAAAAAAAGTAAAAGGCGGTTGGTAGCGGCAAATGTGGAAAGTTCAAGAATAAAAAAGTAAAAAAAATTCCAATAGCCTAAAGGGGAAAAAACAAAGTTTGCAAAGTTATGTAAATCTTGAGATTTTAAAGGTGAAAATTTGTGAAGGCTTTTCCTAAGAAAGGAAACCAATTACAATTTTGGGGAAAAGTAATTCCTTCAATTGGGCAGACTTTGCCATCTATAGGGCAAATGTCTTTTTGATTTGGATTGTGTGCTGGACATCTTCCATGTGGGTGGGAAATGCCTTTGGCAAATGTACCATTCCATGTTTTGTGCCATACTTGGAATTAATATTCAGAGGGTATTGAATAAAGATACCTCTGTTGTTACATCTCTCAAGGGAATGCTACATAGTTTATTATCCAGATTTTGGCAAAGCATTTGATAAAGCTTTTAATGTTATTCTTGTGGAAAAGATAAAGAGATGTGGTCAGAGCTACATTTTTATGTGTGTGTGTGTGTGTGTGTGCCCGGAGAAAACTTCACAAAACCCATTTAGGGGAAAAAACAGAAAAAGTACCTTCAAATACACTTTTTTAGACAAAACCTAGTTGAGAGGGTCTGGGGCAGAAACAGGGATCTTCAGACCAAAAGGCTGTGTGTGTGTGTGTGTGTGTGTGTGTGTGTGTGTGTGTACGCGTGTGTGTGCATAGGAGGAAAACTCACCTGAGGATAGGAAGTATGGGCCATGTTGTAGGTACTTTACTATTTTTACTAATTATTCAGACTAACTAGTTTTTATACTTAATTATTGTGGAAGGAAGGAAGGAAGGAAGGAAGGAAGGAAGGAAGGAAGGAAAGAAGGAAGGAAGGAAAGATTTATTATGTGCCAGGAACTGTGCCAAGTACTTTAGAAATATGGATCCTCATGACAACCCTGGGAGGGGTTAGAAGTTGAAGAAACTAAGACAGATAGAAGTAAAATTACTTGCCCAGAATCACACAGCCAGTAAGTGTCTGAGGTTGGATTTGAACTAGAGTCTTCCTCACTGTAGGCCCAGTACTCTATCCACATTGTGCTACTTAGCTGCCTCTGAATAACAAGAAGTGTTGTTGGTATCCTAAAGCAAAGGTCTATTTATCACCCTATAATTGAAAAGACTGTGCAATTAAGTGGATTCTGATCTGGTTAAATGGTCCAAAAAATGGTCTTTGGTGGTTCAATATCAGCTTGGAAGGAAGTCTCCAGAGGAATGCCTTGAGGAATCTGTGTTTGGCCCTGTGATGTTTAACATTCTTATTAATGACTTGAATAAAGGAACAGATGGCATGCTCAATAAATCTGCAGGTGACACCAAGCTGGGAGGGATGGCTCACACATTGAATAATAGAACTGGGATTTAAAAAGGCCTTGGCAGGATACAGCTTTGGGTTAGATCTATTAAGGTGAGATTTAATAGGGATGAATATAAAAACTTATACCAGTTTTCAAAAGTTCAACTTCATAAGTACAAGAGGTATGGATGGAAAATAGTTAATCTGGAAAACATCTAGATGATTTTGTGGACAAGTGAGCCCAGTATGAGTCAATGATGTGATATGGCAACCAATAAAACTAATGTAAAATTAGGTTGTATTAAGAAAAATCCAGTGTCCAGAAATAAGGTGATTTTCTCTGGATCTGAATGAATATTGTATTATTCCCCTCCCCCTCTTTTACTACATTTTTTTTTTTTTACCAATTTTCAAACATTTAATTTCACTTTTTCTTACTTATCCTCTACTCATTGGTGGGGGTGGGGGAGAGAAATACAAAACCCTCATATATAAGCAGAGTTAAATAAAACATATTGCTGTCGTGGTCATATGCAAAAATGCATTACTTATTCTCCAAATTATTAGTCCATCATCTTTCTCTGTCAGGAAATGGGCATCATTCTTCATCATCAGTCCTTAGGAATCATGGTTGATCATTATATTGATCAGTATTGTATTATTTTAACACAATAATAGGATGTATCTTGTTTGAAGCATATTTAATGCATCATTCTGCTCCAATGAATCAGAAGTTTTGGTTTTTTGTATAGTCAGTAAGCAAGAAGTACCATGTGACCTTGAATATTACAAACCTTTCAGTCCAAAGAACTGCATAGGAGAAACACATAAAGGGTACCATCATAATAACAGAAAAAGTAGCTGGTAAGGTCATGTATCAAAAGTGAGAAATAACCAATATAGTCCACTGGCATCTCTATAATGTCAAGGAATCTGGAGAAAGGCAGAGCATGGAAAGTGGATTGCCTGTCATAGATGTAGAAGAACACCTGGATAAGAGCTACATAGGTTAAGAAGAGTTGGTGATGTGATCCATATGGATGGAGACAGTACTCACATGACTGAGATCACAGTATCATCATCAAAATATCAAAGTGTCAGATACGTTATAATCAGTTCATCAAAATATCAAATCCTCTTAATTGAGCTTAAAGAGGCAATGGGCTATTGTTACAAGAGCATTGGACTTGGAAAACAGAATAAGTGCATTAGAATCCCTGCTTTATCACAACCTATCCTTGTGAGCACATGTGAGTTATTTAAACTGCCTATGCCTTAAGTTTCTTTTTGTTTTTTCTTATCCTGAACTTAAACACCAGTGAAAAACACCACAGAGCACAGAAAAAAAGGCTGTATTTGAAACCATGAACCTCCATTTCATCTTGATCCTTTTTGGAAAAATTATGTATTAAATTCCACCTTCAAATCATTACTTTCAAAACTGTCCTACTTATCTGTGTTTCCTTCTAACTTCCTATTGTTCCCTTCTCAGTATTTAAAACTTTGTTTACGATGGCACTCTTTTGGTTTCACCAGTACTGATCTACCTTCTCTCCCTATCCCCATTCCCATTCTCATCCCTACTTCAATTAAAAGTCTAAAGAAAGAAAAAAAGCCTTACAACAAATAAGCATAACCAAGAACAATGAGTCCTCACAGTGGTCATGTCCAAAAATATATGGCACTTTTTGCACCTTGAGTCTATCACCTTTCTGTCATAAGGTGGGTAACACACATCTAGGTAGTCTGGAGGCATGGTTGATCATTGCAATAAGCAGAGTTCTTAAGTCTTTCAAAGTTATTTTTCTTTGCAGTGTTTTCCTGTGGTTTTATGTCTCCGATAAGTTCTTTTTCCTCTTCTATAATTTTACAATCTTTTGATTTTATTTTTATTTTTCTTACTCTCTCATGGAATTACTGACTCATTCATTGATTTCGGTATAGGCTATTCTAGTTTTTAGGGAGTCCATGTGTAAGGTTCACTTTCTTTTCTTCTCAGCCATTCATCCTCCTTCCAATTCTTTCCTCCAGAGCCTCCATTCCTGTTTCATTTCTTCTAGATACTCATATAATCTTTGTGGAAAGTCTTTTTTTCCCCCTTTGAATCACTACTTGGAATGAGTAGAACTATTCTCTTCTTATGGAAGAATCTTTAGATCTATAATGATTTTTAAAATTCAGATTGTTCTTTTCTTTGATTTACTCATCTCTCCAGCTTTAGTTCCCAAATTGGTGCATTGTGCTAGGGTCAGGCTACACCCTCTTGGATGGTAGGCCCTACTTAGTTTTGCTCTTGTCCCTGGGTTCCTGTACTGACCTCCATCCCTTGGGGTTAAGTCCCCCAGGATCTTTGAGATTCCAAGGGCTGGATCTTTATTTCATCTCAGAATAGAAGTTAAGGACCTTGGAGCCCCAGACACCTGGTTTACCTAGATACGAAAGCTGCCACACTGTCCTACTCTACAGCTGTTTCCCAAAGGCTTCCAAGGCTTCCACTCTTAGGTTTTTTACACCACCCCTCTCCAGGGCTTTCTGACCTCTATGGAACTTTTTCAGGAAGTCTTTCACTCTTGTTATCTCTCTAGAAACAAAGTCTTGCAGGCTACAGGTGTCTCTGGACATTTGCTAGTCTTGCTGGAAAGCTGCTGGCTTATTTCCCTGAGTTGGTGCTGGCTATGCCAATTGCATACAGTCTTCTGGCTGAATTCTACCTGAATTTTATAGGTGGACGAATTCGCGGTAGTTTCTCATTGTTTTTTGTCATCATTATTCGTCCTGATATGAATTTCAGATTTTTCCTGGAGATATATGTGTGACCCAGGTAATCTGTTTCCCATTCAGGTAGCCATCTTGACCAGAAATCACTGTCTTAATTTCCATCTCTGTAAAATGGGACTCTAACACAATCTATCACATTCTCCTGGCTGCTGTGAAGAGTACTTCGTAAACCATAGATCATTACTTGGATATAAGGTACTGATATTAACTAAAATTATGACAAACATTTTAAAATATCATCTAAAAAGGGCAAGATTTGGGCATATTTTTATTTTATGCTTATTAGTAGTTAATGGACTTCTCTAGATAATCAGAACAAAAGTCAAAAGGCAATCAAATACTAAAATGGAAACTCAAAAATTAGAATACTTAAAGAGAATGAATTTGATCTTTTAATATGTAATATTAAAACTTTCAGCTATAGAACATTAAGGAGAATTTTCTCCCTTTCCTCTATGTAAACATATATAAAATAAAATAACACTGACCTGTCTGTATAGCAAACTTTTAAATGCAAAGGCAAAAATAATTGCAGTCCTTTCTTTTTGCATAGTGAATAAAGGATAATGCTTACATAGTGAATCAAATAAGATTTTTAACAGTGGATTCTAAGCAGAAAATTGGCTTAACGAAGAGATAAAAGAGAAAACAAAAAAAACATAGAAATAAGCTCTCTGTGACTGAATTATCTTTTTCAGAATAAAAAAATGTTTGATTTATTTTTTGGATTTAAGAAAACTGCTACTTTAATTTCACACCATAGACTTCTATAACACATACCTTAATTAGTAGGACCTGTAATGCACTCAAAGAAAAAATGGTTTTGTGTATAAAGGTCACAATGAAGAGAAATTAAAATATATTTTATGTTAACTCATTTAAAATAAAAAAATAAGTTCTCAAAAGCAAATTTCTTGTCTATTGCATATTTATAGTTCAATCTGCAGAAATCTTCAGTTTCATTTCTAATTCTCCTAATTTTCTTTGTGATATATCATGATCATATTGGTTCTCTCTTATTCATCGAGCTTAGAAGATAACGTGACAACTAGAATAAATTGTCCTCATTTTGTATTTAGGTCTTTTGATCATTCAATTCCAAATGTTTTATAATTTATTCTAAATACTGCAATGATTCTAGGATATCTCACCTATAACAGATCAACTGCATTTTTTTTCATAAGTTTGGGATATAATAACACACAAGCATTAGCTACTAAGCCTAAGAACTATCTTCAAGGATAAGGAAATATGGTAATAACCTCATACAGAAATAAAACCTGATTATGACTCATACAATATGATTCATAAAAGCAACAAATACAGAAAAAAAAACAAAATATGACCAAATTAGTAAAGCAAAAGATCTGGAATTGAGCTGGTTATTTGTTACAGGGATCTGTGACTTCACTACTGTGCCTTCACATAATATGGATCCTGAGTGATTTTTACCTTCTTTCACTGTCTTCATAAGTTATTATCGCTTAAATAATTACCTTGTGACTAACTGATGGATCTCTCCAAGCTGAGCTAGGTTAGCCAACTGATAAATCAATAAACATTTTAAAATTGCCTATCTGATGCCACAAAGGATTCAAAAACAAAAATGAAAATTTCCTGAACTTCAAGGTTGGGGTAGAGAAGGGGGAGCTGGAGATGACTTTATATAAACGAGTACATGTAAGGCAATTATCAGGTAGTTTTTTGAGGGAAACATTAGCAACTAGCAGGGAGATGGTGGGGATGGAAATCAGGAAAGATGTTACATGGAAGATAGTTCATGAGCTGAGTTTTGTAGGACACTAATGATTCTAAGTGTCAGAGATGAGGAATAAGTGCATTCCAGGAACTGGGGACAGCCTGTACAAGGCACGGAGATAAGAGATGAAATGTTTCATTTTATAGTCCTCTGACAATTCAATTCCAGATATTTCATAACTTATTTTAAATACTTTAATGATTCTAGGATATCGCACCTATAAAAGGTCAACTGCATTTTTTCTCAAATTTGAGATATAACACACAAGGATTAGCTACTAAGCCTAAGAACTATCTTCAAGAAAAAGGAAATGTGGTAAGAGTCCAAAACATGCTACATCAGGGAATTATGGAGAAATAGGGGAGAAAAGAAGAAGAAGGGCCCAACTTCCTCACCACCATTGACAGCTATTACTAACCAGCTACTACCAATAGGCAGATGGATTCAAGATCCCTGGGAGTGGAAGCACCTCCCAGACAACCAGTCTTGCTTCCAGTACAGTCCTCACTGCCATCATCTGTGGAAGACAACTCTTATGGAGAAGGGGACAGCCAACCCATGAACTACCAACTAACTTCAATCCACAGGAAAGGAAAAACCCATTTAGCTGAAGCAGCAGGCACCCTGAGGGAAAGATAACATGAGCCAGGCAAATCCTACATCCCCCACTACCTTGACCAGCATCTCCTTTCAGATCATTTTAAAGATAGTCGAGGACCCTGACCTTAAGAGCCTTGGAATTAGCAGTCCTTCCAGACCAGCCCTCACCACCATCATCTTGAGAGACAACCCCTGTGTAGGGCATTCTATTTCCTCAATTATGCAAATCATGACCCATTTATGCCTTTGCACCTGTGTATCTCCTTTCCATATTTTCCCAAAAGTTTCTCACAGGGGTTAATTTAATATACTAGAAGACTTAATTGCATTCTTTCAGTGTTATGAGGATACCATTAGAGCAATGAGGACTGTTGATCAGTTATCCCTCACTCTCACCATGTGACCTGCCCATCATTTTTGCTTACGTGTTTTTTTTTTTTATAAAATCCTTTACGCTTCATGAATGAATGATTAAAAAACACATATCAAGCACTTATTATGTACAAAGCACTGTGCTGAGCTCTAGGAAATATAAATGGAAAAGCAAAAATAGACCATGCTCTCAAGAAGCTCATATTCTAATGGAGGAGTCAACATATATGGAAAGTTTCAGCTGCAAGTCAGATGGAAACGTCCCATAGGCTTTAGGGTGCAGCAGCAAATCAGATGGCAATACTTCTTTAATGTCATTTTCACTGCAAAATCAGATCAGTTCCTGATGTTGAACCATTTCAAAGTACCAAGGACTTTTGTGGCAAGAACTTTCTTTTCTGGATCTTCAACAGCTATGACTGTAGCACCCGAAGGAGCAGTTGAATGACTGAATCTTATACAGGAGTTGCCTCCCAAGATGATGACTGTGAGGGCTGGTCTGGAAGGACTGCTAATCCCAAGGTTCTTATGGTCCACGTCCTGGCCTATCTCTATCATGATCTGAAAGGAGATGGTGGTCAAAGTGGTGGGGGTGGTAGGACTTGCGTGGCATGTGTTACCCCCTATCTCTCCATCAGGGTTCCTGCTGCTTCAGCTAGGTGGGTTTTTCCTTTCCTATAGATTTAAGTTAATTGTAAATTCATGGGGTTGGCTGGTCTCTTCTTCAGAAGCGTTGTCTTCCACAGATGATGGTGGTGAGGACTGGGCTGGAAGAAAAACTGGTGGTCTGAGAGGTGCTTCCACTCCCAGGCATCTTGCACCCATCTGCCTGTTGGTGGTAGTTGGTCAGTAATAGCTGTCAATAGTGATAAGGAAGTTGGGCCCTTCTTCTTTTCTTCCCTATTCTCCATAATTCTTTGATGTAGCATGTTCTAGATTCTTTTCTATGCTCTCTGCATAAGCTTCAACTTGAATGCTTTAGTGACTGGTCAGTGACTTAGATTCATATAACCATCCATAAGAAAGAATATTATTGGGGTGGCTAGGTGGTGCAGTGAATAGAGCACTGGCCCTGGAGTCAGGAGGACCTGAGTTCCAATCTGTCACTTACTAGCTGTGTGACCTTGGGCAAATCACTTAAGCACAACTGCCCTGCCTTTCCCCTCCAAAAAGCAAAAAAAAAAAAAATACTATCCTTGCATACTGGAAACCAACTCTTCCAGTTCTATGGAAAGCCTGTGAGCCATCTCTTCATTAAATCACAACTTCTTCCTCTTTTCCAATTTCATTCACAATGAAAATATAAAGATTAATATAATTCAGTTCATCCAGTAATAAGTCCCTTTGTTGGACACTGGACAAAGGCCTCACATTTGGAGTACTAGTAGCTAAGTTAATGTGTGCAGATGGTCTAGAACCTGCTATTCTTAGCACGTTCTGCCTTGTTTTCTACAACTTTGCCACCATCACTACAGTAGGGAATGGAACCGGCCACAAAGGTAAGAGTCATTTTGTGTCTTCCTTCATTGCATAAACTGACATTGCCAAGGAATTAATCTCCAAGTAGTCTGATGAGCATCTCTGTACTTGGTTGGGCTGGTCTTCAAAAAGCAGACAGTACGATGCCAGGCTCAAAATCTTTTTATAGCTCGATGGAACCTGCTGGAAGAGCCTAGATTACACTGAAATAGCTTTCAAAAACCCACAGTCACCTCCATATCATTAGGGCTCCCAATTCTATCTCATGAATTCTTTGGGATTATGGGAATATTGGTATGTAGAAGAGCCCTGATAGCCCAACACTACCTTATGAAATCTCTTAAAATGTACCAGGAGGAACAATGATGAAGAAAACCAAAAATAAAAAGACATAAAATCCTTCATCCTGTCCAGGACTTCAGAAAAGACTGACAAAATCATGAAAAACTCAGTCAATCAACAATAAACATTAATTAAGCACTTACTGTGTGCCATGTGCTGTGCTAAGTGCTTTATAAATACTATCTTCACAACAACCCTGAGAGGTAGATGCTTTAAAAGTAAAAGAGAATCACTGCCTTTAAGGGACTAATGGAGGGAGAAAACATGCAAACAGTTATGTATGAACAAGATATTTACAGGACAGTTTGGAGATAATCAGTACAGTAGAGATAAGCCCAGACAGGCAGAAACCAAAGAAGAAAAGGAGAGAATAGCATGCAGTTTTTAGGTAACATATGAGAGAGAGAGACAGACAGATAGAGAGAGAGAGAGGAAGAGGGGGGAAAGGAGGGAGGAAGAGAGACAGAGACACAGAGACAGAGAGAGAGAAAGAGAGAGGGAGGGAGGGAAGAAGAGAGAGACAGAGACAGAGAGAGAAATCAGTGCCTGTGAAGTACAGCTCCCAGCAGGGCGGGCAACTCCAACAAAGGCAGAATGGCATACACAACTAGCATATAACTGAGGTAGGATTTGCACCCAGATCTTCTTGACTGTAAATTCTGCACTCTCAACAATATGCAACATTGAGTAGATTTTCATTCAGCTACTATTAATTGAACTATCTGGTCTCTGAGGTCCCTTCCTAACCTGAGATTTTGTGATTCTCTCATCATCCATGTTCATGACTTCAGTTATCCTTGACTCTTCCCTATCCTTCACCTCCTCCCCTCAACACACACACACACACACCTAATCACTAGACAATGTTTCTTGTGATGCTCACTCTACTCTACACTCCTCCTATTTCAAGATCACATCATCTCTCACCTAGACTCTTGGAATAGCCTACTACCTGGCCTTCCTGCTCCCAGGCTCTCTCCTTTCCAATCTCCTCTATCTAGTGACCACAATAACCTTCCTGATTCTGTGTCATTCTTCTGTTCAAAAATCTTTCAGTGGTTCCAATTGCCTATAAGATAAAATATGGATTCCTGAGGTTGGCATTTGAGGCCTTCCACAGTCTGGTCCCCATCTACCTTTCCAGCCTTATTTCATAGCACTTTATCTTACAAACTCTATGTTCTTGCCAAACTGATTAAACATGTTCCCGAAGTTTAAATTCCATATCCTAATTCCACATCTTCATGTAAGGCTTTGCCCAAACCCAGAAAGTATTCTCATCTCTGCCTTGTGGAATCCTTGTCAACCTTGGAGGCTCAGCTCATGTGCCATCTTCTCCAGGAAGCTTTCCTCAGTATCTCCAGCTATGATCCCTCTCTGCCTCCTCCTTCTTCTATAAAATACTGAAATGAACTTTTTTCTCCTTTGTATTCTCAGCCTCTAGTACAGGACCTTGAACATGCGAAGCACTTAAAAAATATTTATTGAATTGAATTGAAAGGTTTGGATCAGATGATTGCTAAGATGTCTCCCAGCTCTAAATCTTTTGCTCACTTTATGATCTAGTAGTATCAATAGATCTTTGTTGATATATATATATGTTATTGATGGAGAAGTTTTGAAAATTTGAAGAGGATGTTAATTAATAGCAAAACAATTATGAAATTATGGTAAGACTGAAATGTTAGGGGGCGTCTGGGTGGTGCCATGAATGGAGCTCTGGTCCTGGAGTCAGGAGAACCTAAGTTCAAATCCAGCCTCAGACACTTAACACTTGACTAGCCATGTGACCTTGGGCAAGTCACTTGGCCCCAATTGCTCTGCCTTCCCCTCTCCAAAAAGCAAAAACTCCAAAGACTGAAATGTTAGGTGATGCAAGAAATGTATGGGGATATGCTGCCCTTTCCATTCATATGTCGCTATATTTTTAAAAGGTTAAAGAAAATAAGTTATGGCATTTAGGAGAAATGCTACTATAAAAATGACACCAATTTCAGGAGAGATGATCTCACTACACTGTAAGGTTATTATATTTGGTCTTCACAATATATCCATACATTTTATACTTTGTAGAAATACATTTCAGTTCAAAGTATTTCCATTACCAGAACTGATGAAGAACAATAAAACAATGAATCTTACCTGCAGTCTTCCATGGTTACAAGCTAGTAAGAATAGATTGGCTCTGTCCTTTTCACTAGAAATAGGAGACCAAGGCCAGACATCATCACTAGCTATTTCCCACCAACAAATAGCCATATCTTGAATACAGTTGATAGCTAGATGACGTACTATTTTCCGGGATACTGGGCCAGGTATTTCCAGGTAGGATATCTAAGGTATAAAAAAAGGAGGGAAAGTAAAAGAAACATTTTTTAAGTGAAAATCCCTCAAATTACAACAAGAAACTGTCTTCTAAGCATGTAGATTCTATATAAATGCACATTAAAAATACATGTTAAATATGTTCCTGTGTGTCAGAATTTTTCAAATTCTTTTGACATATCTAAAAAGATAAATGCTCAAAATTTGCCCATTTTTAGTTGAAGGAATAAAAAGGAACAATGTGGGTTCAGAAGGGATTTTCTGCAGTGACTCTAATCAATACCAAAATGTACAGTCATGGTTGCTTGACAGCATCGACCTACACACAGGATTTAAGACCAGCAATGTGAAATGACAAGTTCAGTGCTGCCGACCAGGAGCCTCTGACGACTGTTTCAGACATAACAGTTAATAGTTAAAAAAGAAAAAGATTCATGACAATAAAAGAAGAAAGGATATTTGGCAAATACCTTGAGGAATTTACAAATATATTACATATACGTGCACACACAGATGCTTCATGATGGAAACAAACAACAATTATGAACATAAAGTTTATGCAGCTCATAAAGACTGTGCTTCTATTTTTCAGGAAGGATTTGCAGAATTTATTATTCAAACTATGTTATTTTGGAACACAGTTATTTGAAAACACGGCAGTGTACCACATCTGGGTGACACATGCCAAGGAAATATAGATTGCACTGCATTTCTGCTTAAGGAATTAATGGAAGGTTGATAGCTAGGAAGAAAAAAAAAACTATCTTGCCATTGCTGGTCAGCAATAATCGAACCACTTTCTGGGGATTAAGCGCATGGCTAAGCCTACTGGACCAGACACTAGCAAAGGGCAGGGGGTCCTCTTATCAGAGAAATGCTTCTGGAGCCAGTCTCACTACATGACAGATTGCTTTCATATTCCTGTCTGCAAGGCAACAAAGGATGGCAGTAATGCGATAATGCCAGAGTGCAATGGGTGTTAAGAACCCGTTGCATTTATGTATTGTATTTAGTAAATAATCAGGCTCATCCAAATTGTGATCTCACCACTCAACCAAGGCCATTAAAATCAAGGTTAATGCTTTAATAATCCTTTGCTTTTTAAAAAAATATGGTCAAAAAGAACCCTTTTCTATTTGCATGGCCATAATATTATTGACCTCTTCATCCTCTGAATACACATCAAAAGAAACTGAAATCAAAGTAATTACCAATGTTGTTCTCTCATGGTAAACATTTAACTCCTTGTACTGTTTCCTCACTGTTCAGTAAATTGAAATGGATTAAAAAGCCATAGAAATAAAAACTTGTTACAGGTCAATAGTTTCAATATTTTTACCCTACAATTTTCTTTGCCAAAAAAATTATTTTCACTTAAAAGAATTCATGTATGGAAAATTTGAAAAATAATGGAATAATCATACTTTGGTCCCCACTTTTACTTAAGCAATTTCTTTAAAAAAAAAACTCAAATGGACAATTACAGAAGCTTATATGTGTTTTGTGCTTTTAAGTATAAATTTAAATTTGCATATAACTCCTTAATATTATTGTGTCTTAATCTACTTCTGATGTAAAAGAAAAAAACACAATGGTCATTAGAAAATGAAATGAGAGAAAATATGAATTTCTAGAAATGCTTTGGAAAACTTGTATTCCCTAAATTCAAAGACAGAAATTCAAATAGGAAAGTAACTAAATAACTATCACCTCTCTTAAGCAACAAGGATTCAATCCTAAGTCTGTTTTTCAGAGCTAGTTCATAGGAATATGTATATTGGGAAAGGTTAGCTAGCCAGGTGAAAGAAGGATGCCATAAATTCCAAAGGAAGACCTGTAGTATATTGGACAAATCCTCTATAGAGGATTTATGGAAAGCTATGGATATAAATTGCATAAAATGGAATGTCATGGATGGGTTGCAATCTGTAGTGATAGAAAGAGTTTTCCACCTGATGAAATCTTGGATTCATCAAAGCACTGATGTCCATAAGAGAGTATGATATCTTGACAAATTATCTCTGTTCCCATTAAGAAATAGCGATCCATCACTAAAGATTATTACAAGACATCTGTCCATACTTCAGTTATATAAACCAGTCACGCATTAATTTATTTGTTAACATTAAAAGTACTTTTAATGTAAGACTTGGTTTCTCTTTTAAAGTGACTCATATGAATTATTACTTAACTTTAAATGCTGGACCATAGCTAACCATTCTGGTATAAAGATGTAACCCATAGAAAACACTAATACCTTTTCAATTTTTGCTAAACAAAATACAATCTCTAATGATTACCACTGTTTTTCTAGAAACAAAAGCTGATCTTATACAAATAAATCTTTCAGAAGCACCATACTGTTGATAAACAGCAAAATTCAGTGACAATCAATTTAGGACAGTGGGTGTTAATTCTGATTTCCTGCCATACTTGAAAGGTCAGAAGGAACATATTTCCTTCTATTTAAAAAAAAATCACAGTACCTGAAAATCCATTTAGTTATGTCAACAGTCAGAAAAATTATGAAATGGGTCTAAAGTATTAGGCTACATATCATTCTTCTAAAATCATAAAGTTTACATTTCTGGCTCTAAAAGTGGCAGCTTCTAAAAACCTTACTCTTTGCTAAAAGGTGCTATAAATATGGCATAAGTGTGCATCTTTTTTAAGGAAAGTAGGTATCAGCTCAGTTCCTGGTGAACAGTGAACTGTCTCAAATCCAACGTTACAGAGGTTGGCTCAATCTCGCAAACACAAGTCAGTGCTGAAAGGAGGCCTTGAACTGAAACAGCCTGGAAAATGTATTAGATACTCATCCTAGCAGAGAGTATTCCGTCCAAGCAAGTTAAAATATAATGTGGCAAAAACTTAAATTAAACACATCATTTAAAATAAAAATCTTACCTTACAGTAGTAAAGTCCCTGATACAAGAAAACAAATTACCCAGAGTTAGCGAAGGAAAGATACTACTAGCATATGAAGGAATTTTCTTTTCATATTTTCTCCAGGCATATTAAGGGAATCTGCACATCTTTCCTTTACTATACTTTTCTATTATCCTTTGAAAGTGTTTCCCCCCTCCTTTCTTTTTTTATATTGTGAAATAGAGATGATAGCAACCTTCCTGGGCTATGTAGGATGATGGCTTTAGGAAATATTATAAAAGTATGTCTACTGTAGCTAGTAGAAGAGCCAGGACATTTGAAGAGTTTAGGTATAATTTTCTCAATTATCAGTCTTTGGCTTCCAAAAGTTTTGTTAATCTATGTAAATGTTATTAGACTGCTATTGTTAAAATAAAAGCAATAGTAGCATTGTTTCTACTGGAACAAATTTAGGCACCAGATCACGATTTCCTTTGATAAGTTTCTCTCTCTATATATATATATATGAGTGTGTATGTATGTATGCATGTATATATAAAATTTAAAATACAATATACACACAACATCCCAAAAGATGTTGTATGTATACATGTATATGTGTATAACATATATTTCCTAACATGTATTCTAATCTGTATGATAAATAGGAAGTAAAAGTAACCTTTTGCTGCTCTAACAAGTTCTAGTAGCTAATAATAACATTATTAACTGGCATCTTTACCTTATACTCTGAAGTGGAGAGTTTTTCAAATCTTTTGTTTATATCAGGGGAATCCAACTTCTTAGTAAATTGAATATAGCACAATTTATTTTGTTCCAGAAATGACAAGATGATGAAACTGTCTGTGAGAATAGCTGGAAGACAAATAAATGTGATAATATAATTTCATGGGCTACCAATTTATCAACAACTTAATTATGTTTTTCTACTGAAATTGCACAAAAAAGAGCAATTTTTCAGGACCAAGTTTTCATAGTATCTTAAAAGACTTCAGTGTGACTCTTCATTTGGTTAAATGAAAATATCTGAAACTATAAATCTCTGCCTTTAAATAACAATATCACCAGCTTGGATTCATAGGTGATTAGAGACCAATGATCTCAACCAACTTAATTTTATGGATTTAAAATGAGCTAAAAAAGGCACTTTCCTTTGGGGTCAGGCAAGTCGAATGTCATAAATCATAATAGGAATAAGATGCACACAAAATTAATAAGATATAATGATATAGTATTAACAAAACAACCAACTAATTTTATTAAATAGCAGGGAGAAATAAATGAGATTCATAAATATATAAAATAATAATAACACATAATAGAGGAATACTATTTTATTCTCAGGAGTAAGAGGTCATTTAAAGTTTTATGCATTTTATTTTGTTCCTGTGCCCCTTGGTAAAAGCCAGTGAACAACAGTGGATGTACACAATATAGGAGTCTGGAGAATTGCCAAGGAATCATATTGTTATCTGGTTCCCAAGAGACAGCATTATTCTGAGTATAAATGAAATAAACTTAAATGAAAAAAGATGACTTCAAGATACAAATGGGGTTGGTAGTCTCTGCTTAATTCTTAGTGAAGAGGCTTCAGTATGACAAAATCATCACCATTGCCACAAATGGTACTTTTGTTTGCAGTGTCAACAGAGAGGTCAAGGATTATACCCATATGGAAATTGACACTACAATATGGAAGCTTTCCTTTGCACTAAAATGCTGTAAGGAAAAGGAAATTGCAGGCAAATAATCAGCTATCCCAACCAGATGTTGTCATTATTTGATATTAATAGCAACCTCAGAATTATAGGCCTTTGAGAACCAAAATTGCATTTCATTTATTCTCATGGTTTTTGTGTGAAGTGGGTAGGTAGTACAAATTGAACAATATCAGTAGGGCTGTTGGTTAAATAGTGATATTCTCTTACCTTTATGCCGATAATTTCCATGAGACTCAATTATGATTGTTTAATTCAAGACAAGGACAATTTTATCATTTTATCATAATGTATAGTTTCTACTGTGTATAAAATAACACATTTTTGAAGATTTAGTAAATGACTTGAACATTTCTCATATGCTGCAAACTAAATATAAACATTTCAACATTAATGTCTTCATGAGACTTAAAATATATTTGAATCTAATTTTATATGTATAGACATTTATTTATGAATACATAATTCAGGCTAGAATATCTCAAAAGTGATTAATTGTAAACTTTTAAAACAATGACATCTTACAGAGAGCCAAGAGTAGAGCTATTTCATTGGGGGTTGTGTTGACACATTTATTGGCTCATTCACCCACTCTTGTTTTTTATTCATTCATAATTCAGTTAAGAGTAAAAAATACTTGAAATGTCAAGAACAATAGGGCCCTCTTTGGGGGGAAAATCATCTGAACATTAAAAATTAAACTGATAGTCTATTAATGTCTTGTAGGTATAGAGTGTACTGATATGGTAGAGAGGAGTGTGGTGAAGTTAGAAGAGCATTAAACCTGATGGCCAAATAGCTGTGTGCCCAGATCCGCTGTGCATTAACTCTGTGACTCTGGGCAGCTTGCTTAGTCTATGATCCTCATTTTATGTATCTATAAAAGACAATGTGGTATAGTAGAAACGCACAGGGCGTGGAGATGGGAAATTGAGTCTGAATCCTGCTTTTGACACTGACTAGCCATGTGATTAGGGAATAGGCCTTTAACATTTTTGAGTCCTGGCTTCTATATCTATAAAATGGGGTTAGTACTTAGTTCTGGTTGTTGCTATGAAGATTGAGTATGATGATGTATTAGAGCACTTAGAGAACCTTGCAGCTCTAACCTCCTAAAGTATTAAGTAGGGTGTTCCAAAACCTTAAAAGTTCTAAGTTATTAGAGCTTAAAGGCACACCAAGACTTTGGGGACATCCTATAAAAAATGTCAAGTGTTTTTGCTGTTATTGTTGATTCATTCAGTTGTATCCAACTCTTTGTGACCCTCAGGGACCATAGTACACCAGACCCTTCTGTCCTCCATTGTCTCTCAAAATCTGTGCAAGTTCATGTTTGTTGCTTCCATGACACTATCTATCCATCTCATCCTCTGGGTCTTTTCCAATGAATCCTGTTTAAGTTTCAGCTTCAGTTTTTGTCCTTCCAATGAATAGTCTGAATTAATTTCTATAAGTATTGACAAATTTGATCACCTTGCTGCCCAAGGGACTCATTATTATTACTATCATTACTATCACAAAGTGGAAATGATTACCCATACTACTCCTATTTACTAATCAGCACATTGTTGCAAGGAAAACTATTTGAAAATCTGAAAATATATAACTGAGTTTTTCTTATTAATTCCTAAGAGATTTCCCTGTGATTCCATAGGATGGATACATCTTTAATTACAAAAGCAATTATTGATAATAATATTTTAAAAATTATGTCAACAAGGAAATGTGACTTAGTGTGTTAGGATCAGAGTTAGGAAGACTTGGGTTGAAGTCCCGACTGACATACTGGCTCTGTGATCCTGCACAAGTAACTTTACCTCTCCATGTCCCAGGCAATTAACAAAGCAAGTTCCAAATTACATTGGTAAAGGAGAGTTTACCAATTGAGAATTCCCTATACCAGTGAAATCACAGGTCAAAACAAAATGGATGATGAAGAAAAGGGACCTCAAAGATGAGAGTAGAGTTGTGTAAAGTTATAGTTGGATGAGTAAACTCTCCTGAGCAAACACTACAACATACTTTTTTCCTGAGTCATATGCAATTTAATTGAGAAAGCATTTATCAAATACCTATGTGCTAGAAGCTGTGGATAAAAAAGACAAAACCAAAGTCAAGGAGTTTACATTCTACTTGGGAACATTAACTTCTTAAGGGGATCAGGAAAAGCCTTTTGTAGGCCATGGGTGCTGAGTGGTTGCAGGAAGAGTTTTCTAGATATGGATGCCAGCTTTGTGCAAAAGCAGGGGAAGACCCATCATGTACGGGGAACGACAAGCAACCTAGTTTGCCTCGAATTCAAAAGGCATGAGGTGAAGAAATGTAAAATAAGCCTGGAAAGGCTGTTTGGCCCCAAGTCATGAAAGATTTTAAATGCCAAAACAGGAATTTGTTGCTTATCCTTGAGGCAGTAGGGACAAAGCAAAGATGAGCAAATATCAGATATTAAACATTTTCTCACTCTCCCATATTATATCTGGAGAACTTCACATTTCTTTGGCATTATTGCCTTGCTCTTTTTGGTCCTGATATTTGGACATGAGTACACGAAGCATGATGGAATGTCTCCAGGAACAAGAGAATGCCAGTTTAAGATGCTAACTGTGGTCTCTGTAAAGCCTAGACCAGGTCATAAGTTCTAAAGTTCTTTCTAAAATTCTCATCAAAATCTCTTTAAACTTGAAGATCAGACTTTCCATAACTTGTTTCTAATGAACATAGTTTTAATAGTCACATATATATTATTTTTCACTTAAATATAGTAGTCTTCATAATAACAGAGCTCCTTATTATATAGATCTGACTTTGGGGTGGAATTGGGATTGATAAGAAGTTTGAAGGGGGGTGAGGCCCTGAACTTGTGATTTCATCAGTATATGGAACTCCTTTTACCAACCCAGATCAGCAATTTTCCTTCAACTCATAGTCTTATGAGGGTTACTTTTGAATATACCAATAAGTCTAATCTCATAAATATGTAACAATAAAAGCCTTATATTAAATATTAATTTGTGAAACACATAAATCATATCCTTGTTCCTTCCTTAATTATATAACTATGCATATATGCAGCCTTCTCATGCCCTATCATGTTTAGATATCATCATACATTAAGATCATAGCAGCAATTGGATTGAACATACAACTATATGCTGAGATTACTCTGCACTTTTACTCTGCCTTCACAGCATATATTTTAAGACTTTCAAAACAAAAATATTAATGACAAAAACAAATTCCCAATTGTACTTTGTAATAGAATAATGAAAATTTAACAGTGTCCCTTTTGAAAACCAACATAATATGAAAAATTATTTTTTTAGTTGTGTTTAAACATTTTGAAATTTCCAGTCATTGGAAGAGATCATGAGAGAGGCAACATGGTAGACATCAGAGGTATGAAACTCTCTTGGGCTCATGTAGGCCCAAACCTAGGAAATGTGTGACAAAATAAATGAAAATAAAATACAACATAGATATGTGGTTTTCTAAGTCAATATGCACATGCAGAAATAAATTTCCATTTGAGTCTGACATCTCTAGTATACATCAGAGTAGACCAAAAAGCTCAGAAAGACTTAGATTTGAGGCCTGCCTCTGACATATATATTGTTATGGGACCCTAAGCAAATCACATAACCTCTCATCACCCCCAGGAAGCCCTGTGTTCACAGAGCGAGTGCCAAAGTGCATTGGCAGAAGGTGTTTCCTCATTGAAAATTCCCTACACCAACTGAAATCAGAGGTCTAGTAAAAAAAAAAAAAAGAGAGGAGAGAGATCATAGATATCAATGATGTTGATAACAGAATCAACCGATATTAATATAATTAAATATGTATAGCAAATATTTGTCAAATACCATCATAAAGAAACATTGAAGAAATTCATGTCAATCCCCAATTTTCATATTTATAGTCATTTCCTATCATGAAAAAAATTCCAAATATACATGCAGATTTCAAAACAGTTGCATATTTCAAAATGTACTTAATGCTTGACAACACAAAAATCAACTTTGATATTAAATACTAGTCTAAAACTTGTTTCTGGTCCCAAGGGTGGTAACTATGGCATTACAAGCAATTACTTGTTGTGTTTTGCAAATCTCCAGTGGCAATAATTAGTCTACCTGTTGACAGAGAATTTCTCCTGTTCTATTGTTAATGTAGGCAATTGATTTGCACAAGGGTGTAATTACCATCACTGATGGTGTCGGAGATGAGCTTCCCCACCAGGGTTCTGTCAATCACCACTTTATCCAGCTGTGGCCCAGAAAGGCTTAGGGACACCAGCACACCTGAACCAAAAAGGAGCTAAATTCAAATAATCAAGAAAAAAAAAATCAGTTAGTTATGGAGCCAGAGTCTTAAAAATAGCATTTCACACATCATGAAATTACAGCTAAAAATTTAAAAAAGATTGCTCCACAAAAATTACAGATATGTTCCTTGTTTTTATTCTTTTTAGATTATATAGAATAATACAGAAAAATCCATGGATTGACCAAAATTATGTAAAGAGTTGAGATTATTCTAATTTTATTAGATGTCTAATAAACTAAATGATTATTTTTTACAGAAATAATGGATTTTATTTGTGTTATAGAAAACATACTAAATTGTTCTAAGAAAACAAAATGTAATTCAATCTAGTATTTGATTATGTGATATCTACACATAAAAAAGCATATAACTTTGGTTGAAATATTCACTATTATTATACAAAAGATCTGTAACAATTATTCAGCAAGTCCTAGAGAGGTCAGAACATTCTATTTTCTCTTTAGTTATCCCTTATTTTGGATTAAGGATCCAGTAGTAAAAGAGAAATTCACTTTTTTTCCTTCCTCAAGTCCTAAAATATTACTGTGAAAAAGGGAAACAAAAAACCCATAGTTCACACAGCAAAGAGAACTACCTCCTTTTTATCCCTTAGAATTCTCCATACAACAAAAGTGCTGTTTCATTTAAGTCAATAACTTAAACTTTATCTGTCCCAGATGCAATACAATGTGAATATACTTATCAAATTTTAAATGCTGCAATTTTATAATTATCTGCAAACATTCCTGAGTAGTCCTGCCTAAGAACAGGGAGACAGGTGACATCATTGAGTTTATACTGCTTTCTTCCTTCTTCAGTAGCATAACTTGCCCATCCCCAGATATCCTCAACAGTCCTATTTTAATAGACCTCACCAACTAAATATGTGGTGTAAATTCAGTGATTAATTCTGTGGAGTGAATTGATCAGCATAATATGAAAACAATGGATTTGGTGGGGATGGGAGTAGCAATTTATTATTTAATAATTAATTCCCAAATTGGGAAATCCAACTACAAAAAAATCTCTATCAAATAGTTTACTATTTTATTAGACCTTCCTGAAAAAAAAAAACAACCTGTGTATAACCTGTGAATGTCTATCAGTACATGAAATTTCAGCAATGGAAGAAAACATTTCACTTCCAAGGTAACAGTATCAGTGCAGATGAGTCATCATATAACATATGGTACAGGAAGAAAAAAAACAAACCAATGGTTAGAAAACTAATCATAAAAATGCTAGCCAAACCCACAACACAACTAAGATTTTTAAACAAAACTGGGAATTCCCCCACCCACCTATCCATCAAGTCCCAGCTAGAAAGGAGAATTCCATGTCAGGACATATTTGAACATGTGTGGGAGACTTTGAAAGAGGGGCACGAGGAAGGCATGGAAAGGCCTTAATCTATACCAGGTTTGTGAATCAGACAATAAATTGGAAGGTTCCTTATGATCAACTTGTTTTTATAAGGTTGTCTATAACAACTTCCTCATCCTTAGTTAGACCCCTGAAAGTATAGTCTGACTATTAAAAAGAGGGGAATTTAAAGCACTGTTGTATTTCATGTCAATATCATGGCAGTGGGAGTGAGGAGAGAGAAATGAACTGTTGGTTCTGGAGAAGAGAGCAGATCATACTTCTTGGCTTTGGAAACCAATCATAATAGGTACATCCCCCTCCCGAAGATTTAAAAACAATTATCCTTCAAATATAAACTGCTTACAAAGAATAATTGTGAACAACCAAGTTTTCTGAGTACTACAGGTACTTAAGTCAACTATAAAAGACCTACGAAGTAAGGTCCTTTATATACAACTATACAACTCCAGAGAAAAGAACAGATGAATAGAAGCATTCATAGTATGGTTTTTTTTTTTAAAGCAATTGGGGTTAAGTAACTTGCTCAAGGTTACACAGCCAGTTATTTCTGGGTGTGGTGCTAAGTATCTGAGTCTGGATTCGATACCTGGTCATCCTGACTCTGGGGCTGGTGCTCTTACTCGCTGTGCTACCTGGCCGCCCCTCATAGTATGGTTTTACAGATATTTATAAATCTGCATCAAATGGTGGCCTTCTCTAGTGTAGAGTGAGGAGGGAAGGAAGGAGAAAATTCATAACTTAAAATGTAACAAAAATAAACAGAAAAAAATAAATATAAACTGCTTAACTAAAATATCTGCCCCTATAATATTCAGTGATGTCAAATATCAATATCACCATGATTTGTGAAAAGACCATATGACTCAAGTGAACAGGGAGAAATGAAGGGAACTTTAGGAGAAAGTAACCATAAATGCAATATGTAAGCAAGATGGTGCCAAATGTTGTCTAAGGGACCCTGGATATTGGGAGAATGTATTTCCAAGAGTCCAGAGAAAGGAAAGATAGGATCTGATGGCCTAAGGAGTCTATTCAAGAGCAATGGGATGCTCTCAAGAACAAAATTTGGCCACATAAAGACTATTTCCTTAAGGAAGAAAAGAGGGTACTGTTTAAGGAGAACACTATAGATACATAGTGATCAATCCAGATTTTTTAAAAGGCATGTAAAGAAAATTAAAGGAGGGGTAGAAAACTAAGGATGAGTATGAAAGTATGGCATGGTCTTGTAGAAGTAACATCAGGAACACTAAAGCCTAGGAGATAAAACTTGCCACAAAGTTAATTATAACAGCAAAAAGATTTTTAAGCTATATTGGAGGCAAGAGGAAAATAAAAAATGAATTTATTTGGGAGTGGATCGAATGATAATAATTGATAATCAAGGGACCATTTCTATTTCATCTTTGTCTTCTATGCCAGGGAACATCACCTTCATACTTAAAGGATAAAACAAAAGTAGCTTGGAAGAAACTGGAATCCAAGACATGTAAGGAGATGGGCCTAGTTTCCCCTCAAAGAGTTTAAATCACCAGGCAGGCACAAACACATCCTAAGCTACTGAAAGACCTGATGATGTGGCTGCTGAGTCATTGTTGGTGATTTTTGAAAAAGAGGGTAAACTTCTATAAGAAATTATTTTTCTTGGTGTGTATGTTCTTTCTTCTGTCCATAACCTATTTTTCTGCCTATAACTAATTTAGATTAGTCAGGTAGTAGTAGCTTTAATAGTATTAACTTTGTATTCATTTTGATCTTTACTCTAAAAAGTTGATGTTCTTACCATACATAGCCACTTGATTTCAAGAATGAATTCCATGTCAGTAATAAGTGAATTCCTGTCTATTAAAATATAATAAATTCCATTGTAGTGTTATTTCATGTTCATCATGTCTATTACCTACCAATTCTTTTTCTCAATGTAAACATATGTGACTTATACACTTTAAGATCCTGCAAAGTGTCTTTAATTCCTTATTCCCAACTTAAATATTATATTTTTCAACACATTTTTAGCTTCTTTACCTAGTTCAATATTTGCAATGAAATCGCCCAGTATCAAAGTAATGTTGATTTAACTGGGTCTTACAAAGTTTTGGGCAGGATTTCTTTGCCTCTTCATAATCTGCAGTAGATGGTGGTACACTGTTTGTGATTGCTTTCATTGTAGTCTTTTTACAAATATTTATCATGAGCATTACAATATGAGGGGACCAACTATCCTATCAAATCATGTTTCTTAGTGACTTTGAATCTACAATAAAGGATGACTGCCCACTCTTTTATTTGCCTCTCTAGGGAGAACTTGTCAGCTGTCCCTCCATTAACTACAATTTCATTCCATCTTCTGGTTTGGGTTAAAGTAAGAATGTTAAGATTAACATGGTTTGGGTGTGCCAGTAGTATGATTAGTATTAACTGATTTTTGGACAAGGATCTCACATTAAGAATGTCAACAGCTAAGTTAAAGTTTATGTCCTATTTAAAAATTGAATCTTAGAACCCTCTGTCCAGTTTTCTGCCACTCTCTGCCAAATCACTGAAAAAAAGAGGACCCTTTGGGATGAAGAACAATTTTATAATTTTCACTGTTCCACATGCTACCATAGCCTAAGAATGACCAAGTTACCAGCCTACTTACTGGCCAATAAGCCTCTTTGAGTTTAGTTAGTCTGGTCCTCAGAAAGACTACTCATTGCCAGGACTGTACTCAAAAGTCTTTTCCAGCATGGTAAAAACTGCTAGACCTTGCACTCCACCAACATAGCCTCTGAAAAACCAGGATTCTCTCCACGCCACAATGAGGAATTGGAATTTTCATTTACTTTGTATATTCATTGCATTTACATACTTCTATAACTGTTGTATATCTCTTCCAACCCCATTAGAATATAAGCCTACATGAGGACAGGACTGATTCAGCTTTGTTTTTGCATCTCCAGAACTTAGCATATTCCCTTGCATGATGAAGGGACTTACGTTTGTTGAACTGAATTGAATATGACATATCCATCATGTTCAGGTTGATTGTTAAACCATGAATCTATAATCTTTGGTTTAATCAACTGAAAATCTAGCAAAGCATATAAACTCGGAGGCTCCCAAAGACCCCACAGAATGATGGAGAAGAATTTGAAAGCAATTAACCTATCATAAATAGTCTGGGCTATATCTGAATAGTCTTAATTGTGATCGCCTTTATTGGAAAACTGAGCCTCTCCCAATCCCTGCCATCACCACTGGGAAAGATATCAAGTTTGACCACAGCATAGAAAATGCCCAGAACAGGAAAGGCAACTATACCACTGGTCCCCTTATTTTTCTTGCCTCCCCAAAATAGAGAATTATTTGTAATATCTGCATATACCTGTATAACATACTATTTCCTTAAAAATGAAATGTTAACCAAAGATCAAGGTGAGGTCTTTTGCCTGAGTCCTAAGTTTTACAGAACAAATCCTTTTATTAAGGGGATTTATTCTGCAAAGTTTGGATTTTGTCAAAGGGCCACACTTCAGGAGCTAGAGGGACACAGGTGGCCTTGAGGCTGTAGGTTCCCCACACCTGATACAATCATTTCTATTATCAGACCATTTAACAGATTCTCAATTAAACAGACTAACAGAATGCCTCAGCTCTATGAGATGTGCCAGTAAAGTTTTGGATATGACAGAATGACAGAATCCAAGAAGGGACTATTTTTAGAATGGAAAAGGAAAACAAATATTAAAATACACCCTTAGTGAAAAGGAATGTGTAGAAAATCACTGTGAGAAGACTGTTATGTAACTGTTATGTTCATAGGCTAATAGATTTAGAGCTGAAAGGGACCTTTGAGACCAGCAAGTCTAACCTCTTCTTTTTACAGATGAAGAAAATTAATGTTAGAGAGGTAAAAGGACTAATGACTTGCCCGAGGTTGCAAAGATGGTAAGTGGCAGATCTGGAATTGAAGCCTACACTTTCTAACTCCAAATACTGTACAGAATAGTCAGGGCAAAGAGAAATTTAAGGAATGCCTTTTAATAGATTCCAAATCTAAACTAGATGTTCCTTATGAATATGACCACTTAATGATAAAGGTATGTGGTCAGGCTTTCACCTAAACCAGGAGAGTTTTGCATGTGACTTCATTGGCTATGGGAGATGTGACTCCCAATATGACTCCTGATTGGTGGAGAGAATGCTGAAGTGACTCTGATTCACCACATGAAGGGCCAAGTTGGTGTTGGGGCAGCTTCTTCAGAAAGGGACATATATGATTCCAAACATTCTTTGGGAGAGAGAGCAAGCAAGTCTTTGGAAGTTACAGATATGTATGGGGACATGTCCCTGATTTCAGGTTTGCCTCCCTAGAGTTGTTTGAGATTTTCCCTTGGATGAGCCTGGGACTATTCTTTCTGTTGAGTTCAGATCTCACCTTGCTCCTATCTCAAAAGCTCATTCACTCTAGTGCATTTTCTAGCATATTCTAATCGGTATAACTTCTCCAATTTCTGTATGCTTGGATAAATATAGCTTATTCTGTATTTGACATTTATTATGGTCTTTTGTATAACTAGCATTTGGTGGGAAGAAGTCAAATTTGTGAGTGTAAGCTAAGGGCTAATGACTTAAGGAGAGTGGCAGTGGGATCAATGAGAACATGACATGGAAGCAGAGAGAAGGTAGAGTTTGAAATGACAAAGCTTGTCAACTGATTAGATACATGAGATAAGGGATACTGTGGAGTTAAGAATGACACTAAAGTTTTAAACCTGGGTGACTAGAAGTATAGTGGTACTTAGAAATTCAGAAAAAATATTGTGTTTGGGGAGGAGGGAGGGAGAGGTGCTGTGGTGTGGGGATGGGAAAGAATGTAATGCATACAGATCAAAATACACTCATGCTCCTTCATCTTGTTTAACTGAATCTGTCCCACACAAAATGAAAGAAAAAGGGGGAGGAAGAACCTACTGATTATGCCCTGGGACACAGACCACCCATCCCCAAACACAACCACACCCTTGCTCTGAACTTCAGAAGTACCACATTAAGCCACAGGGTGATCTGGAAGGCAAGGGCTGGTCTACTGGAGAAGGGTGGAAGTTTCCCAATGGCAAACACATAGCTTCTGCTATGGATATTCTGGTAGAGGTTAAATTATAACTGTCTTCCTGGGTCTCCCTGAGCTCAGAAGAAGCTAGGAACATTCTATGGCAAAGAACTGATCAGGGATAAGATGTATGATTATAGGTTGAAGACTGACTGACTATGGGAGAAGGGTGGGATTTGGCCCAATTTCTCACCCTCCCACTTTTAGGATTAGGCCATGTCCTCATTTTGAAGACTACTGGCTCTATGAGACCCTTTCATAAAGGGGTATATTAACAACATATTCTATAATTAATTTTAATCTTAAACTCCCATATTTTAAATCTTAATCTTAAACTTCTTATATTTTCCCTTTCTCTCCTCACCAGATTAATTCATAACTACATAAACTTCTATCTATTTTAGAGTACTTCCATTTCAACAAGAAGCTGTTTAAAATAAAGGAACAAAAAAACCCCTTAAATTTGCACACAATTAAAGGTTTATGAAGTACATTATTTTATTTAATTCTCATAACAATCCTGCTTAGATAAGTAACCACCTACTTTTCTCATCTTAGAGTCTACCAGTGGACTGCTAGAGTGAGGCCTAGCCCAGAACAAATAGCATAAAGGCCTGATTCAGCTAAGCCACTTACTGCTTCTATAACCTAGAGCAAACTACTCAAAATTCTTTGGGCGTCAGTTTCCTCATCTGCAAAATGAGAGCTGTAAGATCCATTCCAGTTCTCAGTCTATGACACAATGACTTTAAGTTCCCACACTGTACAAAGCACTGTGTCAGCACTGTGGTTACTAAGGCAGAAGGGGAAACTAGGTAGAACAGGAAGACCTGAGTTCAAATTCTGTTTTAGACCCTATGAGGCTCTGGGCAAATCCTTTAACCTTTCAGCCCGTTTTCTCATTTGTAAAATGAGGATATTAAAACTACCTGCCCCACAAGGTTGTAGAGAGGATCAAATGAGATCATATTTCTTGGGCACCTTAGAACTTTAGAACATTATAAAAAATGCTGGCTATTAAGCAAAAAATAACCAGTCTCTGATTTCAGTGAGATTACTTATATTTTACTGTAGGATTTAAAAAAGTAAACAGACAAATAAATACAAGTTACTTTGAGGAAGGAGAGAGTACTAACCACTAGGGGAATTAGAAAAGATTTCCCATGGAGAGTAGCATGAAGAGTTCTCCCAGATTTAAGAGAAAGAGTACAGCTACAGAATCAACATTATTGACATTTATATATCTTGCCTGAAATTTACAAATGATTTTATACACATTATCTCATTTGATTCTCATAACAACCCTATACCATAGGTATTTTAACATTATTGTTATGATACAGATAAAGAAATTAAGACTCAGTGACTTACTGAGGGTCACACAATAAAATGTCAGAGGCAGGACCTGAACCCAAATTATCTAACTACAAATTCAATACACTTCCTACTCTGATGTATCCATAATTTGATCCAAATGGGCACTACCTTCATAATGAAGTTTACTTCTCTGTGCCTTATTCTCCAGGCTTCTTGTCCATGTTTACTTATAAATCCCCATAGAGAATCTTTAGTCCTTCCTCATTTCCATGAACAAGAAACTCCATCTCTTGGCTGTAGGCATTTTCCCTCGTGCCTGGAATACTTGCTTACCTCATCTCTGCTTACTGCCTTTCCTGGCTTCTTTTAAGGACCAACTAAAATTCCATAATCTACAGGAAGCCTTTCCCAACCCCTCTTAATTCTAGTGCCTTCTCTTTTACTTGAATCCTGTTTATTCCATACATAGTTTATTTGTACATATTTGTTTGCTTATTGTCTCCCCCATTAGATTGCAAACTCCTCTAGGGCAGGGACGGTCTTCTGCCTCTTTTTGTATGCCTGGTGCTTAGCACAGTGTCTAGCATGTATTAGGTGCTTAGTAAAAGTTTATTGACTGACAGGCTGGCTGATTGACACTTGTTCTTTTAGTATCTTTAGAGTACCAAAGTAGCACTTGGCTCACCAATCTATTTTCTCTTTTTCTTGACTCATGACTGGTCCTTCTTCTTTTCTGGTAATATTTTTCTTCATTAAAATCACTGGATCAAGGGCAGCTAGGTGAAGCAGTGAATAGAGCACCAACCCTGGAGTCAGGACCTGAGTTCAAATTTGACCTCAGACACTTAATACTTACTGGGTGACCTGGGGCAAGTCACTTAACCCCAAATGCCCTGCCTTCCCCCTCCAAAAAAAGAAAGAAAAAAATCATTGGATCGGCTGGCTAGGTGGCCCAGTGAGTAAAGCGCCGGCCTTGGAGTCAGGAAGACCTGAGTTCGGTTCCGGCCTCAGACACTTAATACACACACACACACACACACACACACACACACACACACACACAAAACTAGCCGTGTAACCTTGGGCAAATTACTTAACCCCAATTGCCCTCCAAAAGGCAAAAAAAAAAAAAATCACTGGATCATAGATTTAGAGCTAGAAGGAAGCTGAAGAGGACTTTCGGTCCAACTGTCTTATATTACAGGTAATTAAACCAAAGCTTGGGGAGGTTAAATCTTTTGTGCCATATTTTCCAGGTAATCTATCTCCATCTAGCCTGCTTCTTTCTATGGCCCTTTAAGATTATTTGACTTTTTTACACTTCTGAGATCATGGTGCTTCATAATTTATATTTACATAATATCACCAGGAAAGTAGTGATACAAAAGAGATGGGCCTCTTACAATAGCAGGTGGACTGGTATCATTCAAAGCATTGTGCAATAATGTTAGTTAGCATGTACATAGTGCTTTAAGATCTGCAAAACTCTTTACATATGTTAACTCATTTGGTCCATATAACAACTCTGTGAGGGAGGTGCTGTTATCATCCCTATGTTTCAGAGAAGGAAACTGAGGCTGAGAGATTTATCCAACTAGTAAGTGTCTAAAGTAGGGTTTAAACTCCAGTTTTCCCAAATTTTATCCAATGTATCACTTGGCTGCCTATCATTTCTCATTAAAACAGTTCAGTATAGGGCTTGTTAATCATAATTACTATATTTAAATAGATGGTATACAATCTAGACCAAGATTTCAAGTATTTTTGACACAGAATTAATTAGGCACCTTTCTACCCTTCTTAATTGCTGCCCCATTTAACTCTAGTTTTTTTCCTAGGCATGAGTAAATCTAACAGCTTGAATCTTTCTTGAATTCCATGTGGTTCTGGCAGGTCTTCTTCATGGCTTAGGGGCCCTGAACCATCTTGGCCAGCTGTCAAAATTCTCTCTTTCTTTGGCTTTAGCCTTCCATTACTTAATCTTTTATCTAGTGGGAAATTACTCCCTAATTCCAAGTTCCCTACTCTCCCTCTGCTCTTCTTTCTTCCAGTGATTCCCTGAATAATTTACATTTTAAAATCTTGGGATAACCTTTTACTAATCAGTGATCTCCTTTTCAATCTGCTTTGGATATGTTTGCTGGTTTTCTTTTTGAAGGTAAAGTGTTCCAGTTCCCATTTCCCTCAACTTCTAACCATAATTCTAAGAAGATATATCACCTACAACTTAATAAATTATGCCATACTAGTGGACCCAAACATTTAAGCAACTTCCGCCAAAGCAGCATTCATTTTCTGGAGAACCTTACTCATTAAGCATTGAATATTGACAGTTACTCAGTAAATCCCAGTGATCTGCCATGTTATTTTACCTTCAGGCTGGTAGTAACACCACATTATGACTTGATGAATGTGCAGAATTTCAATAAGGAAATGATTTATGAAAATGATGGCAACTTTGGCACAAAACCAGGCTAGTAACCTTAAATCTGACATAACAGAGTTACAGACATTTCTAATGTCTTAAAATAAATTTATGTTTGTAATCTACAAGATGTTAGCCCACAGAGCAAAGCTCTCAATGATATTTTGAATTCCAAAGTCATGTTCAGTTCTAGGATTTTGGTTTGGGACTAGTTTCTTTGCCTTCCTTGGCAGAAACTTTTTAACGTCAACCTTGTAAGTACAAGAAAATAAATTAAACTAACTAAAAGTTTAGATTAGATATATGATAAACTTAAAAATTCCCATTAGAGCACTGGGCTTGGTGTTAGGAGGCTCCAAATTCAAATCCTACCTCAGATACTTATTGGGTAATCCTGAGAAAGTCCCATAACTTCTCAAGGGGATTGGACTCACTAGCCCTTCTAGCTCTAAATCTATAATCCTACAATGAACATCCTGGTTATAACAACCTGGTACTCTTATTTCATGATTTATTTTAAAGAGGTATCGGGTCAATAAATGTGTTCCTGATGGAGCTCATTATTTAAAGAACACATGTAAAGAAATAAATACTTTGTAAAACAATAAACCAATGAAGGAAAAATATTTATCTAGCATCTTCAATTTGCAAGAAACTATGATAGCTACCCTGGGAAATGCAGATAAGTATAAGATATGATGAGACAGTCACTGCCCTCAAAGAACTACCAATCAAGTACATATTTATTTTCATTATCTCCCCCTCCCTCTTGAGAACAGGGACTTTTTTAAAACCTTTCTTTGTATTCCATATGCTGAGCACAGTATTTGGCACATAGTAGTAGGTGCTTAATGTTTATTGCCTGACTATACACATTAAAAAGTGATTAATAACAAAAGTAAAAAATTCTAAGTGACTACAAATCATTTAATTAAGTTAAGTGGTCATAACGTAATGGAGAGAGCCAATATCAGAGGTAGGAGCATTTTGGTTCAAATTCTGGGCTAGTAATTTAATCTCCTTGTGTTCCTGGCAACATGGTTGCTATTGCCTACTTGCCCTTGGGTCATTATTCCTCCTTTTTCAAGGAGTTCAGTATTTGGCCAGCTATCTTTCTCTCCTTTCCAACTCCTGCTTTTATACTAGGAGATTCCAGCATTCATGATTTCTCAAGCATCAAAGAGACAGTCCAAAAAATCTCAAGGTTCATTAACAAATTCCCTGTACTTCCACCTAGCTTTTTTTTTAACAACTCCCATTTCCTCCCCATAAGATTTGTTTCTCTTTATGTCTTCAGAATCTCACTCTTGAATGCTTCCTATTCCTAATGAGCTGACTTCCTGTGAAGAAGTCAAGATTAATCAACCTTTCTCCGAATCTTTTGGAATTTGGTCTCCTAAAATCTACAAATGTCATTTTGCCAACTCCTGGAGAATTGCTGTGTTAACTGCTTTGTAGAGGGTCTCTAACCCTGAAGGGAGGATCATAGAATCATAGATTCTCAAATCTCAAAACTCAAAGGAACTTAAAATTGTCACTTTCCTTACTTTATTAGCACCTTGAAGTGCTCACTCTATTCCTTTCCTTTGCTGTAACAATTTCTTTCTCCTTATTAGCTCTTTCTCAAATCCTCCTCCAAAACTGCTGTTCCTTCAACATGAACTCTTTCAAAGCTTTCCATAAATTTCAATTTCTGAACTTAACAATTCCAAAATTCAGATCTCACAATTCCTTCTCTTTCCCCCCTTTATTTCCATTTCTTCTCTTTCATTCCATTAAGCTTTTTTTAATTCAACAAAGAAGTTTTTTTTTTTAAGTATTTAGAGTTGAGGTGAAGAGTTAAGGAATGACAGCAGTGGTAGTGATGATGATGATGATGATGCTAGTTGGCATTTATTAATATGGTGCTTAAAAGTTTACAAAGAACTTAAATAAATTATCTCATTTGAGCCTTACAACAGCCTTGTGATAGCAGTAGAATACAGGTATTATTAAATTAATCTTATAGATGATGATCTGAGGAAAGGGTGGGTGATTGTTGGATAGCTTTAATTTTGATGGGCTCAAGTGCAAGTTATGTTTCCATTAAGTTGCAAATGAAACTATTCATGCTTTGAAACTTGTGTCTCTGTGTGGTTTAAGGGAAGTGGGTGACTTCAATGGAATACTGATATTCCCAGATTGGAACTAATGGCTCCCAGGCAGAGCCAATAAATCAGAAAAGTCACTCCAAGTTTACTTAACATAAATAATTGCAACACTTTGGTGAAAGCCTTTTCTGTATCTGTTAACATAATAATCTATGGAATAGGAGAGGAAGAGAAAAGAAATACTTGATTAAATATGAAATTAACTTTTAAAAAATAACTGCTTTTTCTTTATTTTTAGATCTTTTCTACAAGAGATGTCTTGCTAGGTAAGAAATATATCAGAAGTAAAGATGATATAAAAGCAAAATACAGCAATAAAAATAATTATTAAAACAAAACAAGTGCACTCAGGTCCTTCAAGTAAGTAGAGAACCTGTGAATCAGGGGTTATGTTATTAGGCTTTGATGAGACAAGATTTCCTTTTGTGGTCTAAAAAGAGAGTATTCTTTAAAAAATATGTTCCTATAAGTAAATAAGCATTCTAAGTGTTACTAAATCACATTCAGCAGCAAATTTCCTGGTAACAAGGATAGCATACAGGTTTACAACCTCAGAGTCATCCTTGAGCATTTACTCCATTTCACCTCATATATTCAATCAATTGTCACTGTCTGATCAATTCTACCTTCATAATAACTCTCTTCTCTATCACCTTTGAATATTCTTTGAATGAATGAATATGCTAAAAAGGGTCAGTTGTTCAACTAAACACCCCCCAAATAGCAGCATACATTCTCTCTACTTGTGTACACCACAATTTCGCTCACTCTTAAACTCCTTATAATATACCTTTAACCATACTATTTAATTGAAACTGCTTTCTCTAAGGTTATCAATATTCCAATAGATTTTTCTCAATTCTCATACGCCTGGGTTTTATCGCACCATTCACACTGTTCTCCAACCCTTACCCTTCCGGATACATCTTCTTCCCTTGGCTTCCATGGCACTTCTCTTTTCTGACTTCTACCCATCTGATTAGTACTTTTCAGAGTCTTGGTTCATCATCTCAGTCTCTCCATCCCCACTAAGAGTGTAGATCTGGCTGTTCACTAAGGCTCTACTTTTCTCTACCAAAAATTTAATCTATTCCCATGGATTCAATTATCTTTGCCATGCTAATGGCTCTCAAAGTATTATAATTCATTCTGCTCTTTCCAGTGGTTTCCAGTTCCCAATTTCTAACTGCTCACTGGACCTCTCTACTTGGGTGATCTACTGGCACCTTAAACTCAACATATCCAAAATTGAACTTACTGAACTCAAACTTCCCCTTCTCTCAACTTGACTATTTTTGTTCATGATGTCTAGTCATTCAAAACCTCAGGCTCATCACTGAGACCCTTCTTCCACCCCCCAACCCTACACACAAATCTAAGTATGGGTCAAGTCCTTTCAATTTAGCTTCCACGATATATATGACTATGATTGAATAGAAATTCATATTTGGAACAGACTTCAAAGACTATCTTATCCAAAAGAAACACCTGAATGAAATTCTCTACCTGTGTTCATCTGATATCTACCTGAAGATCTTTAGTAATGGAGAATTCACTAAATCTCAAGCTAATTTATTTCTCTTGGATCCATTCCTTTCCACTCATACTGACATAACTTTATAACACTTCAACTAGATTATTTTAATAGCCTCTTAAGTTATTTCTTTGCCCTCAATCTTTCTTCTCTCCAATCCATCTTTAACATGACTGCCAAATTAATCTGTCTAATTCACAGGTATATTAATCTCCAAATGATTAGGAGATATGAACTCTAGCTTGGCATGTAAGGTCTGTAACAATCTGGCTACACTCTCTGTTTTCATCCTTATTTCAACATACTTCTCTTCATGCACTCTACTTTTCAGCCAATTGGACTACTTGCTGTTCTCAACCTTATACTATATAGATACTTATTATATTACTTCTGACTATGTCCTCCTTGCCTAGAGTAATGCATTCCAAGAACATTTCCATGTAATCAAATCATTCTCTTCTCTTGAGACCTAGTTCAGGTGTTACCTTTTCCATTAGTATTCCCTGATGCCCTAATTCAGTGGCTTCAAACTAAAATAGAAACAAGGGCTACTAAATCTGTGGGCCACATATTGACTTAGAAAACCATATATTGACATTATCTGTGTTTTGTTGTATTTTTATTTTGTTAAATATCTCCCAACTATATTTTAATCTGGTTCCAGCAGCACTGGGCATATGATGGGCCACATGGGCTGGGGGCAGCACATTAGACACCTCTGCCCTAATCCATGACTTCATTCAAGTCCTTCACTCCATCTCAACCCTATATGAGCATGCATGACAACACCCCAGGTTTCACCATTATCTTCAAGGATTCTTCTTCCTTAATGAAAAACTCACATTTCTCTGGCTGATCAAAACCTTCTATCATTTCATGTCTCACCCATCCTAAAACTATTCTTCAACATCATCATGACTTCCACTACCCCTCAATATATTCTCAGGCCTGTCTCTGCTCATCCCTTGCCAAACACCAGTTGCGGATTATTCCCATCATCCATCTCCTCCATTACTACTCATATGCTGCTGAACAGAGCAGAAAAAAAGTTGTATGACAGTAGGCAAGTTATTTAACCTCTCTCAGCCTCAGTTTCCCCATCCATAAAATGAGGAGGTTGGACTTTGATGGCTTCAAAGTCCCTTCCAGCTCCCTTGATCATGTGAAGTCAAACAATGGTACTAATCAGTTACACTATAAATTTATATTCTAGAAATTCAACTAGGTCCTCATGGCAGTCAAGGAGCTTTTTTATTCCTCCTTGACTCCCTATCTTACTCCCCACAGAAGTGATTCCAAGCCTTTTCTTCTCTCCTCAAGTCTCCTGTAGTATTTCACTCCCCCACTCTTTTAACTGAGGATCTTGTGTCTTCATTTAGGATGAAAACTGAGTTTATTCACCATGAGTTCCCTCTACTTGTCATCTCAAAATCCCTTTACATTATCATCATCATCTCTCCTCCTTTCCCCCAGTCTTTGAAACTGCATTGGCTCTTCATCTTACTAAGGTCAGCTCCTCTATGTGTGACCTTGATACCTTCAATCCTTGCTCCCCGACCAATCTTCAACTTTTCCCTGGATCTACTGATCCCTTCCCTACTGCCTTCAAAAATGCCCAAGTTTCTTCCATCCTTAGAAAAAAAACACTTCACTAGACCAAGAAGTATGCTGGTAAATGTTTAACAACTGGTTCTCCAGTTTTATTTATCTCTGTCCTTTACAGAGGAAGAATGTATGCATGATACACTTATAATTATTGCTAATTATCAATTAATTAATTATTAACACTTTGTTAAGTCTAGACAATTAACAAAACAAAATATCATGGTCTGATTTGTGTTTGTTGGTTTACAAGGTGTGAATACTCACACTGAAAATCTAACATTCAGCTCTCCTCAGTTGAGCTAATTCCTGCATCTGCATTCATTACCTCTCCTTCCTCTCTTCTCACTCTCTCCTCAGTCCTTTGCAACCTGGCTTCTAACCTCATCTCTCAGCTGAAACTACTCTTGCCAGTTATGAATGTTTTCTTAATTGTCAAATCTGACCATCTTTTCTCAGTTCTCATCCTAATGGACCTTTCAGTTACATTGGAAACTACAGATAATCCTCTCATGGTTATTCTCTTCTCTGCAGGTTTCCATGACACTATTCTCCTGGTTCTTCTCCCACCCAACTGCTCCTTAGCCTTTTTTTTTTTTGCTGGCTCATTATCCATAGAAAAATCCTTTTAACCATTAGTACACCCCTAAGACTCTGACTTTGACTCTCTTCTCTCTCCTAGTGACCTCATCAGGTCTAATGAGCTCAATTATTTTCTCTGTGTCTCTCTCCTGAGCTTTGGCTCCACATCACCAAACGCCTGTTAGACATTTCAAAATGAAGGTCCAGAAGACAACCGAAATTCAAAATGCTCATGGCTGAACTTAGCTTTCCCTGAAAACAAGTCTTCTTATAAAATTGCCTATTATAAAACTGCCACCATTCTTCCAGTCTATCAGGCCTAAAACTTCAATGTCATCCTCAAATCCTCTCTCTTCCTTACCCTACATATCCAATTAGTTACCAAATCTTTATATTTCTCCTTCCAAAATATCCCTTTCATCTGACCTCTTCTCCATACTCTGAGCCAGGAGGGCCCCCCAAAATAACTACAAAATGGTGCTTGGGTAGGAACCTATTATTGTCCAATCAATGAGATCCAGAATGAACTGGGTTTAAGGTGTGGTCTTTGAGAAAGAAATCTAGTCAGTAAACCCCAAGTTAACTAGGTAGGTTTTGGCCATGGCCATCAAAAGAAGAGAGAGAAGGTCAGCTGAAAGGGATATTGTGGAAGGAGAAATATAAAGAGGTGGTAACTAATTAGATATGTAGGGTGAGAAAGAAAGAGGACTATGACATCAGGGAGATGATGACGTGATTTGCAACTGAACGTGCTTTAAGTGGAGGAGGCTATGCAAAGTCACCAGCCTCATTTTCTCCATCAGGCTGTCTGGATCCAGTGGCCAGATATAGATCGGGATGACTAGTGATGGCCCAGGATGCAATGGGAGACTACGACCTTTTTTAAGCTAGGATCTTTTAAAGTTCTCATTCTGAGTGAGGCAACACCAATTCAGTGAATAGGCCTCTTGAAGAAGTGAGTCAAGGGATGGTCCCTTTAATTAAAAAAAATCAGACAGGGAGGTGAATGCCCTTAGGGTTCATGGCCAAAAGAGAAACACTTACTATTTACAATCACTATGAGCCAGGAAGGCCACTGTGAGTAGTCCTAGTCAGAAGGGGACCCAGCTAGCCTTTTCCAGTTAGGCAACTCCTCTCCTCATCAAGCTCTTACTTGAGGATGTTCTGCCCAAAGGAAGTGAGTTAAGCACCACTTAGGTTATTTTGGGGGCCCTCCTGCTCAGATTGAATGTAAATAGCAATTTTCTCTTGTGGTCAGCAACCCTAAAGGTTATTCCTGAGACTATTCAACAGCCATAGTAAATAGAGTGCTGGATTTGGAGTTAAGAAAACCAGGCAGTAAAGTCAGCCAATAAACTTTTGTGAAGCTCTTACATAGTGTCAGGCACCGGGAATACAAAAAGAGGAAAGAGACAGTTTCTGCCCTCAAGGAACTCACAATCTACTGTGGACCTGAGATCAAATCCAGCCTGAAACATTTATTAGCTGTATGATGCTCAGCAAGTCACTTAACCTCTGTCTGCCTTAGGGTCCTTATCAGTAAAAGGAGGATAATTACAGGACCAACTTCCCAGAGTTGCTGTGAGGACAAAATGATATTTGTAGAATGCTCTGCAAACCTTAAAGCGCTATATAAATGCTAGTGATGATGATGATGATGCTAAAGAAAGGCATAGTGTTAGGGACGAGGGAGACAACGGCTCTGCTTTATTCTGGTCTGATGACAACTGGAGTCTTGTATTCAGTTCTGAGTTACAGTTTAGAAATGATAGTGAGATGTCAGAGGGCAGCATCCAAAGACAGGCAATGAGGATGGTGAAGGGCCAGAGAAGAGAAGGATTATGGGAAAACTGATAGCTTTCTTTAAATATTTGAAGGGTTATCCTGTGGAAGAGGGATTAGCTTTGTCCTATTTGGCCTCAAAGGCAGGACTAGGAACAATGGGTAGAGGGCAAATTTATGCTTGATTTAAGGACAAACTGACTAACAATTTGAGTCATTCAAAAGTGGAATGTGATGCCTTGAAAGACAGTGTGTAATTAACTGCTCAATGAGGTTGTAAGTCCTTGCTTGAAGGAAGGATGGGTGTTGGGTATGGCACAGAGAGTATTCTTGTTAGGATATGGGTTTTACTAGATGGTCCCTGAGTATGCGAGAAACATACCTCCCTTTTCTTGGACATGGGACACTGTGTATACCATCATACTGAACTTCCCCCCCATCTTCTTCTTTGTTGTTTCTTACAATGGATGGCTTACAAGATAGGAACAGAGAAACATGTCTATATTCAGAAATATAAATGAGGCAAAAACAAAAGATAACTATAAAATTTGTTTTAAAAAATCAATAGCCTCTGAGATTCTGTGATTCTTTTTTTTTTTAAAAAGGTAACATCAAGAAACATATTATTGGAAAAGGAGATAGATGGGTCAGTCAGGTCAAATAAGTCTGCATCAAATAACACTAAAGGACATGGTGAAAAACCCTCAGCAAAAACTGGGAGGAGCACCAGTGGAAAAATGATGGGAGTTTGTGGACAAAATTCACAAGGGATGGGAAAGCATTAGTAGGACTCCCCCCACTGAAGAGATCCCTCACTGCAGTAGTGAAGAGTAAGATCACTATAATAGAGTGATCCCCTTTAAGACTGTTTACTCCCACACTAAACACTCCTAGTTATAAGTAATTCTTTTTTCAGCTCTTGTGTCTGATTTTTATAACTTCCCGTATTCTTTTTTTGTGATATGCTACCACTGAAGAATCACAGAATCCAAGCTGATTTCTCATAAGCCATCTGGTCCATCTCATACTAGAAAGAGACTCCCCTGTGCCACATCCCTGACAAATGTTCCTTTGACCTTTACTTGAAGACCACAGAAATGGGGAACCTGACTGACTACCTATGGCATCCTTTGCCCCCTCTCTAATCTGCTGTGGGCTCAAAAATTCAATAATCAAGTTAATTAGATTTTATATAAGGTAAAAATAAAGAGGTTTTTAGTTCAATGATGGGCTTGCTCAGAAGTAAATGGCATCATCTTCAGGAAACAGCCTCAAAGACACCCATTTTGACCAGTTTTGCTTGCTTTCTGAATCTGGCCTCACAGCCTCATCATACTTGGAAACCTCAATAGCCAGTCTCTTTAATCTTAATTTCTTCTTCTTCCTTCCAATCCACCTTATATAGAGTAATTGGGCTAATATTCCTCAAATCTTCTTCATCTCATTACAACAGAAAAGAATATCAGATGAGGACAAAAAACAGTGGGAATCTAGTCCCTGCTTTAGGGAGACTCACTGTGTGACTTCAGGTGGGTCACTTGGCCTCTCTGGGGCCTCATCTCTGAAAGAGAATCAAAGTCCCTGTTCCACCTATCTCACAGAATTGTTACAATGATCAAATTGGATAATGTTCAGGGAAAGAGCTCTGGAAAAGTAGAACCTGTTATATTAATATATGACAATATTATTATTGCCCCCTTGTTTAAAAGATTGTATGTAATATAGTTCATTGTTTATGGCATGAAACCTACCCTCTCTAGTTTAACCTATGAAACACTTCACCAAATGCATTCCCCCTCTTCTTTCATTCTGACAGTTCACTAACTTTATTTCATGCTACTATTTTATTTGGACACTGCATTCCAGATGAGCCATTTTCTTGGTTGCCCTATAAATATAACTTGTTCATTCCTGTCTCTGTTATCTTTTGATTCTTTAGAAGTGTCACTTTCTTCACCAGGAATACCTTTTGCCTTTACATTATCTGTCTGAAAAACATTTCTTTCTTTTTAAGAGTCTTCCATGCTTAACCCCACTTGACTCTGGATCATATCACTGATTAAAAAGATAAAATTCACTTCTGTTGTATAATTTTAAAGTTACTTTAGTAACTTTAGTGTTTGAAATACCACATTATGTGGGGCAGCTAGGTGGTCCAGTGAATAGAGCACTGGCCCTGGAGTCAGGAGGACCTGAATTCAAATCCAGCCTCAGACACTTAATATTTATTAGTCATGTGACCTTGAGCAAGTCACTTAACCCTCAATTGCCCTGTCCTCCCCCCTCCAAAAAGCCAAAAAAAATACCACATGTGTGTATATAAACATATACATATATATACACACATTTATGTATATTTGGTGACTTCTAGGATCAGTGATTTCATTCATATGAGTATACTCTCTGCACTGAAAAAGATTACAATCCCCTCAACAAATGATCATCATGAACTGCTGTCAATGAAAAAAATTCTTTGCTTGGTGGCCAAACCTTTGGTAATACATATATAATGTATGTATGTATGTATGTATGTATGTATAAAACATACATATATTTGTACATATACAGTTTCATTAAAATTTAAATATATTTATTGTCTTAAGTAATAGACCATTTATATTTTACAACTGAGCCAGTGGAATGGAACACTTATTTGTGTTGTAGTGATCAATTTAAGTATATCTAGCAGCGAAGATTAGTTTTTATTGCAAATATATCCAGTGTAGAAATATGAGACAAACAATGGATAGAATGCTGGACTTGAAGTCAGGAAGATGTGAGTTTGAACCCTCCCTCAGAGACTTATGAGCTGTGTGACCTTGGGTAAGTCATTTAATGTCTGTGCCTCAGTTTCCTTTCCAGTAAAATGGGGATAATAATAGTACCTCTCTCACAGGGTTGTTAAGAGGGAAAAAGGAGTTGACATAAAGTACAATATAAATGCTAGCTATTATTTTCTTTCTCTACAGTCTCTCTGAGATTGTCCCCTACCTTTCCTTAATTTGAATGCAGCTATCCTCACCCCAGATGTTACTGTCACATGACTGGATAACTTCAACAACCAATCCACCTAATGCGGATCATTCCTCCTTCCTTCCAATCCATATCACAGATAACTTTCCTAAAACAGTGATTTCATCTTATAACTGATTTAGTGAAAAGAATAACTCCAAATAGAGATTCATTTGATCAGGAACTCATAGAAGATTTCTACACTGATAAATAAAGCAATGGATTCTGCAACTTCTCCCTCCCCTAATTTCCTGGCCCTTATGTAATGTTTCTCTTTGGATGAAATTTTGCACATTTTTGCACATTGAAAGGAATCCTTTCAATGACACATATAATCATGCAAAAAGGTAATTACTCTATTAGGGGTCTGCCATTGTACAAAAGAGATACATTACTTAAGATCTCAGCTTCAGGGTGTTTAGTGACACTTTATCAGATAAATAAAGGAAAAGCCTTAGAATATTTCCATACCAGAATTGAAATAGTATTTCAAGCTCCAAATCACTAGTAATAACATCACTAGTTATAAATCCCTAGTAATGACATCAAAACAACCCCAAAGTTTCACCTCACACCTTGCAAACTGGAAAAGATGACAAAAAATAGCAATAGCCAACGTGGGAAAATTGGGGGGAAAAAGAGCACACTATTGCATTGTTGGTGGAGCTGTGAATTGGTACAGTCACAAACAGGTTCTCCCAGGCAAATGTCCCAATACACCCTTCTCCTCTATTATGCTATGTTACTTTCTTTTAGGTGATTAGGTGGCACACTGGATAGAGTGTTAGGCCTGAAGTTAGGAAGTTTAAATTCAGCCTCAGACATTTTCTGTCTGTGTGGCAATGAAAAAGTCTGAGTCCGTCTCCTCATCTGTAAAATAGGGATAAAAAAAGCTTTTTATCTCAAATGAGACAATTACTTGTAAAGCATTTAGCACAGAACCTGGCACATAGCAGGTACTTAATAAATGATTATTATTTTCCCCTTTTCTCCCCTTTATCATTCTTCATAGCACAACCATATTGCATACCATTTACATACTATAATTTGGTCTTCCATTTCCTAATTAATAGGTATCCATTTTGTTTCCAATTCTTTGCCATCGAAAAGAGAGGTATTACAAATACTTTTGTACCCACAAGTCTTTTTTTGCTTTCTTTGGGACATACACCTAATAACTCTCTTTCTGGGCCAAAGGGTAAGCACAGTTTAAAAACTTTTTTGAAACTCTTTCATCTTAAGGATAAGGAAATTATGAGAGCTGAACTGCATTTCCTAAAGTAGTCAGTAGCACAGCTGGGATTCTGACTTAGGTTCTCTGACTCAGTATGTGCCAATAAATGTTTCACTAATAGCTCTCAAAAAAAAGTACTATGGTACATTTTAAAGCTTAATTAATTTAATAATTAAAAATCTGTATTGCTGACATTTTCTCTGTCACTTTTTTAGGCCTAGACAATCGACAAAACAATAAATCAAACTCTGCTCTATAGTGTTTGCCAATTTCTGAAGTGCAAATGCTGATACTGAAAATTTAAGCAACATGAGTTGGTAAGAGCTGGCTCCAGCACACCCCTGCTCTGATTCCAAATTCAGGACTCTTTCCATTAAAGAATGCAGCACAATCACTAACTGCTAAGCATCATATCTAATATACTAAGATTAATTACAATAAACATGCTGGCAGGTATAAATAATAATTTGGCAAAAGCAGTGACTTCTACTATATTGCTGTCTTATCAGATTACTATCTTTATCAGAATGATTGGCACATATATAATATATTAATCCCTTGCAATTATCTAATGAGCTCCCACACCCATACAAAGATCCTTATTTTATTAACATACTTCCACTTGGCACATTCTTACTAGTATATCATAAAAGAATGGAATTGTAAATCTGAACTAAAACATTTATATATAAATATTCAAAGTAGGGCCCTAAATTATTCTTTTAATAGCTATAGAAATACAATTTCCCCCTAGAGTATTCAGACAGTGACATGGACAAATTTTGGTTGACTTTGTTTCCACTTTGTAATATACATGTGACAATCAACAAAATGAATTCATTTCCTAAAGGTTTTTGTCTCATTTAGTTTTATAAACATCGGTTAACCAACTTTAAACAAATGACAGTAATTCATAGTCCTAAACTGTCTTTTTTGGTAGCAAAACACCTTAAAGAATTCCAAAACATTATTATATAATAATACATCAGGGAGAAAGGAACTGTTACTGCTTTCAATCTTTCAAAAAATGGGAACAATTAATGAAAGAAATGAAGGAATTATTTGTGAACAGAACAGGAAGGAAACACTAATTTGATTATTGACAATACAATGACATATTATTATTAAAAAGCTCAACTATTTTTTAATGTAAGAAATATGTCCCAAAGTTTAGGTATTACTTGATTAAACACTAAAGTATTTTAGATCAAGGTCAGGAGATTTTCATATACCATCTAAATTGCTGACGTTGATAACAAAATAAATGTGAAGTTACATAATTTACAATCAGTAGATAAAGAGGTCAGTTTTGGGGCCTCTCCAATAAACTATATTCAATGAAATACTAAGCTATTCAGATATCTATGCACATATGTGTACATTTGAGTACATTAAATCTTACTTCGTATTTTGCTGTCTTTTTATGCATACTTTTTTAGCTCTGTAAAATGGAAGAAATTAATAAGCATAAACAGAACTGCAAAAATATTCTAGAGTCAAAATATTTGGCAAAGAACAAGTCTATAATAGCAAAGTTCTAATGGCTGAGTTCCTTTTTTTTCATTTCAAAAGAATTAAAGGCATTAAAAAACATATCAGAACAATGACTAACAAAGACTCTCACACACAGCTCCAAGATTGAATTTCAGTAGCCTGAGTGGAAATGGTTAGTCATTAGGTTAGCATAATCATAAAAACAAGAGTATCTAACCCCTAAAACCACAGACTGCTAATAAAACAGAGAAATCCTACTGAGTGATCAATCTATATTTATGGGTCTCCCATTCCAACTATACCTGTTCCTGTCTCTATTATTTTATTTCTTTTGATACCCTGGACTTGTCCTTCAAGGCCCAACTTAAGTTGTACTTGACTCAACAAAGTCTTTCCAAACTGCTTGAGACAGCAATTTTGAATTTCTATAGCATTTGGGTTTTATATTACATAATTTATCATTCAATTATAAATGTAAGATATGGTTCTGTGGGATTACATTTCCCATAAAGCTTAAAGGCTGTGCATTAGACTAAAGCAGCATTCTTAACTTTTTTATGTCATGGACCCCTTTGGCTGTCTGATGGACCCTATGCATCCTTTCTCTGAATCTTATTTTTAAATGTATAAAATAAAATACATAGGATGACAAAGGAAATTAATAATATTGAAATACAGTTATCAGATATAAAAAACAAAACAAAACCAAGTAATGGGAACCCAGGTGAAGAATACCTGGATTTAGTGAAATCATAGTGATGTCACAAATGAGGACTTGAGTGCAGTCTACAGTAGGAGCTGAAAAGCAGAATGGGACAAACACAGAAAGTGGTAACAGATTAAATGTATGTGTACAGAAATGACAAAACATTCTGGTGTGGTTCAGAGAAAAGAGACCATGTTGAGGGAGATGCACTGGATCATGATGACTCCTGGGTCAAGGTAGAACTACTGGAGAAAAAGCTACAGGGGAACAATGACATTGTTCCTTATTTCCACTGAGCCTGTGAATATAGAATATCTTTTCTATGCTGAGAATTGAAGTATTTGAAGAAGGGAAAGAGAAGACTCTAATATTTGAGAAGGATATGAAAATCACTCCTAATCTACAGATTTCTCCCCTCCTGCCTTCAAATATACCTATCTTCCACTTTCTGAAAAAAAAAATCTTCACTAGATTTAATCATCCTTCAAGCTGTCTTCCTATAGATCTTTTTCTTAGAAAAATTTGTCTACACTCTTATTATTTCCTCTTATTAATATTTCCTCTCTTCTCACTCATGTCTCAACTCTTTACAACCTCATTCTTCAACTAAAACTGCTCTCTCCAAAGTTACCAATGATCTCTTAATTGCCAAATCCAATGGTCTTTTTCTTGATCCTCATCATTCTTGAGCTATCTGCTGTGTTTGATATTGTTGACCACCCTTTCTTCCAGAATACTCTCTTTTCTGGATTTTAGTGATGCCACTTACTCCTGGTTTTCCTTCTACCTGCTATCTCCACCATTCACTTATTCCTGTATAGCTGAGCCATATACTGCCACTGTTTCCTTTCAGTCTCTTTTACTGAATCATCATTTATATCATGCCACTGAACTGCAGAAATAACCCCAAACGCTTTGTCCTTGGTCTTCTTGTCTTTCTACATTCTTTCTCTTGGTGACCTCATAACCTTCCGTGTGTTTAATTATTTTCTCCATGCAAATGATTCACAGATCCATATAACCGACCTCAGTCTTTGTCCTTGCCTCTAGTCATACATCGCTAATTGACTATTGGACAATTTAAACTTGATGTCTGGAGACATCTCAAACCCAACAAAAACCTCCAAACCTACTTCTCTTGATTTCTATTTTTTTTTTGGAACAGGGAAGGTAGGGCAATTGGGGTTAAGTGACTTGCCCAAGGTCACATGGCTAGTTTTGTGTTAAGTGTCTGAGACCAGATTTGTACTCAGGTCCTCCTGACTCCAGGGCCAGTGTTCTATTTAGTGCGGACCTGGCTGTCCATCTTGATTTCTATTGAAGAAACTTAAATTCTTCTAGACTCTCAGGTTCATAATGTTGTAATTATGCACCTCATTCTCCCTTACCTTACCATCTAATAAGTGACCTGTTTCTACTTCCATAACATCACTCAGATCTGTCCCTTTCTCTCAACTCAATTAGCTACCACCTTAGTTCAAACCCTTAGAGCCTAGACTAGTGCAATAGACTCTTAGTATCATTGTTTGAAGATTCTCCCCTACTCAAATCCACCTTCTACATAGCTGCTGAAGTGACTTTCCTTAAATGAAGGTCTGAATATGTTATTGCCTTAGTCAACAAACTCTAGTGACTCCATGTTGCCCCTGGCATCTCCTCTATTTGACTTTTTAAAAATTTATTTTATTTTCAGTTTTAAACTCTATCTCTCCTTCCCCACCTTCATCATCCATTGAGATGGTGATAAAAATAAAAATCATTACAAATATATACATACAAAACAAATTTCTCATTAGCCATATTTCATGAAAAAGAAAAGTTAAAACAAAGAAATAGAAAAAATATACTTAAATTTTGCACTCTTTCTGGAGATGGACAGCATGTTTCATCAGGAGTCCTTTGGAACTACAGTGGGTCATTGTGTTGATTAGAATGACTAAGTCTTTCAGAAATGACTATGTTTATAATATTGCTGTTATTGTAAAAACTCTTCTCCTGGTCCTATTCACTTCACTTTGTATCAGTTCATACAAGTTTTCCTAGGTTTCGATGAAACCACTCCTTCATTATTTCTTATAGCATAATAATATTCCATCTCATTTACATACCATAATTTCTTCAGCCATTCCCCAAATGATGGGTATAGCATGAGTTTTCAGTTCTTTGCTACTACCACACACAAAAAAGCCATTATAAATATTTTTGTACATATGGGCATAATAGACTTAATAGTGGTATTGCTAGGTCAAGGAGTATGCACAATTTAATAGTTTTAGGGTATAGTCCCAAACTGATTTGCCGAATGGTTGGACCAATTCACAGTTCCATCAACAATGCAGTAATGTATTTATTTTCCCACATCCCCTCAAACATTTGTCATCTTCCTATTTTGCCAACCTTATGGGTATAAAGTGGTACTTCAAAGTTCTTTTAAATTTGCATGCCTTGGGAGGCTAGGTGGTGCAGTAAATAGAGCACTGGCCCTGGAGTCAGGAGGACCTGAGTTCAAATCCGGCCTCAGACACTTAACACAAAAACTAGCCATCTGACCTTCGGCAAGGCACTTAACCCCAATTGCCCTCCAAAAAAAGCAAAAAAAAAAATTGCATTTCTCTAATAGTGACTTAAAGAATTTTTTCCATATGGCTATTGATAATTTTTATTTCTTCTTCTGAAAACTGTTTTTTAATATCCTTTGACTATTTATTTGTTGGTGCATGGCTCTTATTTTTGTAAATTTTGTTCAGTTCTCTATAATATTTTAGAAATGAGACCTTTATCAGAGAAACTTGTTGCAAAGATACCCTGTGCACACGCCTAGTTTTCTACTCTTCTTTTTCATTTTGGTTGCAATGGTTTTGTTTGTATAATTTTTTTTATATTTTAGGTAATCAAAATCATCCATTTTACTTCCTGTGAACCTTCCTATCTCTTGTTTGGTCACGAACTCTTCCCCTAGGCATAGACATGACAAGAAATTTCTTCCATTCTCTATAATTTGTTTATATCACCCTTCATGTCTAAATCATATACTCATTTTGAGTTTATCTTTGTATATGGTAAGATGCTAGTCTACGCAAAGTTTCTGTTATGCTATTTTACAGTTTTCTCAAAAGTTTTTGTCAAATAATGAGTTCCTGCCTCAATAACCAAAATCTTTGGCGTTATCACACAATTGGTTACTGTCCTCATTTGTTTCTTATATACAATGGACCTAATCTGTTCCATTGATCAATCTCTCTGTTGCTTACTGAGTACCAAATTGTTTTGATGATTACAACTTTACCTCATAGTTTGAGATCTGGGCCTGTTAGTGCCCCCTTTTTTTCCTGTTGGTTTTTTTTTATTAATTCTCTTGATATTCTCAACCTTTTGTTCCTCCAGGTGAATTTCATTACAATTTTTTTTAGTTTTATGAAGGAGTTATTTGGTAATTTAATATAGTGATGAATATATAAATTAATTTAAGTAGTACTGTTATTTTTATCATATTGACTTGACTGACCCAAGAGCAATTAATATTGTTCCAATTCTTTAGGTCTGGCATTACTTGTATGGAGTGGTTTGTAAATGTGTTCACACAGTTCCTGTTTCTGTCTCAATGAGTTTAAAATGAAAGGTTTTCAAAGCATTACACAATCTGGCAGCAATTGTTTTTCCAGCCTCATTATACATTACTCCCCTTCGTGTCCTCTATAGCTGAAACTGGCCTTTTATGTTCCTCACATATAGCAATCTCTCCCATCTCGATACTTTTGCATTGGCCATCCCCTCATGCCTGGATAGACTCTCTCTTCTTTCCTATCTCATAAAATCCTTCATTTCCTTCAGGACTTTGCTCAGACATCATCTTATACATTTAGCCTTTCCTGATCCCCCCAAGTACTTGTACCCTCCCCTTCCCTAATTACCTTGCAGTTAACTACCTTGTATTTCTAATATATTTATTCTTTGTATGTATATGTTATCTCCCCAGATAGAATACAAACTTCTTGAGGGCAGGAATTAATTTTTTTGTCTTTTTATCCCCAGAGCCTAGCACAGTGTGTACCATATAACATGTGCTTATAAAATATTTGTTGACTGACTAATTGTATTTGGGTACAGAGACTGTTTTACTCCTTGATTGATATCCTGGTTAATTACATCATTTATATCCTAATTAAATACTTTTTGTTGCTGCATTTATTTTGGTTGTGCCTAGAATGAAATGGCATATTCAGTGGAGGCTTAACTGTAGTTTGAACAACAATAATCCCAAAACACCTATGCCTAACCTATGAGTATTACACAAATTATGCTTTGTTTTATAGTGGATAGTCTTGTCTCTTCAATTAAATTTATGGTTTGTCTTTGAACCATACTTCTGGTTACTTATGTATCACCTTTAGTATCTTGAATGCCACAGAAGATACAGTAAACCTTCTATACATACTTGTTTGACTGTTTCATGGCTGCGAAATGATTCATAATTGTTAAATGGGGGAATGCAGGTATTACCAGAGGCCCCAAGCTAATAGTAGCCAAAACCATTCAATATTTCATAGGGCCAAAGCTCTGGTGTCAACTATAAGTCTTCCATCCTGACTAGGAGTCAAATAAATAGTTCATTCATAGGGAGATTTTTCCTAATGTGCCATATTTCTCCTCATCTTTGGATGAACCTAAGTAACTACCATTATTTTTTATGTCATCCTGTCCCTGAAGATCAGATCAACATGTGTTTATGAATCCAGATGTTTAGCCCATTTTTTCTGTAGCCTCAACCATAGCTTCCTGATGCTTAGAGAGTAGGGATAGTCACAGGAGTCAATTCTACTTTTAACTAAAACAATGTTCTTCCCAGTCATCAAAGGACCCTAGAGCACAGGGGCCTGATCAGTTGCCTCTTATTTTGACCAATGGTTAGCAAATTTCTGCTATCTGCTCCCTTAATCCTGGTGATTCAGAGCCACTAGTAAAAATTCTTTTACCCTGCAATCTTCACCATCCTCTCATTCCTATATTGCTTAGTTTTTGTCCTTTACCATTCTTTCTTTCCACTCTACCATCTAGAACTCCCACTTTTGTTGTTAACAAATTGGGCTGAATCCTAGATCTTTCTTTAAAAAAAGTTATAGATACATTTTACTTTAGACACAAACCAATAACATTCAAACCCCATATAATGAAGATCCCCACAAAAAAAATCTTAGCACCTGATAGAGTGATTATAATCAATGATACATGCCACTTGTGACTTCTATAGTTTACATAGGGCATTTCCTCTCGCATCTCCATGTCCATCTTTTCACCTCCCCCTCCTAGCTTCCCTTACTTCCTTCAAAACTCAGCTCAAAGCTCACCTTTTTGCAGGAGATCTTTTCTACCACCCCATCCCCCTACTAGAGACTTCACTCTGAGATTACCTTCCACTTACAGTGTATATGACTTGTATGTACAACTTTTTGCATGTTATCTCCCCCATTAGAATATGAGTTCCTTAAGGGCAAAGAACATGTTGGGCTTTTTTTAACCTTTCTTTGTATCCCCAGTGCTTAGCATAAGGATTGCTTGGCATATAGTAAGCATTTAATAAATGATTGCTAACTGACTTTTATGATTTGCTTATTTTTAACAGAAAGGAATTATGTATACTTTATACTTGTTTAGTACCAAATTGTTCACTCTTTGACGAATTTTATTGGCTTTATTTACAGTATTGTAATCATTGTATATTGATATCCCTGAGTATGAGGATAGGTTGCAGGGTGGAGAGAAACATTGGGAGCTGCATATTGAACTAATTGAGAAATGAAGGAAAGTAATATGGAAACTTATAGATGACTGCATTAAGGATATGAATAGAGTAATATAGATGGAGTGAAACTCAAAAGAAGAAAGGTTGAGTGATAAAAACCGTGGGAGGGCCTGGAAGTGGCTGTGTGGAGTAAAGTTTGTTGATTCCACTTGACAATTTGTTAGAGGATATGAGAGAGGAGGAATAACCCACATTGAATAGATATCCAAGAGATATGGTATCATCCAAAGAGAGACAGCTTTCCATAAGGGTAAGAAGCAAGCAAGTAATGAACATTTATTGACTATGTGCCAGGTATTGTGCTAAGTGCAGAGGATACAAAAGAGGCAAAAGACAGCCAGTGCTCTCAAGGAGCTCACCGTCTAATAGCGAAGCCAGTTAGCAAATAATTACATGCAAACAAAATGTTGGCAGAATAAATTGGAGATGATCTCCAAGTGAAGACACTGTGATAAAGGAGGATGGGGGAAAGATTTTTGGAGAAAGTGTGGCTTTAGTTAGTATTTTAAGGAAGCCAGAGAAGCCAAGAAATGAATATGAGGAGGGAGAAAATTCCAGGCATTGGAGAAAGCCAATGATAATCCTTGGAGTCAGGGGATGGAGTGTTTTGTTTGAGGAACAGCCAGGATAACAGTGTCACTAGATTGTAGAGTATGTGGGGCAGTAAGGTGTAAGAATACTAGAAAAACAGGAAGGGATCAAATTATGGAAGTCTTTAAAAGACAAATAGAAGATTTTATATCTGATTCTGGAAATAACAGGGAGCCCCTGGATAGGGTGGTGACATGGTCAGACCTATGCTTTGGAAAGAGCAATTCAACAGCAAAGTAGAGAATGAATTGGAGTGGCAATCAACCTGAGGTAAGCAGATCATTTAGAAAGCTATTGCAAGAGTCCAGGTCAGAGGTGATGAAGGCCTGCACCAGTAGGGTGGCCATGTCAAAAGAGAGAAGGGGCATATGAAGAGAAAGGTTAAGAAAGCAGAAATGACAGAACTTGGCAAATGTGTGAGTGAAGGGTTTAAGAGAAAGAATGAGGAGATGACATCTAGATTGTGTGCCTGGGTGACTGGGAAGATGCTGATTCATTCTATAAGAAGATGGAGAGAGTTTGAGACAAGATCTAGGAAGATAAGAAACATTCCACATGCACAGAAATATTCACAGTTAAGAAATAAATAAATGGAAGCCAAAACAAAAAGCCCAATAATGAGGAATGGCTTAACAAATTGTGGTGCATGAATGAAATGGAACATTGTTGCATTGTGTAGAATGACAAATTTAAGGTCTCAGAGAAACATGGGTAGACTTGCATGATGTGACACAGGGCAGAAAAAGCAGAACCAAAAGAAAAATGTGTATGACTGCAACCATGTCAATGAAGTCAATGCTAAACAGCTTCTTCATGGTTTTTTTTTCCGCTTTTTGGAGGGCAATTGGGGTTAAGTGACTTGCCCAAGGTCACACAACTAGTAAGTGTTAAGTGTCTGAGGTCGGATTTGAACTCAGGTCCTCCTGACACCAGGGCTGGTGCTCTATTCACTGCGCCACCTAGCTACCCAGTCTTCATTATTAACAGAAAGTAATGATGCACAGTTGAGTATGAACTACCGTGTTTCCTCGATAATAAGACCTATCCCGAAAATAAGCCCTCCCCTTACTGTATAAGATTCCTCTAAAATAAGCCCTCCCCTGAAAATAAGACCTATTGAGATTGCTACTGTAGTGAAGGTGATCCCCTGCACTACACGCTACATTACGGTACCCTCTGTATGCACCGTCCCCCCCCCCCCCCCCCCCCCCCCCCCC
>NW_027187342.1:10756634-10762597 GCF_028583685.1 Petaurus breviceps papuanus | reverse complement strand
CGCTACATTACGGTACCCTCTGTATGCACCGTCCACCCCCCCCCCCCGGTGAAACACAAGCCGCGCTCCGAGCTGCATCCAATCAGAGCTGCAGCAGTGAGCGTGTCATCCTGTTCTTCCCCAGTGATTTGCTTGCTGGCGCCATTGAGAGCAGTGCCACGGAGGAGAGCTGAGGCAGGACAACATAAGCCCTCCCCTGAAAATAAGCCCTCTGGTGTTTTTCTTTCCAAAAAAAATAATAAGACAGTGTCTTATTATCGGGGAAACATGGTATGTTTGTTGTCTGATGAGTCTTGTGACTGTCTACTTCTGCATTGTTGGATCATGGAGAGACAGAAAGGACTAAAGTGGAAGAAGACTGGAAAGGAAGAAAGGCAACAGGTTGTGAAGGTCTTTAAATGCCAAATGGAGGATTTTCTATTTGATCCCTAGGATAATAGTTGGGGCTGGAGGGTGGGGGTTGGTGACATTGTCAGTCTGGTGCTTTAGGAAACTAAATGGAGGATGGAGGATTGGAGTGGGGAAAGAAGAGAGACCAAGTAAAGGCTATTGTAAGAGTCCAGGTAAAATGTGATAAGGACCTGAACTGGGGGGAGAGGGGTTGTATGAGTAGAGAGAAGGGGGCACAGAAAAGAGATGTTGTAACAAGTCTTGCTAACTGTTTGACTCTCCTGACTTTGCTACCATGACAAAGATGCCTTCTCACCCTGCAATTTTCCTCCATCATGACGGTCCCCTTCTCCTACTGGTGAGTTCTTTCTGGAGCCTCAATGCTTCAGACTCTGCACACTTTGCTACCATGTACTCATGTGGGTACCCTGCCCCTTTCAGCTCTGTTTTATGTATTGTTTTCCCCTCCATTAGAATGTAAACTGCTTGAGGCCAGGGATTGTCTTTCTTCTTGCTTGTAGTTGTATCCCTAGTACTTAGCAGAGTACCTAGAACATAGTAAGCACTTGGCTTATTGACTGTTGCCTGAGAACATGTGAGGAATTGAGGATGATTCTCAGGTTGTGAGCCTGGGTGACTGCAAAGATGATGGTACCCGCAACAGTAATTAGAAAATTGGGAAGAGTAAGAATTTGGGGAGAAAATGCTGAATTTAAGATGCCTATGACATAGCCAATTCAAGATATATCAAAGACATAACTGGAGCTTAGGCAAGAGACCAGATATCTAGCCTAGGAATCATCCTCTGGTTGAATCCAAGGGAGATGATGAAATCACAAAGTGAGATAGAGGGAGAAGAGAAGAGGGCTTGAGACAAATCTTTGGGGCTTTCCCACAGGTAGTGGGGTGTGACCTGGGCTTGCCTGCCAATCCCTTGCAATCTGTCTTCTCATCTCACAACTTTATTGAAACTACTGCCTTCAAAGATACCAATGATCTCTTGGCTAAATCCAACAACTTTTGTTAGTCCCTGTCCTCTTTGACTTCTCAAGCTGCTTTCCATACTACAAACCATTTCTTCCTCATGGATACCTTCTTTTCCCTCAATTTCTATACCATTATTTGGTCCTGGTTCTTCTTTTATCCATTTATTCTCCTCTTTTAAGTCCCCATCTTTGGCTCCTCATGTGTGAATATTCACCAGGGTTCTGGACTCATCTCTTTTTTTCTCCACAATTTCTGATGAGGACCACAGCTTTGCTAGTCACACAAGTCTGCAAAATTTACCTTCCTATCTCACTCCCTTGCCTCATATCCAATCATTTGCCAAACATTACTGATCCTACCCTAAAAACATTTGCATCCAACCTCTTTTGTTCATTCACACTTGCTTCTGCCTTACTTTGGTTATACTGTCCTATCACCTTTTACCTGAACTGTTGTAACAGTCTTCAGAAAGATCTTCTTGCTCCTACTTTCTCCACAAAGCTATCCAAATTATTATCATATATGCCCATTTCACTTCTCTGCTCAAAAATGTTCAGTGGCTCCCTCTTGCCCCTTGGATGATACCCAAAGACCTCAGCACAGTGTTTAAAGCCCAATATAATCTAGTTCCAATACTTTCATATTTCATAATACTTATCAATATTCCATCCAGATTCATCAGCTCACTGTTCCTCAAACTCTCTACCCTATCTCACTCTGTATATTCTTGCAAGCTCTTCCCTATGTGCCTAGAATGCATTCTCTCCTTACCTCTATTCTTAGAATCCTTAGCTTCCTTCAAGGCTCTCTTCACATTGTATCTCCTACCTGAAGACCTTCCTTTCCCTCCAAGAGACACTAGAGGAGGTCATCCTAAAATGACCTTTCATTTACTTAGATGTGTATAAAGGTTGTTTCCCCTAAAGTAAGGTCCTTGGAGTGAGGGACTAGCTATGCTTTTTGCCTTGGTATCTTTAGCATCTAATACATAATTTTACTCAATAGCCACTTAATCACTTTTGTTATTGAACTGAATTAAACTGTATCATAGTTGTGCCTACAGAACTATAACTGATGTTAAGAGAAATGATTGTAAAATGGACTATAAGATTATAGCCCATTTATAATCATTTATAAGCTAAATGTACTTATATGGTTTAATAAAATTTGCCCAAAAGCACTAATATATTTAAAGTAACATCTTTTCTGAATAACAAAGCTCTTATTATTTAATAGCTTTTATATATGCCTATGATTTAAAATACATAATTTGCATGAAATTAGGAATTTCCCTGTATTTTTGAGCAAGAAATATTTTTTCTACATTAAAATGCTACATGATGATGATGATGATGATGGTGATGATGATGGTGATGATGATGGTGATGGTGACGGTGACGGTGACGGTGACGGTGACGGTGATGATGATGATGATGATGGTGATGATGATGATGGTGATGATGGTGATGGTGATGGTGATGATGATGATGGTGATGATGGTGATGGTGATGGTGATAGGAGACAGTGTGGTATAGTGGAAAGAGTTCAGACACTAAAGTCAAGAAGCCAGTTTTCAAGTTCAGACTTCAGATACTTATTAGCTGTGGAGTTACGTGCAAGCTACTTAGAGCTTTAATTGTAAAATTAGAATGATAAAATTTATATGATCTACTTTTTACTGGATCGATGAGTTTTGTAAACCTTAAAATGCTACATAAATGTTTGTTACTCTTATTAATATTCTGGAAAAAGAGTCGACCTTGGGATCAGACAAGGCCTAGATTTAACTCTTGTCCATCACATGTACTAACTGCATGACTCTGGGAAGTGACCTGACCTTTCTGGGCCTCAGCTTCCAGATCTGCAAAAAGGGGACAGTGATATCTGTCACACCTATTTCACAAGGTTGTTGTGAGCATCACTGAATACACAGCATTCGGCAAACCTTAAAGTATTTTGTAATTACTAGTTATTATCAAGATTACCCAAATATATTGAGTAATAAAATGGTTCAGGGTAGGTAGGTGGCCAGTGGATAGAACACTGGACTTGGAGTCAGGAAGAATCATCTTCATGAGTTCAAATGCAGCCTCAGACACTTACTAGCTGTCTGACCCTGGCCAAGTCATTAAATCCTGTTAGCCCCAGTTCTTCAACCATAAAATGAGCTAGAGAAGGAAGTGACAAACCTCTCCAGCAATTCTGCCAAGAAAACCTCAAATGGGCTCACGAAGAATCAGACATGACTAAAACAACTCAACAACAAAATAGAATAGTTCAAGAAATACTTCATGGAAAAAAAGTTAATCCTACTTATTGATCCTTCATTAAATTATTATTAGAAGGCTAGCAACTCCAATAGAGGTTGCTAGGCGGCTCAGTGGACAGAGTGCTGTGTTTGCCCTAGTCTACTGGAGAACAAAATGACTAATTACTCCAGTATCTTTGCCATGAAAACCCCATGGCCAGTATGGTCCACAGGGTCACCAAGAGTCAGACACAACTGAACAACCACCACCACAACAGCCAAAACTCCGGTAGACAATCTGATTAGTAACTAATAAATCCAAATGCATAAAATATTGCAGTACACTTCAAAATAGGAAAAGTATGTAACTACCTTGGGCTTAGAAACATAGCTTTAAACATGTGATTGGGGGCCATCAACATTAACTAAAACATAAAGTGACAACTGTTTGGATCTCTAGGTTCTTTTTGTTTCTTAACGGGGAAATAACTTTGTTCAAACTGCATGTATTGAAACACTTGATGCTATTATCTTTGCCATTTTCTTTTGTAAGTGGGTGGATTTAGGAAACAAAAGATGGGGATCTCCAAATAGAAGGTCCCCAGGATCAACTAAACAAACTCTGTTTGGCCACTGGAGGCGAGAGGGAAGGGAGGAGATTGAAGAATTAATTAAATGTAGTTCAGAAGTGAGAGAGCACATTATTTTTAGCACAGGGACTTGTTCAAATGATTTTTTTTTTCCTTAAAGAGGGAAGGCCTGCAGACATTGGATGAAAACTTTTCTAAAAAACAAGAAAAAATATTCTAGTCACCAACTACCACTCTCGTCCTAAACAGAATCAAAAACTTACTGGCGCTGACTGACATTGCGAGATACAATAATATGTTATCCTGGAAGCCACAGAATCTCAATCCACATCCAATCAGAGGGCTTACTAAAAGAAGAGACCTGAAGACAACTGGAGATATGCTTATTTGGAGCATCAGTAGGCTGTTCTGGAAATGTGGCTTAAAAATTATTTTTAAGGACAGAATAGATTCATTAGTTTAGGGACTGATTAGGTCCAGTCATTTCTGGAAGTACACAAAAACAAATAAAAATTGTTAAGGGTCCAAGATGGCATATTATTACTTTGACATGTTTAGCACATTAAATAGAGTAAGAGTTCAGGTGTTTTTGTTTTACTAAAATATAAATCAAGAACCTATTGATAATAAAAAGCATATTTTAGGATTAGCCTATCACCATGTCATAGAAATAAAATGAAACCTCCTGAGTATACACTATGATCAAATATCAAATCTCCTATTTAAGCATCACATGATTATTATTGTTTTATGTACTATAAAGTTCAATAGCGAAAAGAGTGGTACTGTAGGACTGGTGAAAATCATGAAAGCCTGGAAACATCTACTCAAATTTCAGAGTTGAAACAATTCTATGTCTATTTAGAATTTATACTCCACCAAATTCTAAAAAGGATTTGAGAGGACTTGCATTCAAACACATAAAAAAAAAACAATTTAGTTCTATACATACATTCTATTATCCTGCACGTTCAAAAACATGCTTGCTAAATTAAAATATTGTAAAATACATCTAGGAAGAACTGTGGATTGTGATGCTGCCCTACATATTTCGACATGTCTAACAAGTTTCAACCTCCCCCCTAGTGCCAAGGGCGGAGGCAACCAGACACACCCCTGATGAGAGGTGGCCGTCTTGCCCTCTGGTCAAATAATTCTGAGACTAGTTTCAAGGTGAGTAATGGCATTTAAGAATTGCATTTTGAGCTTCACTAGGTTCTATGCTTTGGGAACAGATTTGGGAACTAGAATTGGAAAGTATTTATATTCAAACTGAGGTTTTAATAAAGCTTTTTAAAAGCACTTTACAGCAGTATTTCCCAGACTGATTGGGAAAGAGAATACTGCAGGGCTTGAAATGTAGGGATAGGACAAAATCATCTCCTTCAAAAATAAACAGTGAGATATGGTGAAAGAGTGTGCAAATGCAGGGTGTCATGGTCCAGGCCAGAGGAGGTAGGGCTTCAATTGCATTAGCCAGGGCCAAGGTTGTGAAATGGACAAAACCCAAGTGTTTGTAAATATAAACCTCAAAGCTAATTTCAGAGCTGCATGATCTTTCTTCTTCAACTCCTCCTCCTCCTCTTCCTCCTGCTTTCACTCTGTATCTGTCTCTTTTTGTTAGCCACTGTCTCTCCCCTCCTCTCTCTCTCTCTCTCTCTTTCTCTTTTTTTGGAGGGGGATGAAAGGAAATGTGTATGGAAGCAGGAGTCAGTTAGAAAACTGAAAGAGGGTGCCTCTTATCCTGG
>NW_027187342.1:10554967-10756624 GCF_028583685.1 Petaurus breviceps papuanus | reverse complement strand
ACAAATATCTCAAATGATCCTCATAATGACCCTGGAAAGTAGGTGCTATTATTATCCCCATCTCACATTGAGGAAACAGGTAGACAGAGGTGAAGTGACTGGCTCGGCTTCACACAGCTACTAAGTGTCTGAGGCTGGATTTGAATTCGAGTCTTCCTGACTCCAGGACCAACATTCCTTTCACTGCACCATCACCCAGGAAGAGAATGGGATCAGATAATCAGATTTAGAGCTAGAAGGGGCTCTAAAGACCACTGAATCCAACCCCCTCATTTTACAGACGAAGAAACAGAGACAGAACAACTTGTCCAGCCACACAGTTACCGAGTGTCTGGGGCAGAATATTAACTCAGGTTTTCCTGACTCCAAGTTCAGCACTGTGCTGGATAGCCCCTTTCAATCATTCAATAAACATTTATTAAGCACCTACTATATACTAGGCACTATGCTAAGCACTGGAAATACAAAAAGGGGCAAAAGATAGTCCCTGACCTCACAGAGCTTACTTTACATCACCAGAGTTCTAGGGAACACCGTTTCCAGCTCAAAGATTATTTATTTCATTGTTTTAAGCAGCATTCATGAGAGAATAATGAATATAATACCTGAAATTTAAATAGCACTTTAAAGTTCACAAAACACTATAGATACACACTGTCTCACTGGAGCATCACAACTCCATGAGGTAAGTACTATATGCGTTGCTACTCCCATTTTACAAATGAGGCAACTGAGGTTCAGAAAGGGGTTAAATGAGTCACCCATGACCATAAAGCTAATCAGTGTCTGAGGCAAGATTTGACCCCAAGCTTTCCTGACTTCAGGTCAAGCACTCTATCCACTAAGCCAGGGTGAAGGAGATATTAAGCATTGATTATAATTGAAATATTAAACATTATTAAGCATAAATACACTAAGACATGGGCACTTTTAAATTACCTATAGCAAATCACAGTTTATGACAAATGGGCCTAAAACTTCCCTAGATGTTAAAGGCAAATGCGTGTGATAGACATCCATTCACCACCCCAGGAGCTGTAAAGAAAATGGCTAAGCTGACAATAACTTTTTCCTGTATCTTTATCTCTTGTGTTGCCTTTCACCTCTTCTGTCTCTATCTTGCATTTATATGTTGTCTTCCTTGTTGGAGTGTAAGTCCCTCAAGGACAGGGACCATTTTTGCCTTTTCCCAGCACTTAGCACAGTCCCTGGACACAGTAGATGTTTAATAAATGCTTGTTTATTGATTAGTTGAAACAGGAAAACATATCCCATAGGGTTAACAGCATCATTCTTTGTGTTATTAATGCAACAATGCAGAATAAAAAAAAAGGAGAGACCAGAGGCAGGAAGATATTTTACAAGTATATGGACTTTTTAGAGTCTGCTACCTTTGACCAAAGTGGATGCACTTATTCATTGAATTGAGAATATATGATGACCAATGATAAAGTAGGACAATTAATTGGGACCTTTCTTATATTCTGGACCCAGATTTACCTCAACATTAAGCTCAAGGCGCTTCAATAGCTCCTAAAACTACATAGATTTCCCTATTTTAGGTCTAACTCCAATCCACTTGCTTTCCTAAAGGTCGTGGGGCTGTTTATATTTATTGATCAAAATGAAATAATGTTTGTAAGGCTCTTAGCACAGAGCCTGGCACACAGTAGGTATTATATACATACTTATTCCCTCCCCTATGGATATTCCATACTATAATAGCTTTCTGTCATCTAGCATAATCACTTTTCATGAACACTATTCATACTAGTAAATGTTTAATGCTCCATATAATATTTTAAAATATTTTATTCACATTTAGACATTGAAAGCTGCTATTCTACCAGTACAACTGTATTGATTAATGGGGATGACAGTCAATTTGATTGCCTTGTATTAGTTTGTATTCCTTAGTAAATAGAATCTAAAGTATGACATTTTCCCCTTTAAGGAGTTTTTTTCCCCCCACAGACTAACATTAAAACCTAAGAAAAACAGGAATGGTAATTTTCGGCTCCATTGGCTGAATGTCAAGAAATCATGTCATACGGTTTTACCTGACAGACATATTTGTTCTTCCATTTGCTCAACACACATCGACTGTTTTGCATCAGCTCCTAAACGACACAGAAAAACAAAGGAGAGGAGAATTGGCCGCTCAGTACACAAATACATATAGACATGCATACATACTGTCATTATCAGTTAAAGTGCTTCTGATTTTCAAGCAGAGGAGATTAGCATGCCACACAAACAAAGATGCGTCTGTTTGGAAGCTGCTCACTGGACAAAAGCAAAGTTATCATCACCTGAAGGGCTGATCCTTTATGAAAATTCAAACTGCTGAAAGAAGTTTATAACAAAGATTGTTTGTTGTGATTCTTAAAACTTTGTGAAAGGTACCTCCAATTCCTTGAGAGTATCTCTAAGTTTTTCTGGACGTCGATTCTTGAGTATCCAAGGATAATCTCGTGCTAGCAAACAAAACATGGAATGCATTTAGATAAACATGGATTTTTAAAAAATCAATATAGAAAAAAAATTCTGTTCACTAACAGAAATAGATTATAAAATTTAAAGTGAATATATATGTATATATATGTATATGTATATATATATATATATAATTGAGATGGAATAGGTTTCATTTCCACTGTCAAATGATAACCTTTTGAAAAGCTTCACTATAGGAACAATATTTTAACAAGTAATGACCTCAGTAACTATAATTTTGTAATGGCCTTCAGAGACAATGGGTAAATTTCTCAGGTCTGAGAATCTAGTTCATTAAAGTACAGGTATCTGACTCTTTCTTAAATAATCATTAAGGTTAGGCAAATGGAAAATTCAGATCAAAAATTGTCATTCCAGAGTTTCAAATACATTATTTTCATATAATAAAGGAGATAATTAATGAATACAACTGCCACATGTGTACTTATTTTTAATAAATGCAAAACTGGGATTAATTGAAAATTTGGCACCAAAAGTTGGACTTATACCCAACCAGAAAAACCAACAGCTGAGGATAAGCCAGATTTAAATGGAAAATATTGACAAAGTTAGAAACATTCTTATGCTTAAACAAATTATCTTTTTGAAAAAGTACTTTAAATATTTAAAAATCTCTAAGATAAAATTTTTTTTTAAAAGCATTTATTTTTTAAATGAAATCTAGCTATAAGAAACACACATTTAAAAATTATAGACATCAAGGAATTAAAATCAGTTTGGCTAAAAAGAAGCATTTAATACATGTTAAATATATTATGATGCTATATGTTTAATATGAAAATGAATAAAAATATTATTTATGCATCTGGTTATGATTCTAAATAATAGTGTAGAAGAGTTACATAGTCAATTGTGGCAGCTAAGTTATCACAGTAAAATCACTTTGCTGCTTATTTTTTTTCTAAATCAACTTAATTCTAAACACAATAAACTTGAACACTCTTGATGCAGTCAATAATAAAATTTTTTGAAAGTTGTATATGGAAGTCCCCTCCATTCTAAATGAAAGTAAAACAAGTTTTAGGCATTTTATTTTTGAAACTGTATTTACTGAATTACAATAATTAAACTGTTTTATTAAATAATTATAAAGTGTGTATTTTAAAATTTGTATATTTATAGTAATTTGAGTATTAATATTACTCACAGTACAAAACATTCACTATGAAAGTAAAAGTCAACATAAGTTCATTTCATGAGTGTAGTTAATAGTCATATTATTATGTTTATATAAAATATACCTACTAAAACTTTGGTAAGGCATAGGTTTTAATTGACTCAATCAGTGAGATCTAAGTCATGATTCTTATTAATGCTTTCATTTCACTAAAGCAATAAAAATCTGTGAACATAAAACAAAAAATTATTCCAGGATGAGAAATACCTTTGTGCATAAAGCTGGATGTTAATTATTGTGTCACAAACATAAGGAACAATAAAAGATGATAATTTTGTAGCAATTCTTAAAAAAAAAAACCATAAAAGATGCTTACATTCTGCCAATTGTTGCTTCTCTTCTAAGTAACCATGATCTGTTGGTAAAACTATTGGGGGGGGGGGAGAAGCAGGAAAAGTTTAGTAGTCAACTTTATAATTTTTGTCATAAAATTACTATAAAGATTTAAAAATATATATTTTTATAATAAATATACTTTATTTATAAATAAATACATAAAATATTAATTTATATAATTTATATTATATTATTTTATATTAAAAATTAAATATAATATAAATATATATTATAAAGTAAACACAAATCTACAAAGAAGACAGCTTTGTTTTCACTTCATAGAGAGTTATCTTAAATTTGCAGTGAAAGAAGGCTTATTCAGCACAACAGGTGGACCAATATTCTTGAGCCTCCAATCTCATCAGATAGTGAAGTGAGCTGCAACTGAATCCTGACCAGAAGCTGAGTCAGTCTGTCAACAGAACTATGGAAACAACATATTAACCACCAAGCTAAGCACTCGGGATGCCCACACAAGTTCTACCTTAACCTGGACTGAAACAGGAAGTAACTCTAGCTGGAAAGACCTTTTGGCCCATCATGAAACTTCTAGGATTAACAGGATTAATCAGATAAAGAAAATTGATCATTCACTCAGAAATGCCTATTTCAGATACCAGGTGAGGATTCAGGAGCACGGCATAGGTGCAGTCCTACGCGTTTATGATGCCCTCTACTGGGATGCCAATTAATAGAAGGAACTGGACAGTCTAGCAATCAGTCTGATCAATATAAAAATATAAACTTTTCATGCTACCTCACATTAAAACGACTATGTTATATGAAAAACATGCCAACTTTGAGATTTTCTAGGAAAGTAAAGTAGACTTTTCCTGTATAATCCATTCCTAGAGATAATATGGATGGTGTTCTAAAATTCTTATTTTTTTATTATCTAGGATATTTAATTTAATTTAAATGTTAATAGTATACTTATTTTACCTGAGTCTTTCTTCTCATAATACTGGTAGGTCCCAATGTCTCTGTCTAAATAATGAGAAGAAATAACATTAAGTTATGGTAAATTGCTTTGGGAGGTTGGGGGAGACTAAGTAAGATTGGATTTTAGCAGTTGAAATTCCAGAAGAAAACCCAAGAAGAATATTCTAACCAGCTAATTAAGAATGAATACAGTGACCTGGAGAGAATGTTGGTTGGGGCTGTGATCCTCCTTGCTCTAGAGTTCAGTCCAGCATTCCTGGACCCATACTAATTCTATCCTGTAATTGATTGTATCCCTTGGGCAAGACCCACCAACAACTTGGTCATCCACAGATTTATAGCCAGTTTGCTGAAAGGACGGCGGGAAGTATGGTAGGGCATAAACTTCCCTGGGCTGCCTTGGATTAAGGAGAACGAACATCCAAGGGTCATTCAAATTAGGATCTATTGCCGTGGCTATACCAGAACTAACTGGGATGGGGCTGTTTTGAAGGGTGAGTTAATATTGCTTGAGCAATATTAACTCTATCTCAAACTTTAATGACAGAAAAACAGATTAACTTTAAAAAGCATTTCTTTTATATAGATATAGATATGAATACCTTCCTCCATTCAACTCCTGTACTGAAATAATCAGCTTGTGTTTTCCTTTGGGTAACATAAATTGTCCTTCCATAATGACAAAAGGACTACTGCTGATATATTTGAGTGCAGTGTGGACTGCCCCCTAGCGACTAAATGCAACTTTGACAGCTTTTCTCTCATCCAAACAGAGCAGTTATTTGTACTTAGGTTGTCCCTTTCAACACACAATTGTACTTGTATTTTGAATTGAGCAATTTATTTCTATTTGTCTAAATTTGTATTTTTATTCCAAACAGTTTAAAACTCCATGTCTGTACTTTTACCTAAGCTATAATATGAAAGTCTAGAAATGTAGCAAGCAGAGAGAGTCCCCAGTTCTCTGACATCTGAATTACAGAACTTGAAACTAAGCCAAATCCCCACTTCCAAATACTAGGTCTCTGGCATAGGGCTAAGTAAAGCCACTACCTCAAAACCAATTGTTTACTTTGGCTCCATTGGAACTACCCAGGTCACAAACAGCCCTAGGGACTCCATCTCCTTTGAAACAACTCTATATACAGCTCCAGTTTTAGATGGCAAAGGTATTTTAGATTCTGAGAAAGAACTAAGTCCAGAACAGTCTAGCTATACATACTTGCCCTGTAGCTGATATCCAAGGCCAGATATGGAACCAGTTCTAAGTACAAACACCATTGTGAGTTCTGTGTACTATAACTAAAATGAATGTCTATCCTCAATCTGTGCAACTTTTCTATCACTTTTAAAGAATCACAAATGAGCAACATGCCTTGCAGACTTTACATACAATTTCAATGTTTCTTTTAATAAAGAGGGGAAAAAACCCATATTTCCCCATGTGTCTCTGAAATATAGCCATTAAGTGACTTTCAGATAATGTTGGATTCCATTCTTATACTGTTGTTATGTGAACTTGGAAAAGTTCCTAAACTGTTCCACATATGGCTTTCTCTACTTACCCACAGGTGCTAATAATATGCCTCTCTATTTGCCTCACTTAGCCTTCTAAGGACATAGGGATATTGTGTTAATATCACTGTTTGGGCTTTCCATGAAAGCATTCTGAATCATAACATTAACTATATCTCTAGTACATAGACTTATCCAAGTCTGATTTTGCAGATTGTGTGCAATAAAATGCACAGGGTTTCTCAACCACTAGCTTGCATTGCATCAGTCAACACTTCATTCTAATTAGGTAGTAACACTAAAATCCTAGCAACAGATGAATAATATTTTAATTAAAATTAATTTTAATTTTAATGAGGAAGCTGAATGACAGGAAACATTTTTCAAAAAAGTTAATCTTAGTGGAATTACTCCTTTTTAATTCAGCTATTAGCTCTAAGGTACATTGTCAACAGTGTTCACCAGCAAAATACAGTAAGGGCATACATTCATCTTTTCTAAACCCCAGACTGAATGTTATACTGAAAATCCTTAGGTTAGGCGACTTCAGTGCCGCAAATATCTCTATCTAAACTTAATATTTCTGTTTTCACAGACTTTCAATGACGACTTTTTGAAAGTTTATATATACACATATATCACACAGATATATGTAAATTTCTTCCTGCAAAAACAGAAACATTTCAGTATTACCTATCTTTTTAAACTTATTTTTCATCCATTAAGTCATCACCTTGTCATGAACAAGGTATATATAGTATACCTGATGCTATTTTTGTATTATGTTCTCAATTAATCAGGAATGTTGAGACATTAAAGTATTTAAATATTTAAAAATATTTAAACATGGCTAAAGTTAACATAAAATAACTTTCACTGATATTACTCAAAGTTGTAAAGGAAGCAATAACTTTTGTGGTTTTTTAATGTGGCTTTCACAGCAAATACAGAAGTAGTTCTTAAGTGTGACTACTTTCTCATCCATATGAAACAAAAACTGAAATACACTGGTATATTTATAATCCAAATGCATAATTCACATAAAAGTAGGAAACAAGAATAGGGGATCGTTTTATGTTTGGGGCATTACACAGAATAGTAGTTTTTACATATGGTATTTTACCATTAATGAATTCAAAAGTTTATGGTTTTAATTTAAACATGTATGTACCAAAAAAAAAACCCCGAAACTATAGGTTAATAAGGTAAGCTTGCCTTCCTAAATAAAAAAATCAAAACGTTATTTTTGGGGGGGGGGAGGGAACTCAAAGAATTAAAGAAAATAATTTTAAATACTTGTTTCGTAATGGAACCTACGGTTTATTCTATAGTGCAAAGCACTTTTTTCCTACCCAGAACATTTAAACTACTAAGAAAATGAAAGAATGTAATAGTAATTGGGTATCTTCCCTGCATATGTATGAAATATTATTTTACTATCAAATTATTAGTCTATTATTAGTGAGCCTACTAATATTAATGAATAGAAAATAGCTAATAATGGAAACCTAGAATAAAATTGTAAATGTGCATCTTAAGAACAAAAAAAAATCAGACACAACAAAATTAACTTTCACTACTGAAAATTCTACTTGAATGCAAGTTGAAATAAACATGCTGCTAATTGAGATCATAAGAAGCAATTCTATAATATTTAATAATAAGTTAATTTATAAATAACTAATTATCAACATATTTTTATATTCAAATGAGTTTACATATGTAAAGTACTTTGCAAACATTAAAGCTTAAATGAATGCAAGCCACTTCAATATGAAAAAACAATAATTATTCAACTAGAGTTTTCAGTCTTTGGTATTAAGTATTTTTCAATTTTGTTATTTTTCTTTAAAGAATGATAAAATTAGTCTAGAGCTGACTTACCTTCAATATGTAAGTTGTTCTTTAAAGACCAGAGGTGCAGTTCAGTCAAGCAGAAAGACATCTGTTGGCAGAAAGAATGTCCTATAAAATGAAAAACAATTCAAAGGTAGTAATTAATTACTTTCAATCACTAATGAAATTAAACATCCAAGAAAGAATCATTTGCTACTAGTAGTATTTGAGAAGCAAATAAAGTAAGTAATCATAATTCTATTGTATTACTATTTATTTTTGCCAAAAAAGATGTTCCAGCAGAAAAACTGCAAATTGTATTTTTTTCAGATTTAACACTGTCATAGATAGAAAGGTGGTAGAAGGAATATTCATATTTTTAATTTTTAATAGATTAGAAGCTGATAGTTCTGGTTTTTAAAGCTTGTTGTATTTTAATTCCATATACATGCATTTATATTGATAAGAAACATTTACTGTCTCCTAAACACAAGATTGACTGATTAAAATGAAAGTTACAAAGGAGTGGTATATAGTTACTATTACCTTACTTAACGGAATACATTTGCTTTAAAGTAAACTACGTGAAATCATATTAGCATTCAGATTAATTTCTTAATCTTAATGTCATGCTGGATTTAGAAACTAGTTCCAGCTGCATAAAGAACATGGTAACAAAACATACTTTCCATATTACTTCTTGTTTAATAGCAAGATCTAATAATCAATACCTTTCTTAAATAATTTAACTTCATTAATTTAACATAATTAGAGGAAAATCAGCCTGAATTTTTGAGTCTTTTAAAGAAAATACAATTTACTTTCAAATAATATATAGTCAAGATTTATTTTCCCCTAAAAGGTAGTAAAATCAATAATTTTCAAATTAATTTCTGAGTTACTAAAGAACTTTGAAAATTTCTCTACGGAAGTTTTGGTAGGAGAAAACAATTGCCATCTTCTCTAAGGGAGTGACTAGAACATTAACTATTTTGTATCTACATACACATACATACACATGTATATACACACACATATATATTTACATACACACACATTTAACATGTAGTATTTTATGATTTATCCAAAAGCTTATGGTTTTAAGCACAAATATAACAAAATAGTATTTATATAGATAGATGATAGATCCACACACATATATAGAAAATATATTGTGATCCAAATATATATGCAGTGATATATATACATATACACATATATACACATACATACAAACACATATATGAAACATTTGCATTAGATTGAGTAGTTCCCACTTGACTGTTCTGTTGATCATTTCACAAATATCTGAAAGTCATATATAATGCCAAAAATTGTTTTTAGCTACAGCTTAAACTTTCTACTCCACCAATTTTTATTAGATTAAGAGGAAGAAAAAGGGGCCGAATTTGATCTCTCTCCCTCCCTTCTTTCTTCAATTTATTTCATTTCAATTCAATAAACATTGAATTCTCCAAAGAAATGAAATAACTTATTGATGTGTAAATGAACAGAAGAGATGAAACAAAAGACCCCAAGTCCTGAGTAGGCCCAAAAGCTTTTGGGCAAGGATCAATAAAGAAAAGGGAGCAATATCACCATGGAATACCTGACCATGCAGTCAGAAAAAGGCAAAGGTAAAGAGCTTGGGAAACACGTTACAAACCTGGCCCAAAAGCATAATATGGCAATAATGGAAATTTTCAACCATCTAGAAATCAGTTTGGCTCTCCTGCTGCCCATGGCAGAGCAGTTACTGACTTCCCTAATTGGAAATTCCATTCTTCAAAATGTAGAAGGATAAATAAAGGGAAGTTATTTTTGTTTAATTCTAAACAATTAGAAAAATGGTGTTGAAAGTAGAAATTATCAATGAAAAACAACTATCTACCTTAGAAATGTTATTAAAAAAAAAGAGGAAAGTTAGGCATAGTGTCACCCTAAGTTTTAGGAGAACAAGTTTCAAAGAGTTTAGAGGAAAGATCCTAAAGATTTTATGGATAGTCCAAGAAGGAACAGAAACTCTCAAGAATGAAATCTCCCAACACAAACTTTTAATTCCAAAGAGGAAGAAAAGGGTTAGCTGTCTAAACAAAGGGGCATGTCTTCACAAGGAGTTTCAGTGACCATCACAGAATTTTTTAAAAACAGGTAGAGAAGAGGAAAAGCAAGGGTAAGTAAACACAAAATAATGTATACAGAACACTGGCATTGTCCCTTTAGAATACTTTCAGGAGTTCTAAATCTCAAAAGATAATGAATGTTAAGGACAACAAAATGAAGTTTTTTTGTTTGTTTTTAGCTGTGCTGAGAAGAAGTAGATCGAATAAAGGAAAAGATCATTGTTCATAATGGATAAGACATTGATGACAAAGAAGTAAGGAGAAAGAAATACTCAACTGACATATCTGAAGATCGTGACCAAAAAATTAGCCTGGCCACTATACTTGAAGGACTTTTAAATGAAAATTGCCATGTTGTATTACAATCAGAAGGTAAAACAAAAATAGAAAGAATTTACCAGTCACGTCCTGAAAGAAATTCCAAAGCTAAAACTCCAACAAGCATCATAACCCAGAATCTAGACCTTCCAGGTCAAATAAAAAGTACTGCAAACACACAAAAAGAAAAGGCTCAAGTACCAAGGAACAATAGTCAGAATCATATAATAAAGCTACTACTGTAAGAAATTAGCAAACTAGGAATATTATATTCCTAAAGGCAAAATACAAGGGATGACAAACAAGATCTATTCAGCAAAACTCAATAAAATAATCCTATAGGGGAAAATCAATGAAATAGAGGACTTTAAAACATTCCTAATGAAAAGGCCAGGCAGCTAGGTAGCACAGTGGATAGTGCTGGGCCTGGAATCAGGAAGAAAAGATCGGAGTTCAAATCTGTCCTCAGACACTTACTAGCTGTGGGACCCTGGGCAAGTCACTTAACCCTGTTTGCCTTGGTTTCCTTATCTGTAAAATGAGCTGGAGAAGGAAATGGCAAAGCATTCCAGTATCTTTACCAGGAAAACCTCAAATGGGGTCACAAAGGGTCTGACACAACTTAACAACTCAACAACAATAAAAAGGCCAGAATTAAGTAGAAACTTTGAAATGCAGGAGTCAAGAGAAACACAGAAAAGTAGGTACATTTGATCAACTGGAAGGGAACATATCATGAAAAATTTTTTGAATATTTAAAAGAAAATTTTTCATGCAACTGGGAAATCAGATATACAGGCACTGGGGTATAGAAATCCATCTTGCCCTACTAGAAAGTTAGGGGAGGATGGGGGGAGGATATGAGAGAACAGATTGGGGGAAGGGATATTCAGTAGGCTCACTATCTTGGGGTAGGGATAGGGGAAAGATGGGGAGAAAATTTGTAACAAAATCTTGTGGAAATAAATGTTGAAAACTAAAAATAAATAAATTGAGAATAAAAATGATAAATTGTTTGCATTCTAATAAGGGACAAGAAAGAATGTTCTTTCAGAACACTAATGTTTTTAAGGGTTACATTAAAAAAATTAAGAAGAGGAAGGGAATGCAGATGGTTTTGTTCCACTTTGATGGTCTTAGGAGAAGAAGAATTTGAGAGAGAAAGGGAAATATACTAGGAAGAAAAGGAGGAGAAAGGGGAGGAATTTACTTTCTCACATACAGTGCATTGATCGACAATTATACACACAGGAAAAGACAAAAAACAAAACAGCTGGGTACTAAATGAATCTCAGTTTCATCTGAATCAAAGGAAGATTGAACACACACAGAACCACATATATTTTTACGCACATACACACATAAAACATGATAAACAAAAGTATTATGGGAGGCAGAGCCAAGACTCACCTGAGCTCTCCCCCAACCCTTCCCAACACCTTTAAAAAATGACTAAACAAATTCTAGAGCAACAGAACCCACAAAAAGATGGAGTGAAACAAATTTCCAGCCCAACACAACTTGGAAGATTAGTAGGAAAGGTCTGTTGCTCCAGGGTGAGAAAAGAACACAATCCAGTGAAGGCCCAGCTAGCACAGTCTAGGCCCCAGCAAACCAAAAGCAGACTTTGGGAGCCATTGAATCACCAATGGCAATGGCTGTTTCCAGAGCTCTTATCACATAGATGGCAAGGAGGTGAAACAAGTGATCAGAAAGAGATTACAGGGATCTTTCTGCTAGCACCGAGGCAGGACTCTGTAGCTTTGCTCATATTCAGATCCAGGGCCCAGTCCTGGATGGCAGCTCCAAAATGAGGAGGAACACTAGCAGAGCAGAGCTTGTAGCCACAGTGGAGGGGGTAACCTCCATGCAGTTTCAGGGCAGAAAAGAGTGCTTCTGGTTGCTCACAGACCAGAGCACAGGCCAGGAGAATAGTAAACACACCTCTCCTAAGATCATACCACCTTGGAAAAAAATGAAAACTTACATCTCTAGGGGTATCTCTGAAAACAGCTGCACAAAACCCCTGAAGATGAGACGGTACATCCTTTACCCTGGAAGCAGAGACCTACTTTAACAAAGAATTAAAAGTCAAGTAATAGGCTGAGGAAATGAGCAATCAATGGGACAAAAAACTGACTATAGAAACTTAGTATGGTGACAAGGAAGATCAAAACATACACTCAGAAGAACATGTTAAAGTCAAAGCTCCTATAACCAAAGCCTCCAAGAAAATATGAATTGGTCCAAGAGCATGGAAGAACTCAAAAAGGATTTTGAAAATCAAGAAAGACAGGTAGAGGAAAAATTAGGAAGAGAAATGAGAGTGATGCTAAACAAATCATAAAAAAATGAATCAACAACTTGGTAAAGGAGACACAAAAAAACTACGGAAGAAAATAACACCTTAAAAACAGTCTAGAGGGTGGCCAGGTAGCACAGTGAGTAAGAGCACCGGCTCCAGTATTGGGATGACCTGGGGATCAAATCCCGGGTTCAGACACTTAGCACCCACCCAGAAACACCTGACCATGTAACCTTGAGCAAGTTACTTAACCCCAATTGCTTAGGGGCGGCCAGGTGGCTCAGCGAGTAAGAGCACCAGCTCCACTGTCGGGATGACCTGGGGATCAAATCTGGGCTCAGATACTTAGCACCACACCCAGAAATAACTGGCCATGTAACCTTGAGCAAGTTACTTAACCCCAAATGCTTTAAAAAAAAAGAAACAAAAAAAACAAGTCTAGGCCAAATGATAAAAAGAGGTCCAAAAAGTCAATAAGGAGAAGAATGCCTCAAAAAAGCAGAATTGGTGAAATGGAAAAGGAGATCCAAAAGTTCACTGAAGAAAATAATTTCTTAAAAATTAAAATGAAAGAAATGGAAGCTAATGACATTATGAGAAATCAAGAAACAATAAAACAAAATCAAAATAAAGAAAAAAATAGAAAACAATATAAAATATCTCATTGGAAAAACAACTGACCTGGAAAATAGATCCAGGAGAGATAATTTTAAAATTATTGGATTATCTGAAAGCCATGATCAAAAAAAAGAGCCTAGACATCATCTTTCAAGAAATTATCAAGGAAAACTGACCTGATGTTTTAAAACCAGAGGGTAAAAAAGACATTGAAAGAATCCACTAATCACATCCTAAAAGAGATCCCAAAATGAAAACTTACAGGAATATTAGCCAAGTTCCAGAGTTCCCAGGTCAAGGAGAAAATATTGCAAGTAGCCAGAAAGAAACTATTAAAGCATGGTAGAGTCACAGTCAGGATAACACAAGATTTAGCAACTTCTACATTAAAGGATCAGAAGGCTTGGAATATGATATTCCAGAGGGCAAAGGAGCTAAGATTACAACCAAAAATCACCTACCCAGCAAAATTTAGTATAATCCTTCAGGGGAAAAAATGAAGATTCAATGATATATAGGACTTTCAAGCATTCTTGATGAAAAGACCAGAGCTAAATAGAAAGTATGACTTTCAAATACCAGACTCAAGAGTAACATAAAAAGGTAAGCAGGAAAGGGAAATTGTAAGGGACTTAATAAGTTTAAACTGTTTACATTCCTATGTGGGAATACGACATCTGTAACTCATAAAACCTTTTTCATTATTAGGGTAGTTAGAAGGAGCACATATAGACAGAGAGCACAACTGTGCTTGAATGTGGATTGAATGTGAAGGGATGATACCTAAAAAAAAATTAAGGGGTAAGAGAGGAATATACTGAGAGAAAGAGAAAGGGAGAGGGAGAATGGGGTAAATTATCTCACATAAAAGAGGCAAGAAAAAACTTTTACAGTGGAGGGGAAGAGGGAGTAAGTGAGGGGAAATGAATGAAACTTACGCTCATCAGAATTGGCTCAAAGAAGGAATAACATACAATTGGGTATAGAAATCTATCTTACCCTATAGGAAAGTAGGAGAGGGAAGGGATAAGAAAAGGGAGTATGTGATAGAAGGAAGGACAGATTGAGGGAGGGGGTAGTAAGGAGAAAAATACTTGAGAAGGGACAGGGTGAAAGGAGAGAGAATAAAATAAATGGGAGTGGGGAATAGGATGTTATAATACAGTTAGCAACACTGTGAAAAAAATTTTGAAGCAAGTTTCTTTGATAAAGGCCTCATTTTACAAACATATAGAGAACTGATTCAAATTTATAAAAATAAGAGCTATTCCCCAATTGATAAATGATCAAAAAACATGATCAGTTCTCAGATGAAGTAATCAAAGCTATCTATAGCCATATGAAAAAATACTCTAACTCACTATTGATTAGAGAAATGCAAATTAAAGCAATTCTGAGGTACTATCACATACCTATTAGATTGGCTAATAGGGAGGAAAAGAAAAATGGCAAATGTTGGAAGGGATGTAAGAAAAATGATACATTAATGCATTGTTTGTGGAGTTGTGAATTGATTCAACCATTCTGTAGAGTAATTTGGAACTATGCCCAAAGGGCTATAGAACTGTGCACACTCTTTGACCTAGGAGTGCCACTACTAGATCTGTATCTAAAAAGACATTTTTAAAAAAGGAAAAGGACTTATATATACAAAAAAGCAGCTCTTTTGGGGGGGCAAAGATTTAGAAATTGAGGGGACACCCATCAATTGGGCAATGGTTGAACAAGTTGTGGTATGTGATTATGATGAAATACTGTAAGAAATGATAAGCAAGATACTTTCAGAAAAACCTGGAAAGACTTGCATGCACTAATGCAAAGTGAAGTGTACTATATACAAAGTAACAGCAATATTGTGTGATGATCAGCTGTAAATTATTTTTAGCTATTCTCAGCAATACAACAATCCAAGACAATTCTGAAGGAATTAGGATGAAAAACACTATCCAATCCCAGAGAAAGAACCTATGACGTACAAATAAAGATTGAAGCACACTTTTTTTTACTTTCTTTATTTTTCTTGAGTTTTTTGTCTATGTTTTATTTCATAACATGACTCTTATGGTTTGCATAACTATACATGTATAACTTATATCCAATTACTTGCCTTCTCAAAAAGAGGGGGTTAGGGAAGGAGGATGGGTGAGAATTTGGAACTCGAGGCTTTAAAAATAAATGTTGAGTTGTTTTTACATGTAACTGGGGGGAAATAAAGTACCAAACAATTAAAAATAAGAAAAGAAAAGCATTATGCATAACATGGAAATAGGCAGTAACAAGGAGAGGAAAGGACAGGATTAAAAAGAAAAATAGGATAGATGCAAGGGAAGCATAAGCAAAACAAATCTCAATGTTGGAAAGTTAATAATGAAAGAGAAATTAAAAGAAGGAAGCAAACTAAAACTAAAAACCTATGATCAAGACTGAGGCAAGGGGAAGAGAAGAGGGAGAAAAGACTTTTTAAATTATAGATCACTAGTGGTAAGGAAATTCCTTTATTCACCACCATTTTCTTTGTAATGAGGGTGAAGTGAAGCAGAGAAAGAGAAAGAGCACAAGACAGAATGGAAGAGAATGCACAACTAACATTCAAAACTGTGAATGTAAATAGGATGAACTTACCTACAAAATTGAAAAGAATATCAGAATGGATTAGAAAGCTGACTACAATAACATGCTTATAGGAAACATACTTAAAAAGCAAAAAATTCACAGAGTTAAAAAAATTGGTTGGAGCAAATTATATTATGCTTTAGGTCAAAGGTTAACAAATTATAATCTGTGGGTCAAACTCAACACTAAATATATCTTTTATTGACCTAATACAATAAAATTATGTTGAAGGATCACTGAATAAATGATTAAATTAAGTAGACAATAAACAATTTAATCCTAAAGAATTGATGCATTGAAGAACAAGTCACAAACAAAAATTTCTACAATGAAAATGACAACAATGAAACAAAATATCAAACCTTATGGGATTGAGCTAAAGTATTCTTGAGAGAAAACTCTAAACTTATTCATCTACAAAGAGAGCAATAACAAATCAATAAATCAGTCGAGCAATATAAAGCACTAAAAAAAAAGTTTAAGCCCAACTATCCCTCAAAGTAGAAATTTTGAAAATGAAAACAGATTAATGAAATTGAAAGCAAAAAAACCCCACTGAATTTGTAAAAAAAATAAAAACTATAATTTAATTTTTAAAATTAATAGTTAGCAAGTTTGATTGAAAAGGGGAGATAAAGGAAAAATAAACTACAAAAAATTTAAAAGGAAAATTTATAACAACTGAATGAACAACATAATAAAGGGAACTATTCGAAACTATTTTGCCCAATCATATGCCAACAAAACTAACAATTTAGAAGAAATGGACAGATATTTACAAGTCAACAAGCATTTACTAAGCTCTTATTTAAGGCATTCTGCTACTAAAATACCCAGATTAGCTACTAAGATACCCAGATTAACAAGAAATAAAGCATTTAAATAATGCAGTATCAGAAAAAAATTTAACAAATCATAAATGGACTCTCAAAGGCTTAGGGGGAGAACAGGGTAAGCTGGACTTAAGAATTAAAGCTATCAAATATTCAAAGAATAATGTTAGCATCACATAAACTGTTTGCATACAAAAGAATAGGATCAATCCTTTCAAAATCTTTCTAAGAAATGAATATAGTCTTTATACCTAAATCTGGGAGAGACAAAGCAGAGAAATAAAATTATAGATCAATGCCCCTAATAATAAAAATATGAGATAAAATATTAGCAGAGAGGTTACAACATATTAAAACGATCATACATTATGATCAAATTGGATTTCTACCACAAATGCAAGGTTGTTTTAATATAAGGAAACCTATAATTGGGTCATATAATAGACAATATTAATAGCAAAAATAATAAAACCAATAAGATTAAATCAATAGATGCTGAAAATACTTTTGACAATAATTGAATGCCTAATTCTGATCAAACACTAAGAAGCATAGGACCAAACAGACCCTTAATATGTTAAGTAGTAGCTATCTAAAACAAAGACCCAACATTAGAAGTAATGGAGAAATATTAGAGGTTTTTCTAGAAGGTCAGAGGTAAAGTTGTCCATTATCAACACTATTATTTAAAATAGTACTAAAAATGCTAATTATATCAACAGGGCAAAAACAGAAACCTAGGGAATAAACAAACATAAGCAAAGAAGAGACAAAACTCACTTTTTCCAGATGACATGATAGTTTTCTCTAAAGAATGCAAAAGAGGTAACAAAAAAACATTAAATGAAATAATAACTTTAGCAGAGTTTCAGGATGTAAAATCAATCCACATAAGCCATAAACATTCTTATATTAGCAATAAAATCTAGGAGAAAGATATAGAAAGAGAAATTCCATTCAAAATAACTACAAAATATATTGGAGTTTATCTATTATAATACACAAGAACTATAAGAACATAACTGCCATGCTTTTTACAGAAATAAATATATCAAAATATTTGGAGAAATATTAATTACTTAGGGGTAGGTCACTAGAATTTAATAAAAATGACAACACATAAACTAAGTTATTCGGTAAATCAATTACCAGACAATCAAAGGATTAGTTTATTGGGTTAAAAAAGTGATGATGAACCAGAGAAAAGTCTCAACTGGAGAAAAGTCAAGGCTATTGAGAGGAATCATGAAAAAATTAGGATGGAAGGGAGCCTACCAATATCAGATTTCAAACTATAATGCAAAACAATAATCATTAAACACTATTTGGAATTAATTAAAAAATAGAGGCTGATCAGTGCAACAGATTAGGTACCTAACAAATGAACATAGTAGCACAGTGTTCAATTAATTCAAAGGATGCAACTATTGGAGTAAGGACTCACCAGTCAACAAAAACTCATGGGAAAACTGGAAAGTAGTCTAGCAGAAATCAGGCATAGAACAATATCTCAAACCATATACAAAAGTATCTCACAACATATAGGTAGACAATAGATAAAGAGGAGGGTAAGGGAACAAACATTGATTAAGCACCTGTTATGTTCTAGGCACTGGGTTAAGTGCCTTACAAATATTACCTCATGTGATCCTCACCACAACCTTGGAAGGCAGGTGCTATTAGCTTGGTACATGATAGGCACTACATAAGTAATAATAATAATAATTATTATATTCATTTTATGACTTACGAAGATGGAGATAAGTGTCTTGCCCAGGGCTGCACAGCTAGATTCTAATTCAGATCTTCCTGACTGTGGGCCCAGAACTCTACTCACTGCACCACCCAGGTGCCTCTACAGATCATATGCCAAAACAAGTTTCAAACATGACTTAGATTTTTAAAAAGGTGGGAGTGGAAAGAAGAGCAAGGAATACCTTTTGCCACTATGGTTATGAAAAGAGTTCAGGATAAACAGGATCACAGAAGAAAAAATATACAATTTAGATAACAAAATTTAAAAGTTTCTACACTAAGAACAAATACAGTTAAAACTGGAAGAAAAACAAATGGGGAAATTTTTTCAGCAAATTTCTCTACAAAGAATTTCATATCCAAGTTAGATAAGGAATGGATTCAATTTTATAAGAAAAAAAGTCATAGAATGTGCCAGGCACAGTGCTAGGCTCTGGGTATATGAATGCAAATAATGGAGTTTCTATTCTAAGTGGGCATGGAGAGAAAACATGTACATATAAGTCTACACAAGCTAAGTAAAAGGTAGGAGTGTGGGGAGGGCACTACCAGCTGGAAAAGAAGAGCTCAAGAAAGATTTCATGCAGAAGGTGGTCCTTGAGCTAAACCTTGAAGGCACAGAGAGATGCTATAAGGCAGAACTGAGGAGAGAGCATAGGCCAAGAATGCGAGGCAGCCAGTGCTAACACACCCCAGTAGTACAGCATCTCAGAAACAGAAAAGGTGAGTTTTGCTAGACCTTGCTGGGGACTGATGCTTAATAAGACTAGAAAGGTGGTATGGGGTCAAGCTGTAAAGGGCTTTAAATGCCAAACGAGGAATTTTATATTTGATCCCAGAGGCAATAAGGAGCAAGATGAATTTATTGAAGAGAGGGCTATGATCAGATCTGAACTTAAGAAAGAGCATTTTGGCAGCTGTGTGGAATCTAGATTAGAGTAGATAGAAACCTAAGATAAGGATATCAATGACAAAATTGTGGAAACTTAAAGATACAAAATTATTCTGATATGTTTGGTTGCAAAGGAAAGATCCCACTCCTCCTTCTTTGCAAAAGGTTGAGGATCGTGGCCATGGAACACTGCACATAATATCAGACTTTTTTGATTCATTGATTAGATTTACTTAACTTGTTATTTTTGTTCTGTATTATGAGGGATGAACATAGTGAGTTTGAGATACCTATGGTACATCTAGTTTGAAATGCTCATTAGGCAGTTAATGGGGTAGGATCAGAACTCAGAAGAAAGATCAGAATTGGAAATACAGACCTGAGAAATATCTGTCTAGAGATAATAATAAAAATGAATGAGAATGAATTGTGAGAAACTGTATAGAGAAAAGAAGGCCCAGGACAGAGTCTTGGAGTACACTCAAAGCAGGGTGGGGAGAGTGGTAGTACAACAAAAGGAGTCAAACATGTAAGAGAACCAAGAGAGAACAGTATTTCAAAATTCCAAAAAGGACAGAATATCCAGGAGAATTTGATCAGTAAATGAATGGATGAAAATGTACAAGCGAGTTAAAATAAGGTAGATCGAATTAAGGGAGGCAGTAGTCAAAAGCAAAACAGATTTTTGAGGAGGGACAGGAAAGAGAGAGAGACAGACAGAGAGACAGAGAGAGAGAGAGAGAGACAGAGAGAGACAGAGACAGAGAGACAGAGACAGAGACAGAGAGACAGAGACAGAGAGACAGAGACAGACAGAGACAGAGAGAGACATAGAGAGACAGAAAGACAAAGAGACAGAGACAGAGAGAGAGAGACAGACAGACAGAGACAGACAGACAGAGAGAGACAGAGAGAGAAACAAGAAAAATCAGATGGAGGAAAATACACAACTAGTAATTATAATTGTGAATGTGAATAGGATGAACTTACCCATAAAATGGAAGCAGATAACAGAATGGATTATAAAGAAAATTCCAACAACATGCTCTTTACAAAAATACACTTGAAATACAAAGACACACACAGAGTTAAAATAAGGAGTTGGAGCAGAATCTATTATGGTTCAGCTGAGGTAAACAAGGAAGGCATAGCAATTTTGAAATAAGAGAAAGGAAAAGCAAAACAGAGACTTAATCAAAAGAGTTAAGCAGGAAAACTACATTTTGCTAATAGGTATCATGGATAATGAAGCAATATCAATACTAAACATACATAGCATGCACCAAATGGTATACCATCCACATTCTTAAAGGAAAAATTAAATGAGTTAAAGGATGTAAGTAAGATTAATACTAGTAATACAGTAAGACTATACTAGTAATACAGTAAGACTATACTAGTAATGGACCTCAAAATTCCCTTCTCAGAATTGGATAAATTTAACCATAAAATAAATAAGAAAGAAGTTAAGGAGATAGAATTTTAGAAAAGTTAGATTTGATAGACCTCTGGAGAAAAGTGAATAGAAATCTAAAGTAGTACACCTTTTCTTAGCTGTACATGGCACCTTGACAAAAACTAGCCATATACTTAAGAGCATTAAAACCCTCAAAAACCAATATAAAAACAACCAGAAATACTAAATACACCTTTTTCAGGCTATCAAGCAATAAAAATTCCTCTCAATAAAGGGCTTATAAAGCATAGATTAAAAAAATAATTGAAAACTAAATTATTGGAGGTGCCTAGGTGGCAGTGAGTAGAGCACCAGCCCTGAAGTCAGGAGGACCTGAGTTCAAATCCGGCCTCAGACACTTAACACAAAAACTATCCATGTGACCTTGGGAAAGTCACTTAACCCCAAATTGCCCTCCAAAAAAAAAGAAAACTAAATTATCTAATCCTAAAGAATGTGGATCAAAGAAGAAATCACAGAAACAAGTGATAATTTCATTAAAGAAAATGGCAACAATGAGACAACATACCAAAATCTGTGGGATCAGCCAAAGAAATACTTAGGGGAAATTTTATATGTTTAAACACATCAAAAAAAAGAGAGAAAATGTATATCAACAAATTTGGCGTGCAATTAAAAAAAACTAGAAAAGGAATTGAACTTATCCTTAATATTCACCTGTCCTATCTATGGATAAAGGAATCATTTATGACCAAAAAAGAGATTGTGCAAAGATTTTTTAATGTAATGAAATAAAAGTTATCCCTTTTATATGCTGTAATGCTCACTACCAAAACCAATGCTGCCAAAATTGTAAGAAAAGCAGAAAACTCAGAAAAAAAATTTTACAGGAAATTTCTCTGATGAAGACCTTATTTCTCAAATATATAGAGAATTGAGTTAATTTATAAGAACGTAAGTAATTCCTCAATTGACAAATGGTCAAAAGATATGAATAGGCAGTTTTTAGATGAAGAAATCAAAGCTATCTGTAGTCATATAAAAATGGTCTAAATCACTATTTATTACAGAATGGAAATTGAAACAACTCTGAGGTACTACCTTACATAAAAGAGGTGTGAAAGAAAGAGCTTTTACAGTAGAAGGGAAAATGAGGAAGGTGGCAGGCAACACAAACTTTTCTCTCATTGGAATTGGCTCAAAGGAAGACTAACATACACACTCACCTGGCGATAGAAATCTATCTAACCCAACAGGGAGGTAGAAGGGGAAGGAGAAAAGAGAAGGAGGTAGGGATGACAGAAAAGGGGGGCATTTTAATGAAAGCAATAATCAGAACAAAACAGATTTTGAGGAGGGAAAATCGGAAAATCAAAGGAAAAATTAATAAAACTGAAAATAGAAAAACCATTAAACTAATCAATAAAACTAAGATCTGGTTTTATGAAAAAAAAATAGATAAACCATTGGTTAATTTGATGAAAGAAAGAAAGGAAGGAAGAAAGAAAGAGAGACAGAGAGAGAGAGAGAGGGAGAAAGGAAGGAAGGAAGGAAGGAAGGAAGGAAGGAAGGAAGGAAGGAAGGAAGGAAGGAAGGAAGGAAGGAAGGGAGGGAGGGAGGGAGGGAGGGAGGAAGGAAGGAAGGAAGGAAGGAAGGGAGGGAGGAAACCAAATTACTAGTATCAAAACTGAAAGGGGGATATTGAAACAGGACTTCTATGCAGCTCTGGATTCCACCTCCTCCAATTCATGACTCTGAACAAACTTTGGAGCTACAGAAACTGCAAAATGACACAGAAAAGCTAACCTCTTGCTGAGGACAGCCTGGCAGGCTGGCAGGAAGTGGCCAGCGCAGCGCTCTGGGAGCCAAGCTCAGCACTGTGCAAGCCCAAGGTTTAAGCTTCAGGGCAGCATGAGCAGCTACCAGCTTTAGGAACTTCAGATTATCAGAACTCGTGGTGTTTTCCAGAATTATCAACACATAGATGCTGAGGATAAAGTGAGAGGTCGGTGCAGTGTGGACTTTGGCATCCAGCAGTTTGGGAGTGCAGTTTGGCCTTTATCCCCTGGAGGGAGAAGCTGCTGAGGTGCTGCAGCCATGCAGCTACAGCCACATGGCAGCTTCAGCTCCTGGCCTGCAGATTGTAGGGGGACCAAGTGACCATTCTGGGGGGTAATTGCTCTTGCTTTAAACTGCTTGGATCTGCATCACTGTCTTGGGTGGAGATCCTGGGGTGTGTGACCAGCTGCCAGAACCTGTGGAGGCTTCTGAGAGGGCACACAACTAATACCTTCAGCATGTGAGAAAACCCCAGAGATTGGGACAAAGCTCCCATGTCTGGTAGCAGAGTCCTGCTGTGGTAAAAAGCCCAAGTCAAGTAATTGAGTGGTAAGATGAGCAAACGAGGGAAGCAAAGCAAGCAGAGCAATTCAATTTTACACTGCTATTTTGGAGACAAAAAGGATCAAAGCATGGAACATAAGGAAGACAGTGAAGTCAGAACTCCTGCACCAAAAGATTCCAAGAAAAATACAAGCTGGTTACACGCCACAGAGAACCTTAAGAAGGATTTTGAAAACCAAATATGTGAAGTGGAGGAAAAATTGGGAAGAGAAATGAGAACGATGAAAGAAAATTATGAAATGAGAGTCAACAACCTGACTGAAGAAAATAACACCTTAAAAAACAGACTAACTGAAATGGCAAAAGAGGGTCAAAAAGGCAATCAGGAGAAGAATGCCCTAAAAAAGCCAAATTTGCCAGATGGAAAAAGAATCTCAAAAGCTCACTGAAGAAAAGAATTCCTTCTGAATTAGATTGGAGCATATGGAAGCTGAGAAATCAAGATACTATTAAACAAATCCAAACAAATGAAAAAATAGAAGGAAATGTGAAATACCTCACTGGAAAAAACCACTGACCTGGAAAATAGATGCAGGAGAGATAACTTAAAAATTACCGGACTACCTGAAAGCCATGATCAAAAAAAGAACCTAGAAATTCGAGAAATTCTCAAGGAAAATTGCCCTGTTTTAGAACCAGAGGGCAAAATAGAGGTTGAAAGAATCCACCAATCACTTCCTGAAAAATATCCCAAAAAGAAAACTCCTAAGAATATTATAGCGTTCCAGAATTCCCAGATTAAGGAGAAAATATTATAAGCAGCCAGGAAGAAACAATTTTAATATTGTGGAAACACAATCAGGATAACTCACGATCTGGCAGCTTCTACACTGAGGGATAGAAGGGCTTGGAATGTGATATTCTGGAGGTCAAAGGAGCTGGGATTAAAACCAAGAATCACATACCCAGCAAAACTGAATATCACGTTTCAGGGGAAAATATGGTCATTCAGTGGAACAGAGGACTTACAAGCATTTTTGATGAAAAAACCAGAGTTGAATAGATAATTTGACATTCAGATACAAGAAGCAAGAGAAGAATGAGAAGGTAAACAAGGAAAAGAAATCATAAGGAGCTTATCAAAGTTGAACTATTAACATCCCTACATGGAAAAATGATCATTATAACTTAGGAAACTTTTCTTAGTATGAAAAGAGTTGAAGGGAATAGAAATGTTTATGGGTATATATATGTGTGTGTGTATACATACATACATATATGTCTATATAGGAGGATATATGGGCATGTGAATACATATGTGAATGTGTGTATATATGTGTACAGGTATACATAAATAGAGGGCACAGAACCAATTGAATAGGAAGGGATGATACTTAACAGGTGAAATTAAGAGGTAAGAGGGGACTATAATTAGAGGAGATGGGGAGAGACAGAATGGGGTAAATTAAATTATCTCATATAGAAGAGGCAAGGGAAAATGATTACAATGGAGGGGAAGAACAGGAAAGCAAAAGGGAATGGGTCAACCTTATTCTCATTGAATTTGGCTTAGGGAGGGAATGACATACACACTAAATAGGGTATCTCACCCTACAGGAGAGTAGGGGGGAAGGGAATGAGAGGGGGGATGATGGAAGGGAGGGCAGGTTTGGGGGGGAGAGAAGTTGGAAGCACTCACTTTTGAAAAGGGACGGGATCAAAGTAGAGAATAGAACAAGTGGCAGGTGGGATAGGAGGGAGGGAAATATAGTCAGTCTTTTATAATATATCTACTATGTTATTGTTTTGCATTAGCCACACTTGTACTACCTATACTGAACTGCTTATCTTCCCAGTAAGGGTGGGTGACAAGGGAGGAAGGGAATGAATCTGGAATTCAAAGTTTTAAAATCAAATGTTTAAATATATATTATTAATATTATTTTACATGTAACTGGGAAATAAGATATACAGGCACTGGGGCATAGACATCCACCATGCCCTACTGGAAAGTTAGAGGGGTTATGGGAGAAGATATGGGAGAGAGCAGATTGGAGGAGGGGATATCCAGTGGGGTCACTATTGTGGGGGTGGAGAGCAGGAGAAAAACAGGGAGAAAATTTGTAGCTCAAAATATTGCACAAATGAATGATGTAAACTAGAAGTTAATAAAACATTTGATAAAAAAATAAAAATAAACAAAACTGAAAAGGATGAATTCACCAACAGTTGTCAAAGGATATAAAAAGGCAATTTTAAGATGAAGAAATCAAAACTATCTATACTCAGTCATATGAAAAAAATACTCTAAATCACTACTGAGTAGAGGATGCAAATGAAAACCACTCTGAGATACTATGTCACACCTATCAGATTGGATAACATGACAGAAAAGAAAGGTTACAAATATTAGAAGGGATGTGGGAAAAATCAGGATGCTGGTGCATTGTTGGTAGAGTTATGGACTAACCCAATCATTCTGAAGAGAAATATGTAACTATGCCAAAAGGGCTATAAAACTTTATATATACACCCCTTGTCCCAGTAATGCCACTACTAGCTCTGTATTCCAAAAAGATCAAAGAAAAAAAAAAGAAAAGGACCTATTTGCACAAAAATTTTGTACCAGCTTTTCTTATGGTGGCAAAAAATTAGAAAGTGAGGGAACATCCATCAATTGGAGAATGATGAATAAGGTATGGTATATGATTGTGATGGAATACTATTGTGCTACAAGAAATGACAATGTGATGGAATACTATTGTGCTACAAGAAATGACAATGTGATGGAATACTATTGTGCTACAAGAAATGACAAATGGTTTCAGAAACAACTGGGAAGACATCTATGAACTGATGCAAAGTGAAGTGAGCAGAACCAGGAAAAAAATTCCCAAAGTAGCATCAATACTGTATGATGATCAACTCTGAATGACTTAGCTATTCTGATCAATATGATGAAAGAGAGAGAGAGAGAGAGAGAGAGAGAGAGAACTACAATGTAATCATACTGATTTATTTTGATCATCCACTCTAACAGAATTGGTTGTATATTACTTCTGACTGCTGATGAAGTTATATACAACCTGCTGTATACACTAAAAGCAGTTCCAAAAAATATTTTGAGAAAAAGGCAGTGTCACTGGAATAAGTTCTAACTTCCTAGGTGACTCTTATAAAGGTGTTAACAGTCATCTGATGCCATATCTGTTTACTCACATTTATGCATGCATTTGCACAATACTTCTCAGCCTTTCAAAGCCATTTTACACCAATTGACTCATTTGATCAAATGAATATGTACTGCACATCCACTATGTGAATACAAAATGATTATCCTTTCATTTCACTAGAACAACTATTAAATGCTAATTACAGGCAAAAAAAAATATAACTATGTGAGGCACAGTAGATACAAAGAAAAAAGTGAAGATAGTCTCTAATCTCAAGTAGCTGACAATCTACTAAAGGTATACAAGTGGAGCCCCAAGGAAATAAAAAGTGAATCGAGGAAGGAGAAAGCACTAACAATGAGGGGGTCGTGGAAGACACCCAGAGAAAGTCACACTAACCTGAATATAATAGGAAGATAAAGATGCAGGAAGACCAAGATAAAGTACCCTCCACCTCGGTAGAAAGCAGAGAAGACAGAGATGGATCCTGATGATTTCAAAAATTTCACAGTCTGAGAGGAGGTGCAAAACACACATAAAACAATGAGAAAATGATTAGGTACAATAGGAACTCAAATAAGGAAGAAAATAATATATCTAGAAGTAGGAGAGCTAAGTTAGGTGAGTTTTCTACTTATCCACCAATAAAAATCACCTAATTTCATGAAGTACTAGCCTTGAAAAGTATACCTGCATGGATGGAAAGAGAATAGTAGAAACATCTGAAAATCACCTGGAAGATAATTTCTGGAAATTTAAGTCCTATTTTTGATAAGTAACTTATCAAAATCTTCATCCATGTTTTATGAAAATAAGCAATCTTTGTTTAATGTACGTTGTGGTCCACACCATTTGTTTCTCCAGAGTAACAGTGTCTTTAAATAATATAGATATTCATAATGAAAGGGAAAGATTCTAGAATCTCAGGGTTTGGAAGCCACTAAAGGACTAGGAGACTAAGGTCTCTGAATCAAAATCCAAAGATTTATTATATTGTATTATTATCAGAAGAATGGTAATTCAAGTTTTTAAAAGACACTTATTTTCTTATCTTATAACCTTATTAATAATGATGATTTAGTAATAATTAGCAATAACACAATAGTATTATCATCATAAAATTCATAGCATATAGCAGTCTCTGGGGAATTTAAATTAAGAATCAACCCAAAGAGCAATGAAGAGGCACATGAAGGTCCTTGGCAGCTAGGTCAAATAATGGATACAGTACTAGGCTTGAAGTTAAGAAGACATGAGTTCAAATCTAGCCTCAGATACTTACTAGCAGGGTGATCCTTGGCAAGTCATTTAACTTATGCCTGCCTTGGTTTCCTCAACTGTAAAATGAGAATAATAATAGCACCTACCTCATGGGGTTGTTGTGAGGATCAAATGAGATAACATGCATAAAGCACTGTGAAAATGGGAGATGCTAACTACTTTGATTTACTTAAGCCTCCCAATTATCCAGGTAATGGAAAAGAGCTGTGTGAGGACTAGCTGTATTAGCTAAGATACAGGACTGCTTGACAACCAACTATCCTCTGTAGTGACCAAGAGTAAACCCAGCTGGAAGTGAAGAAAATAGGCAACTCTGAAGTCAGTTAAGCTCATACCAGTTTTAAAGCAGACCCTGGGCCATTTGGTGGTTCATGGACCTTCAAGAGACATCCAGTCTTCAGAGACTCCCCTAAATATTGGTTATGGGATGCTAAGACACATCCTGTTTTATGCTTTTGGAGACATTTGTACTCAAGCCTTGACTGCCTGGACTGCTTATCACCAAGAATGCCTTCTAAAGTGCATATCTAAAGGCCACAGCTCTGACACCAGGAATTCCTCGTTCCCCCTGTTTCTTGGATCTCCCCCAACCCTTGGGAATGGGACTCCCTGCCCCATTCCTTTGTAGGACCGGCCCAATTCCTACCTTTCACTCCAATTCCCTGCCTTCCCTTTCCAATGCCCCTTCAAACAGAGGTGGACTTTGTCTCACTGTTCCAGCCTGCAAATTCCTTCTCAGGCAATAAATGCATTTATAATCCTTGTAAACTGTGGTCGGGCTCCAGTTCATTCCGTGTTCCCCTTTTTGGACATAGGGTTTCTTCTGTTTTAACAGTTCAAAGGGTTTTTAAAATTTAATAGCACTTAGTACAGTGCCTGGCACATAGTAAGAGCTATACATAAATCATCACTATCATTTATCATCATCATTATCAGGCTGTAACACATAACTAACAAACAAGTACACAAGAGAAATAGTATAAAGGATTTTATCAGAAGGATGTGTGACCAGAAAAGAACATGGGCCAGTTGTAAAAAGCAAGCAATAAAATCTTATGCCATCATCTCCCAGGTCAGCAAGGACTAACCCAGGGGAGGCACCTTGTCATCTGCCTTTCTACCACATGCAGCTACCACCCTGCCCCTTCCCAGACACACTTTCTACCTATTCCTCTTAATCTGGGAATAATTATCAATTTAACATTACTACCCAAAAAGATAAGATGGCCTACTGTACTATGCTACCATGTACAATCCCTGTGACTACTCAAACTAAAATATCATTTCTTGATCATCATTTTTCTATATGTGTTTTATCCACCTATTCGACTACAAATTCCTTGAAGGCAAGGACTATTGTTTTAATTTTGTCTTTTTTTTTACGATGTATAATAAAAATGTCTATATTTTTAGCACCTAGCACAGTGCCATGAAAATAACAGACATTTAATAAATGCTCAATCATTTATTCATAACCAAAAGTCAACCTAAGAGCCCTCTGCTATCGATACAATGACAAAGGAAGGCCACTGAATGCATTGGGACGATGTGGCAAGACTTGAACATTGTTTGGTTGCAATCTGCATCATTAGGGAGAGCATCCACATCAATCAGACCATATATCTATCCAAGTATTTGTCACATTAGCTGACATTTATACAATGCTTTTAAGATTTGCAAAACATTGGACACATAATCCCCCTTATCTGATTTTCACAGTGTATCTGTAAGATAAATATTACATACATCAGTGCCCCTATGTTATAGATAAGAAGTTAAGTGACTTGCCTATGATCATGCAGCTAGTAAATGATGGAGAAGGAAGGAGATGGAATACCAGCACTCTTTCCATCATGCCATTTTCAAGTGTCTACCTCTAGAGTTGTATAAAAGGACAGACTAAGGAATAAATATGTCCATTAGACAGCAAGACAGTCAGGAGACCAAATCAACACCCTTCCCAGGCATCAAATAAACTGTCATTTATTAGACTGCAATAGGCATTTTGAAAAAAAAACAGAAAACTTTCAATATCCTTTACCTTGTTAATGGACTAACATAAGTTTAAAAGAATGCTGGCAATTTCCTAGTTTTGAAAACTTGCCTAAAGAAAGGCGTCAAGACTGAGCTTGCAGTATTCCACTATTGTATCAGCGGATAAGTGTTTGTTTTGAAAAAGAAGAATGGAAGAGTTTCAGAGAGGGGTTAGGTTCTGCTTTCTCTTGTGGGGGGGATTAGATGATGAGTGGTTCCATAGAAAGGGTGTGTCTCCATTAACAAAACAAGCAAGTGGAAATACTGCACCATTCAATGGGTTTGAACCAAGTGTGCTTTTCCCATAATAAGAACAATACACATGATTCATAACTAGAATATGAGCAGAGTTTGCTGAAATGTGCACTGTTGCCCAATTGTTTGCAGTTTTCTTCTTTATAATGTAACCTATCCTTCTTTTCAGAGATGTGTCACAATAATATGTACCCAATTAATGAACTTACAGAAAGGTAGATGGAACAGTTTGAAAATATGGCAGTAGAGATAAGAAATTAGACATAGAATGAGAATAAAAACACTAAGATATTATTTCACATTAACTTCTTTTTAATTATGTTTTTAAAATAGAATTATTCACTTTTTAAAGACTTAAAGGCCTCTACTCAATAAAGTAGATGATTACAATATTACTACAATTTTACTACATTATAAAATTACTGCAATAAATTACAGTACAAAATTACTACAGTAAAGTAATAGGTTTAGAATCTTGAACTTTGGAGACATTCCAGATCCCAATATCCAAATTTTGTGAGGAAATAAATGGAGAAGCAATAAAACTCTTTAGATAGTTATTATCTGAATTCTCTATGATTGTATTTTAGGAAGTTCTTATGTTAATTTAATTCACAGTTTTAGGACAATATAAGTGAGGGGGAAACTCGAAATTTTTAGTAAAATGTAAGTATGCATATTATTTTTCCTCCTTTCAATAAGATCTCATTTAAGGGTATGGCCTATGTTAAAAACAAAACTCTATCTTGAAAGGCTGATACAATCTTAAATGTGTTGTCTTTAAGGTTTTAATGATGATAATCATTTGATTAAAATTTTGGAAACTTGCTATTTGGAAAACAAAACTCAATTTTTTCATTTGAAAATCTGGGGGTTATATTCAGTAATTTCTAAGGTCCCTTCTAGCACCAAAACCTATCTATGATCCTTTAGGGGAAAAATAATTTTAAGAAAAAAAGATCAACTAGTGACAAACACAAGTTAAAGCCTATCTCAGTTCCATTATGGTGGGGATTTTCAAAGGCTATGGTAGTGAAATGGCACATAGTAAGAGCTATACAAAAATCATCACTATCATTTATCATCATCATTATCAGGCTGTAACACATAACTAACAAACAAGTACACAAGAGAAATAGTATAAAAGATTTTATCAGAAGGATGTGTGACCAGAAAAGAACATGGGCCAGTTGTAAAAAGCAAGCAATAAAATCTTATGCCATCATCTCCCAGGTGCTGATATGGTTTTCCATGCTAAAAAAAAAAAAAAACCTGGGAATAATGGGACAACAGACTATGCCTGCTTTCCAAGGACCAGCCTTAATAGGTATAAAGATACATAACACCACTTAGGTATTCAGTTAGTGACAGATTCTTTTGCCACATGAGGGTAAAAAAATTACAAAATGGCCTAAGTGCTTTTCTTCCCTTTCTGTAGTAACGGTAGCAGTGATAGAAAGAATCACACAGTTTTCAGACTATCTATAACTATTAACTTCATTGTTGTTACTCTAAATGTGAGATTCTTGGAGGAACTAAACACATATAAGTCTTGGCATTCTCACTATAAACAAAAACAAGCAAGAACCCAAAAGGGAGTTGCAAATAAATGGAAGGATGATTCATTAGTTCTCTTTAGAGAAGTAAATAAAGGAGTTGGTAGAGTTGGTTTTATCATACATTCAAAGGCAACAAGAAATATTTTATTTGATATTTGGACATGTATTGCAATGCTTATCCTAGGTAACCTCAAAAAAGACAACCATGAAAATAATTATATCTTGTATGCCAACATCTGCTGCAGATGAAGTAGAAGAAATTATATTAAGAACTTAATAAGGCCCTCCAAATTAAGACAAAATATACTTTGATATTTAATCATTTCAGTACATAGCCAACCATGGGTGAGGATGACAAATACACACATACATACACATACATATACATAGATATACGTATATATATATGACAAAAAATTGTTAACTACATGGAATCTTTAAGCTTATACAATATGAATATATCTTTTGAGAAAAGAACTGGAAGGTGCTGACTACATAATATCACATATATAATTGTATTTGTAAATTTTATTAAAAGAACAGTGGAAGATTATGACTAGATTATCACTTTTTTATTTAAAAAAAATTGGCAGTGAAGGAAAAAAAGTAATATAAAGAAAGAGTCTTTAAGGTAGAACTAGGAGGAGGAAAGCAAACAGATGGAAGCTAGAAAAGATATGCAAAAATGTTATAACAAACTCTTTTCAATATCAAGAATAATGGAGTCATCACATTTGGATTTTCATGTCATAGATCTGATGTGCTAAGAATAGAAGTGGAAATAGAACTTAAGAAAATAAATTTGGGGAAAGTCATTGGACTAAGTCAACTATACAAAGAATTGCTCTGTGCTAGGCATGACACAATTTTGAGGGAATTAAGAGACTGGTTTTCAAAACTTCTGAAGTATATAGGAAAATACCAATTACATGAACAAAATTTCATACCTTAATATTAACAACAAAAAGGTGACCAAGAGAACACTTATAACTTCTAACCCATATATCTACTTGACCATCTATAAAAATATTTTATGAGAATAATACGTCAGATGCATTCTTGATGAAGGTATTAGAGAGAAAACAATAAGTTTTAATAAGTAAGAGTCTGTGTTAGACCACATCTTTTCCATCACACAATTGACCAAAGAAGTAGAGAATACAAGATCCCACTATGCTGTTAATTGACTTTAAAAAATTGATTCCTTAGAACAAAGCATCTTAAAAGCTCACCTATGTATATACCACATTTAGACCATATTTTTGAAAGATACAATAGAAATAACATTGTTTGATGGGTCTTTGATCATTAATATTGGGTGAAGCAAAAAAAAAAAACCAACAAACAGAGATGTGTATAAGTCAAAGAAGTTTACCATTGACATGGGCTAGATCTAGTCCAGAAGCAAGGTGGAAAAGGAAATTACCTGTAGATTGTGGGATCCTCCAGATGATCCCATTTATAGATGACATTATGCTTATTGCATCAAGTAATGGAGCACTGCAGAGCCTCCTAAATAAGACTGATAATAATTCAAAAGCATTTGACCTACTATCCCAAGAGGAAAAACAAGTGTATGATGAGGATCTATTGACCCAGAATTGCATAGGAAGAAAAGAGTGGATAGGATTGCCTTTTTGAAACTGCTAAGTTCTCCCTGAAACATGAGTGTGTCCTTTTAATATCTATATTCTTATAATGATGGATCGTTGTGAGAAGACTAAAAGTGATGCTGTATTATTTTCTTATTGATTCTATTTACAAGTAGTTGAGTTTGTTCTGTAACTGCTTAAATCATGGTTCTTTGTCTCTGAACTTAGTTGAGTTCAGCTAGCCTGTAATGGATTAAGTTTAAAAATCCAGCTCTCCTGCCTCAAGGAATTTAACTGACCTTGGAGAATGTGTAAGAAAGCAATGGAGGGGTGGCCAGGTAGCACAGAGAGTAAGAGCACCCGCTACAGTGTCGGGATGACCTGGAGATCGAATCCTGGGCTCAGACACTTAGCACCCACCCAGAAACACCTGGCCATGTAACCTTGAGCAAGTTACTTAACCCCAATTGCTTAGGGGCGGCCAGGTGGCTCAGTGAGTAAGAACACTGGCTCCAGTGTTAGGATGACCTGGGGATCAAATCTGGGCTCAGATACTCAGCGCCACACCCAGAAATAACTGGCCGTGTAACCTTGAACAAGTTACTTAACCCTGATTGCTTTAAAAAAAAAAAAAAGAAAGCAATGGAGTTTGGGCCTGATAACTTTATTCCACTGAGCCTTCAAAGATGTGTGGTTTGCTGTCCAAAAGTCTGAGTCACTATTTCACACCTGGATTCCAAGAAAAACCACTTCTTAGTCTCACAGGAGAAGGGGAAAGAGTGTCATTAATAGCCCCCATTACTAAACTTCCAACCTATCATATTGTTTCCTGTGTCTCAGCTCCATAACCAAACATGTTGACCTTAATTCTATGATGTAATCTACCCTCTTCTGTTCTTTGTTCTATACTCCCCAAAAACCTATAAAATGGGAACTCTCCTTATGTTTGAGGTCTTTGGCATTAATGGAGAAAAACCATTGACCCATTTATTGAAAGGTAGCATGCCCTGATAAAAAATGTAATCTTGTGCAGAGATTTGCCCTGGTTTACCCTTTTGTCAAAATTCAATCAAGATAGCTGAGTCATACTGCCTCTAAAAGAACTAAATATAGAGGTGTAGAAAAAAAAGCAATGATGTGGATTGTAAGGAAGGACAGATTTTAATATGTTATTCGTACATTAATGTAGCAAATAAGAGGTGGTATAAAGGAAATAATGAAAGAAATGTATGAACAAAAAAGAATAGAGGCTGATCGTGTGTTTAAAGAGAGAACTGACTGTGTGACAGGGCTTAAAGAAGAGCCCCCTTTGCTAGGTCTGGATCTAAAGTGTCTTGTTGACCTCGTAGAGAAAAATTATGAGAACACACGGGTAAAGAGCCATATGAATTGGGCAGATGTGAATGAGTTCCAATCTGCTTTGTTGGAAGAAATAATAATGTGGATGAGATCAAAGCTCTGTTAAAGTAATGTAATTAAGTGCATTGGAAAAGTGTTTGCACTTATATGACAAAATGTCATATAAGAATCAAGAAGAAACAAATTATTGCTGACTTGATGTAGGGTGATGCGATTTTTTATTTTAAAGATGAGGAGGAACTGAACAGGTGAAAATGAAGAGGAAATATACTCTGGGTGTAGACCAGGGGTGGGGAACCTGAGGCCTCAAGGCCACATGCAGCCCTCTAGGTCCTCAAGTGCAGCCCTTTGACTGAATCCAAACTTCACAGAACAAATCACCTTAATAAAAGGATTTGTTCTGTAACACTTGGACTCAGCCAAAAGGCCATGTGTGGCCTTGAGGCCACAGGCTCCCCACCCAGGGCCCAGACAAACAATGTAAGTAAAAGCAAATGCAGGGTGTGTTTAAAGGCAGAGTACTTAATAGAGAGTAGAATAAAAAAAGGCTAGAAAGGTATGGTCACATCAGATTTTGGAGGCCCTTGAATATCAAACAAAGGTGCTTGAATTTGATGAAACAGGCACTTGGAAGCCACTGAGGATTTTTTAGAAGAGCGACATGACAAAACATGTGCATCCGATCAGTCTTTCACAAAAAGTGGTGGAAGAAGGAAGTCTGAAGACCTATTACGATAATTTTAATGACAACAACAGCATTAGCAGATGGTACTTAGGGTCTCACTAGGGTGGGTAGCAGAGTAACCCTAATGCAGGAGGTGACATGGTCCAGCTGTGGACTGCCATGGTCAGACTCACTAGAGATCTTCCAGGAGAGGTTTGATAAAGACGTTTCAGTGAGGATTCCTGCTCAGGCTTGGCCTTCCAAGACTCAACTTTGAAATTTTGTGATCCTATAATCTGTAAGCTCTTTTATCACATTTACTTCCCACTCATCCTTCACAAAGACCAGCCGCTGGGATCCAGATATCTCCCTCCTCCCAGATGTCATATAAGATTTGTCTCCATTAAACGTAACACCCTACTGTAATATGCTTTAAAATGTAATTAGTTCTAAGCATATATCTGCAGCTCTTATCTTCAGTCATTAAATGTACAGTTTCCTCAGTTCTATCAGCTATTCTGTCAGCTTTGGGTAGAAAACAGGAAGCATTAGGACAAATAAAACCCTAATGTACATGATGAGAGGATAGAAATAGCAAGGTAAAGACATTGTCACTTACAATAAAGATGCTGTGTTACCAATTAGACATTAAAAATAGAGGTATGTAGTAGATATATATATATATATATATGTTAGCGAATACACATTTCAAAAAGATTGAGGAAAGTTTTCTTATGCATATATATATTTACTATATATTATTGATAGGCTTTTTTTTAACGGTAGCTATAGACTCCCTCAAAAGATAAAAGGATTAAAGAAAAAACAAGCAGAATGAATTTAAAGTAACACTATTACTTTGGAGGATATTCATTTTTTTGATAAGCCAAGAATCTGACAAAATTAATGAAGTCCATAGCTCACTGCTCAGTTGACACTGCAGGTGGTATTAGTCTTTTGTATTTTTGACAGGACTAAGTAAGAAAAGTTTAAGAGGTCACAGGAGATATAGGTGAAAGTGGATAGGTTTTATACTTCAAAAATTAAAAACCTTCATGGTGCCATCTTGGTAAAGACCCCAGGGGTCTTTTTGAAAATATGACACAAAGAAAATATAAAGAAAGAGACATAATTCTGACATACAAAATAGACTATCCTATTTTAAAAAGACTGAGTATGTGTTTTGAACATTTCAAGCTGGTTATCATGATTATTGATGTCATTCCAAAATTTTATTTGGCACTATTATTAGTGTTAAGTTTCTGATAAAATAAAAATGTTACAGATCTATCCACAATACCTATATGTAGGGAATAGGAAGTTAAAATTCTTTTCAGCGAATAAATGAAAAGGTTTTTTTTTAAAATCAATCCTATTTATTAATTTTATTTTCATCATATCAGGTCAATTCTTCATGTTCAGTGAAATGGAACACTGACAGTTTCTGACAAACAATTACTGAAAACAATCAGTGACCTTCACCCTTACCCTCCAGGTAAAAGCAGCAGCAGCTGTGGAGGCTTCCTGGGGATGAAACTTCCTGCTCAATTCATAAAGTGATCCTTGTATGCTTCTTACCCAAAGGCAAAACCTACAGCTGAGTTTCAGGTCAATCCACCTGGGGGCAAAGTTAACTCCAATTTCTCTTGGGTCTGTTTCAAAAGAGGAGAGGTGGTAACTCAAGCAGTATGGGGCCCTATCATAGTATCCTGTCCCACAACACCTGTTAATACTTCTATTAGAGACAGGAAATGAACATGAGGAAGCCATAGAGAAACAGATTCAGATACAAGGGCAGGAACTGAAACAAAAACAGCCATAGAGTTTGATACCAGATTTTAATTTTTTTTATTATGAACTTAAATATCATCAAACACAAACATTTCAATACAGAAAGAAAAATTAAAATGGAGATTATGTATGAAGCTGTGAATTTCTATTATGCATAGTTTTTTTTTCCCACCAAGTACAGTTTGGGGGTCTTTTGGGTGTAATCAAAATTTAGCATGGTAGTTTCAAGCCTTACTTGTCTTCATACCCTTCTGAACTTCCTTCTGCTCTCTTCCGTTTATTTTTTTGTTTCATTAACATTCTTTTTATTTTATAAAGACTATCATTCACTATCACTATCATTCTCTATCTCACTATCACTACCCTTTTCAGATTCCCCTTAACTCTAACCCTACCCAACAAAAAAGAAAGATCAAGTGCCCTCTTGTAACAAAGTCCTCCCTTGTTACAAATTCACACACTGGCAAGGTCTGAATATATGTGCTACTCCTCTCATCCGTCACTTCCATCTTCTGAAGGCATAATTTGGCCACTTGGTTGATCACAGTTGTAAAATCTTTCACAGCTGTTTTTCAGAGATATTTATTAAAACACTTAATAGAATAAGCATTTATTAAATGATTTATTTGTAGCAGTCACTGTGTTAAGTGCTGGGTATCCAAATACAAGAAATATAAGTCCTACCCTCAAGGAACTTACATTTTATTGACAGAACAGACACATAAATGCTACTTTAAAATGGCAGGGGGATGAGGTGAAGAAAATGTCTCTCCTCTCTCTCTCTCTCTCTCTCTCTCTCTCTCTCTCTCTCTCTCTCTCTCTCTCTCTCTCTCTCTCTCTTTCTCATTCTGTGTATCTACTTGTGTCAATTCAGGCAAGTAACTTTACTTTTGAAGGTCTTAGATATATCATATATGAAATGAGGACATTGTACTAGATGAATGTTGACATTAAGCTCTAACTCTATGAATGTATGGCTTTATTCTAGCCTCACAACAGTGAAGAGAGAGCTTTAAGAAAACCTGTCTATGAGGTGGCTAGATGGCACAGTGAATAGATCACCAGCCCTGGAATCAGGAGGATCTGAGTTCAAATTTGACCTCAGACACTTAACGCTTACTAAACGTGTGACCTTGGGCAAATCACTTAACCCCAATTGCCCTGCCAAAGAAAGAAAGGAAGGAAGGAAGGAAGGAAGGAAGGAAGGAAGGAAGGAAGGAAGGAAGGAAGGAAGGAAGGAACGAAGGAAGAGTCTAGCAAGAGGTTCTTGGTAAAAAAGATTAAATTAACAGAGAGGATGGTTAGGGAGAGGAGAGACTAAAGGTAGAGAAATATATTGGGAACTCATTTAAATAATCTAATGGAGAGGTAAACAGAGACTAAATTAGCAGTGTCATAAGTAGTCGCAATGGAAAGAAAGGAATGAACTTGAAAGACATTTAAAAGGAAGAATTAAGATGATGTAGAAACTAATTAAATATGGGGAATCAGAAAGAAGATGATTTCTAAGTTTTCTAGCCTGGGTGAATAAGAGAATAGAGATATCATTAACCAGAATAAAGGATTCCTGAGGGAGAGATAATTGGGAGGGAATGAAAGGTTAAGCAGCACGGTGTCATTATTGAGCTTGAAAGAATAGAAGTACATTCAGTTAGAAATGCTGGATTCGGTAACATACAATGGATAAGATGGGGTTAGGCTTCCACAGAAGAGAGATCAAAGAATGTAAAGAAGGAAGAGCCAAAGAGTTAAGAGTAAAACCAAAATGGCATACTACTATGAATGCCAAGAGAATTTTTTAAAAAGAGTGGGGATAGGAGGGTGGAAAAGGCAAAACAAACAAACAAACAAAAAAAACAACCCACCAACTAGAAGTTACATATATTACCTTAGCTCTTAATTTTCTTGTGGTGATAGCCTCAACATAATCCTATAAAAGTTCATTTTTAGCAAGATCTAGTCTCCTAAAGCCCCAGAAAAAGGTGTGGTCTAGTTAATGGTCAGAACCAAAGAACTTGAGTCAGGAATGCCTTCATTCTAATCCTTCTATGACAAATATGTTCAGTAGCCTTTAGCAAATCATTTAACCTGCCTCAATTTCCGTACCTGCAAGTATGACAATAATCATATTGACCTACATTTGTAGAAATGAGGAAAGGATTAGTTAATGTTGGGAAAGTGTTCTGAAAATGAAAAGCACGAAGGGTTATTAATGGGAATTACACAACTAATTGCCTATAATTCTATAAATTTTATCCTATAATTTTATTTAAACAACAGTCATCAAATACTTGATCCAAATTCTTTAATGGAATTTTATTTGAACTATTATTAGAATGCATCTAATATATGATTAGCAAAGGATTCCAGGTACTTTACTAGGGACTGGGGATACAAATAAAAATAATGAAATGCCCTACTTTCAAAGAGCCTGTATTCTAATGGAGGAGCTAACAAGTAAATATCTAAGTATATACAGAAATATATATATATACATATATATACACATATGTATAGAGAGAGAGAGAGAGAGGAGGGAGAGAGGGAGAAAGAGAGAGGGAGAAGGAGAGAGAGAGAGAATAAAAACAAGTAAACACAAAATAGTTAAACACAAGGTAATTTGAAAGGGTAGGCACTAGTAGTTGGGGAATGGAGAGAATCAGTCACTAAGTCAAGAAGCCTTTATTAAGCACTTTCTATATACCAGACACTTTTCTCAAAAGAAAGGCAAAAATAAACCCTGTTTTCAAGAAACCTCCATCCTAATGGGGGAGAAAACATGTGAAAACCTAGATATGTACAAAATACATAAGGAGCTGATGTCAGGTTATCTCAGAGGGAAAGGCACTAAAAGCTTGGGTTCCCAGAAAAGCATCCTAAAGAAGGTGAGACTTGTCTGGAAAGAAGCCAGGGAAGCTAAGAAGCAGAGGTGAAAGGGCAGGGAAGACAGTCAATACAAAAGCCTGAAAGTGGGAGATGGAGCCTTAAATTCAAGAAACTATCAGTAGGGCAGTGTAGCTGTATCAGATTGTGTGGAAGGAAGTAAAGTGTAAAGATAGTAGAAAGGTAAGAAGGAACTAGGTTATGAAGAGCTTTACAAATGCCAACAGACTTCATATTTGAGAATCTCATTGGAGGAAGAGAGATGGGAGAAAAACTGACATGGTCATACCTATGCTTTAGAAAAAATCACTTTGGCAGTTGGACAGAAGATGGATTGGGGTGGAGGGGAGATTGCTTTAAGGCAAAGAGACCAATTAGAAGGCTATTGAAATGGTATAAGAGGGAAGGATGACTTGAATTATGGAATTAACTGTGTGAATGGAGAAAAAGGCTCATTATATTTGAGTGATGTGAAGATAAAAATGACAAGATTTTATTTTATTTGATTTTTATTTTATTTTATTTAATATGTGGGGTTACTGAGAGTGAGAAGGGATCACACAGAGTGTGATCTTAGGATATGATCCTGGGTGACTGGAAAAGTCATCCTTGACAGTTATAAGGAAGTTTAGAAGTGTAAAGTGTTTCGAAGTTAAAATAATGAGTTTTGTATTGGACATACTGATGCCTACAGAACATCTAGTTTCAGATGTCCAAGAAGCATGACTGTAGTTCAGGTGAGAAACCAGATCTGGGTATTTGTATTTAGAAATTGTCTGTTGATTATTGAACCCATGGGAGCTAATGAGATCACCAAAGAAAGACAGTACATTGTAAAGAGATAGGAATGTCCAAAAAAAGAGCCTTGGAGGACACCTCCAGTTAGTGGTCATGGTATGCATGATATAGATGAAGAACCAGGAAAGAAAATAAGGGACACGTAGAAAGGGGTGCTTGAGTGGACTACTGAAGCAAGACAAGGAATCTATGTGTGAAAGGTGAAGGGGGTGGCATTCTAAGCATACTTCAAAGTTCAAAGACCATGGGAGTTTTTCTTTATAACTTTCAATAAATAAATACAACCATAACTAAAAAAATTTTTCTAGCCTTTAAGGGAAACAAGTTCTCAGGTAAGCAAACACAGCATAAACACAAAATAAATACAAAGTAATTCATGGGGGCTGGGCACTAACAACTTGGGGAATCAGAAAACGTCTTTTATAGGATATGGTAATTCAGCCTGAAAGATGAATAGTTTCCAAGAGGTAGAAGTATTTAGCTTGGAAAAGAGAACATTCAGGAAGGACATGGTGACTGTCTTCTAGTATCTGAAGGACTCTCATGTGGAGAAAAGGTTAAATTTGGCAGATTGTTCTGTTTGGCTCCAGAGAACAGAAGCAAGAGGAAGGCATGGAAGTTGCAAAGAAGTCAATTTAAGCCTTACATCAACAAAAATGTCCTAATAAGTAGACCTTGTACAAGAGTGAAATGGGCTGCCTAGAGTCATGAGGTAGGTTCACCCTCTGTGGAAGTCTTCAAGATGAAACTAGATGACTAGTTTTTAGGGTATGTTATAGTGAAGCTTCCTTTTGTGTATAAGTTGGACTAGAGGGTCACTGAGGTCCCTTCCAATGCTCAAATTCTGTGGAAAAAGCTGCTCTATAAATTCTTTTCTGCTCTCCCTTTGATCTCTTTGGAATCATGGCCCATGGATTAGGCACAGTCTAATGACTTTTGGAGCAAAGTTCAAAATTGCTTTGAGAATTGCTGAACAATTTCATATTTTACCAACAGTATATTAATATACCTGTTTTTTCCTACTGACACTACAACAATTTTCACTCTCCTCTTTTGTCATATTTGACAATCTGATGTACAATAAGAGGTAGAATCTCAGAATTGTTTTAGTTTGCATTTATTTATAATTATTAGTGAGTTGAGGTATTTTTCATATGCCTGTTAATAGCTTGGATTTATTCCTTTTTAAAAAAAAATTTATTTTGGGGCAGAGTCAAGATGGTGGAGTAGAAACAGGACCTCCGTGCAGCTCCAGGTCACACCACCTCCAATCCATGTAAAAGGGGACTCTAAACAAACTTTGGAGCTACAGAACCCACAAAATCACACTGAGGAGCTAACCTCCCACAGAGGATAGCCTGGCAGGCTGGCAGGAATTGGCCAGCTCAGCGCTCTGGGAGCTGAGCCCAGCCCCACACAGAGGTTTTAGCCCCAGGGTGGGCCTGACCAGCCACCGGCTGGAGGGATTCCAGATCACCATCAGCTGTGGTGATACAGAATTATCAACATATAGATGCTAAGGACAAAGTGAGATGTCAGTGTAGTGTGGACTTTGCGACCCAGTAGTTGGGGAGTATGTCGGCTTTTGCCCCCTGGGTGAGAAGCCACTGAGGGCTGCAACACAGTCACTGCCATGTGGCAGCCTCAGCTTCTGGCCTGCAGAATGTAGGGGGACTAAGAAACCAGTCTCAGGGGTAATAGCTCTTCCTTTAACCTGCTTGGATCTGGATTGCAGTCTAGGGTCTTCACCTGGGGTGCGCAACCAGCTTGCCAGAGTCATGTAGAGACTTCAGAGAGGGCACCTAACTAATACCTCTGGCAGCTGAGAAAACTCCAGCATTTGGAACGAAGCTCCCATCTGGTGACAAAGTCCTACTGTGGCAAAAAGTCCAAAATTCAAGTAATTGAGTGGCAAAATGAGCAGGCAAAGGAAGCAAACCAAGCAAAGCAATCCAACATTAGACTCCTATTTTGGGGACATAAAGGATCAAAGCATGGAACAGGAGGAAGACAGTGAAGTCAGAACTCCTGCACCAAAAGCTTCAAAGGAAAATATGAGCTGGTTACAGGCCATAGAAGACCTTAAGAAGCAGATAAGAGAAGTTTAAGCAGATAAGAGGAAAAATTGGGAAGAGAAATGAGAACGGTGCAAGAAAATTACAAAACGAGAGTCAACAGCCTGAATGAGGAAAATCACACCTTAAAAAACAGACTAAGTCAAATGGCAAAAGAGGATCAAAAAGGCAGTGAGGAGAAGTTTGCCTTAAAGTTCGCTGAGGAGAATCATTCCTTCAGAATTAGATTGGAGCAAATGGAAGCTAATGACTTTATGAGAAATCAAGATGCTGTTAAACAGATCCAAACAAATGAAAGAATAGAAGGCAATGTGAAAAATCTCATGGGAAAAAACACTGACCTGGAAAATAGTTCCAGGAGAGATAATTTAAAAATTATTGGACTACCTGAAAGCCATGATCAAAGAAAGAACCTAGAAATCATCCTTCAAGAAATTCTCAAGGAAAATTGCCCTGATGTTTTAGAACCAGAGGGCAAAATAGAGGTTGAAAGAATCCACCAATCACCTCCTGAAAAAGATTTCAAAAAGAATACTCCTAGGAATATTATAGCCAGGTTCCAAAATTCCCAGATCAAGGAGAGAATATTACAAGCATCCAGGAAGAAACAATTTTAATATTGTGGAAACACAATCAGGAAAACTCAGGATCTGGCAGCTTCTATACTGAGGGATCGAAGGGCTTGGAATGTGATATTCTGGAGGTCAAAGGAGCTGGGATTAAAACTACCCAGCAAAACTGAGTATCATGTTTCAGGGGAAAATATGGTCATTCAGTGGAATAGAGGACTTTCAAGCATTCTTGCTGAAAAAACCAGAGTTGAATAGATAATTTGACATTCAAATACAAGCAGCAAGAGAAGCATGAGAAGGTAAACAGGGAAAAGAAATCATAAGGAACTTATCAAAGTTGAACTATTAACATTCCTACATGGAAAAACAATAATTGTAACTGATGAAACTTTTCTCAGTATGAAAATAGTTGAAGGGAATAGAAATATATATATATATATATATACATATATATACATGTCTATATCAGAGGGCATATGGTCATATTAATACATATGTGAATGTGTGTATATATGTATACAAGTATACATTGATAGAGGGCACAGGACCAATTTAACAGGAAGGGATAATACTTAAAAAGGTGAAATTAAGAGGTGAGAGAGGAATATAATGAGAGGAGATGGGGAAAGACAGAATGGGGTAAATTATCTCATATAGAAGAGGCAAGGGAAAATGGTTACAATGGAGGGGAAGAATAGGAAGGCAAAAGGGAATGGGTCAACCTTATTCTCATTGAATTTGGCTCAGGGAGGGAATGAAATACACACTAAATAGGGTATCTTACCCTACAGGAGAGTAGAGGGGAAGGGGATGAGAGGTGGGATGATGGAAGGGAGGGCAGGCTGGGGGGGAGGGAAGTCGGAAGCACCCACTTTTGAAAAGGGGAGGGATCAAAGTAGAGAATAGAATAAGTGGCAGGTGGGATAGGAGGGAGGGAAATATAGTCAGTCTTTTACAATATATCTGCTACATTAATGTTTTGCATCAGCTAGATATGTACAACCTATAATGAACTGCTTATCTTCCCAGTAAGGGTGGGTGACAAGGGAGGAAGGGAATGAATCTGGAATTCAAAGTTTTAAAATCAAATGTTTGAAAAAAAAATATATATATGTACTATTATTAATACTGTTTTACATGTAATTGGGAAATAAGATATACAGGCACTGGGGCATAGAGATCCACCTGCCCTACTGCAAAAGTCGAAGGGGGTATGGGAAAAGATATGGGAGAGACCATATTGGAGGAGGGGATATCCTGTGGGACTGCTATTTTGGGGCGGTGGGTAGGGGAAAAACAGGGAGAAAATTTGTAACTCAAAATCTGGCAGAAATGAATGATGTAAATCAGAAGTTAATAAAGCATTTGAAAAGTGAAAAAAATTTATTTTGTAAATTTTTTTATTTTTTATTTTTATTTTCAGTTCAAATTTTCTCCTCCCCTTTCCCCTACCTATTGAGAAGGCAAGCATTATGATACCCATTACACAGTGTGAAGTCATACAAAATATATTTCCACTTTAGCCATGTTGTTGGCATGGGGGAGGTGGGGGGAGAAGGAAGAAAAAAAAATAAAGTGTTAAAAAAAAAAGTGCTTTCAGAATCACCAGCTCTCTGTCTGGAGGTAGACAGCAGTTTTCATCACGAGTCTTTCAGGATTGTATTGATCAGAATAGCTAAATCTTTCACAGCTGATCATCACACAGTGTGGCTGTTACTGTGCACAATATTTTCCTGGGTCTGCTCACTTCCCTCTGCATTGTATTTATTCCTTTAAGAAATACTAGTTTAGGTGGTGGCTAGGTGGTGTAGTGAATAGAGGCCCTGGAGTCAGGAGGACCTGAATTCAAATCTAGCCTCAGACACTTAACACTTACTAGCTGTGTGACCTTGGGCAAGTTACTTAACCCCAATTGCCCTGCCCTCCCCCCTCCAAAAAGCAAAAAATAAAAATAAAAGAAATAGTAGTTCATACCTTTTAACCATTTATCTATTGGGGAATGGCTTTTTTTTCTTACATGTTTAAATCTTACTTACCCATCTTGAACATCAGACCTTTATGAGAAAAATTTGCTGCAAAGGCTCTTGATGTTTTTTTTAACCAGTTAACTACTTCCCTTTTAATCTTAAGTGTACTGGTTTTATTTGTACAAAAACTTTTAAATTTTATGGTAACAAAGTTGTCCATTTTATGATCTGTAATTCTCTCTGTCTCTTGTTTGGTCATAAATTCTTCCTCAATCCATAATTGTGAAAGTTATTTCCATTGGCTATGGTATTCCATGATTATACTCCGTGTTCCTGGGGGAGACTGAGGCTACTGTTTGAGTCTGGGAGTTCTGAACTACAGTAGGGCTGGAGATGATTGAGTGTTCACACTGAGTCTGGCACCAGTGTAGTGAGATTCCTGGAGCAGAAAGCCACAAGACTACCTGGGGAAGGATGAACCAGCCGACAGGAAAAATGGGGAAGATTAAATTTTCTGTGCTTATGAGTATTGGGACTGGCCAGTAAGTGACCACATCACTTCCAACCCAAATGAGAAAAGGAAAACCAGTAAAAAAAAATAGCCACTTCTACCCTTGCTCCTAAAATTTGTCTTTAATGTGATATTTTATGTTTAGGTCATGTATCTATCTGTACTTTATCTTGCTATGTGGTGTCAGATCCTAGCCTAAACCTAATTTCTATCAATCTGCCAAATTGATTGCTTGTTTTCCCAGCAGTTTTTGTCGGACATGATTCCTTACCCCCCCACCCATAGTCTTTAGGAGTTTTGAATACTATGCTGCTTATTTGCATGCTTCTGTATATCATATACCTAATCTGTTTTAATGATTGACTTGTCTATTTTTAACTACTACTAGTAATACTTATAGTTGGCATTTATATAGAGCTATGCAAAACCCCTTTACATGCAATATTTTATTTACATGTAATCTTATTTACATGTAATATCTTATTTGAGCCTTACAACAACTTAACAAAGTTCTATTAGGATTCTCATTTTGCAGGTGAGGAAACTGAGGCTGAAGAAAGATTAATTTATTTGCCCAAGGTCACAGATTTTAAGAGTTCAGAGGAGTGTTCGAATTCAGTACTAAGTATTTTTGATGATTATTGTTTTTAGGCATAGTTTGAGATCTTTTATTTCTAGACTCTCTTCATTATCACTTTTTTTATTATTTCCCCAAAATTCTTGACCTTTTGTTCCTGCAGATGAATTCTGCTCTAACTCAATAAGAGTAAAATCCCTTATTAGTTTGATTGGTTTGACACTGAATACATAAATCGGGCAATATTACTCTAAAATGTTATGGTGTAACCTTTTAAAACAAATTTTGAGACAAAAAATCCATTTTTAAGAGGCATAGAATTATGTCATAAAGTTAGTAAAAAAAAATTCCAGGTTTGAGGGCTTTTAAAATTTATTTCTGAAAAGTAATAGTGCATCTAAAGATGTCTTTAGAGGATTTTGAGAAACATTTTGTAAATCTAGAAAAAAATATAAAATTTACATGGAGAAACAAAGGTCCAGCATCTCAAAAAAAATACTGAATTTTTTTTTAATTAGAAGGTAGACTCTCAGTTCCAGATTTCAAACTGTACTACAATTGAATGATTTAATAGAGTAGGATAGAACAGATTAGGTACATGACATATAGAAGCAAATAACCACAGTAGTACAATGATAAGATCAAAGACCTCCGTTACTATGGGAAGGACTGACTATATGAAAAAAAAAAACTGTTGAGAGATTAGACAATGGTATAGTAGAAATTGGATTAGGACAATAATACATCAACCACATACCAAGATAAGCTCTAAATAGATAAATGACCAATATTTTAAAAATCACATTTTATAGCTAATTAAAGGAATAAGGAGGAAATTACCATTCAGATTTAGGGATAGGGGTAGAGTTAGGATTAAATAAGTGAAGGAGGGGGGGCTGGGTGGCGCAGTGAGCAAGAGCGCCGGCCCCGGAGTAGGGAGACCCAGGATCGGTTCCGGCCTCAGATACTTAACACCCACACAAAATAACTGGCCATGTAACCTTAAGCAAGTTACTTAACCCCAATTACTTTAAAAAAAATAAGTGAAGGAGAAGAGGATCACACAAGATAAATGAAAAAATTATATTTATGTATTAGAAAGGTTCTGTGTAAATCCATCTAATGTAGCAAAAATTAGAAATAAGTAACTGGGGTAAAAAATCTTTGCACAGATTTCTCTAATAAAGGTCTCATATCCCAAATAAGAACTGATTTAAATTTGGAGCCATTCCCTAGTAGATAAATGGTCAAAGAATATAAACAGGCAGTTTTCAAAGTAGGAAATCCAACATGTCAAAATTCACATTAAAATGCTCTAAATCAGTAGTACCCAGAGAAATGCACATCAAAGTAACTTTGAGGTTCCACTTCATACATATCAGACTGACAAACTTGACAAAAGAGGAAAATGACAAATGTTGGAGTAGTGGGAAAACAAGCATACCAATGTATTGTTGAAGGGATAGTGATCTGATCTGGCCATTCTAGAAAGCAGTATAGAACTAGGCCCATAAAGTTTCTAAACTGTGTATATCTTTTGATCCAATTATACCCCAGAGCAGGAAGGGGGAACCTGCAACCTCGAGGCCACATGGTCCTCTAGGTCCTCAACTTCATAGAACAAATTCCCTTAATAAAAGGAATTGTTCTGTAAAAATTGAACTCAGTCAAAAGGTCACACCCAAGGACCTAGAAGGCCATATGTGGCCTGGAGGCCACAGGTTCCCCACCCCTGCCCCAGAGGGGTATAGCCTTCCGGCACTCTAGGCCTATACCCTAAAGAAATCAAAGAAAGAGGAAAAGGATATATATAGAGGTCCAAAAATATAGCAGCTCTTTGCATGGGAGACAAAAAATGGAAACTAAGGGGTGTCTTCTTGGGGAATAGGGAAACAAATTATGGCATGTGAATGCAATGGAATATTATTGAGCCATAAGAAATAACTAAGTAGATTATTTCAGAGGAAATTGGGCAGAATTTCAGAACAAATTGATACAGAGTGAAATAAGCAGAACCAGGAAAATAATTTATACAATGATAACATTATAGAGAAAAATCTTTAAAATATTTTAGAATTTTGATTAACATATAGGTCTAAAAGAATGAAGATGAAACATGCTACTACACTTCCTGTCTACTTAAAATGTGAAAGGAGATATTTGCTTGGACTATGCAGCTATGTATTGAGGGATTTGATTTGTGGGGTTGTTTCTTTCTCTATTAGTTCAATTGGAGGGGAGAAGGTAATAGAAGGGAGAGGTAAATAATAAAGGCTGCTACTTGAAAACTATTAATAAAACTCTTAGAGAATCATTTAAAAGTGAGCAGTAGACAAAAAAAAGGAAAGAAAATGAAGAGATGTATCTAAAAGTCATTTTTCTCCTGTAATTGTGCAAAACAATTACTTGGAAAGCATTCTGAACTTAATTTAGCCCAATTTCATCTCCACAGCTAATGCTTCACTGAAGTGCCATGGACATCTAAAGCTGCTTGCCTTAAGGGGATAATATGATCATTGATATAGTTGGGGGGAAAAAAATCCTAGTCATGGTAATACTATGTCTGAAAGAAGCAATAAGCTACAGATAGCTACTCTTGAAGAATCTACGCAATATACAACTAAATGGCAAAATGAAATTATAAAGATTTGTAGATTAAATATTTATAATAGCCACCATTTCAAAGTATAGTCCCCTGAGCTTTCTGAAATCAATTTCATCAAAATCTTCTATAAATTTCCTTTTGTACTTAAAATTAGAAAAACAGTTTGCCAGGGCATTAATGAAACTGTTTAACTCATTTAGCTAAATATATCTAACAAATTTAACATAATTTTCTGTAGTGTACTGACTGTACTACTGACATTTAAACAATTTATCAATGATTCCTATAAATGTGGCTTACTTCTTCTTTCTACATATTTCATGCGACCAATTAAATTTCACTGTTATTTGAAGATCAGTACTGACCTTTGCATAATCGTTTTGTAGTTTCTTGCTCATTTGAACGTCTTGTTTGCTGATATTAATTTTAAATATTTTGCTACACATGGTATTCCATTAATACAAAGAGACTTGTCTCTTTTCTCTCACTATCATATGAAAGGACTCCAACAGCTTTGTCTCAGACTTCTTCTTCCCTTCCCCTTCTATATGATTGCATAAACAAACAAAAATCTTTTATTCCTTTGCAGTCTCTCTATAATTTTTTTTTAAAAAGAAGTGGGGGGTTCTATAAAGAGGACTTAATTTTTTTAAGGATGTCAATCAGAGTAATGAAATGAAGGAAAATTAGAAAGGTTGGTATTATAATAATTAAATCCAGATTTTTAAAGTCACAAATAAGGATTTATGACAATGCTGCATAGATATACAAAAGGAAAAGCTACTTTGAAGAAAAAAATATACTGGATTTCACAAATCATTCCTGAACAATTTAGTAGAAGAAAAGAGAAAGTGGAAACATTTTTATCTGGAGCAATGCTGAAATGTAGAAATATTTTGCCAATTTAGAGTTATTATTTAAAAAAAGGTGAAAAGATAGAAATCAAAGACCACTGTAAAATTAGTAAGAACATACAAAAGAAAGATTTTTGTTGTTTTTCAGTTGTGTCCAATTCTTTGTGATCCCACTTGGGGTTTCCATGGCAAAGATTTTTCCAGCTCATTTTATAGATAAGGAACTGAGGCAAACAGAGTTAAGTGACTTGTCCAGGATCACACAGTTAGTAAGTGTCTGAGGCCACATATGAATTCCAGAAGATGGGTCTTCCTGACTTCAGCCTGGTACTCTATTCACTAAGTCATCTTGCTGCTAGAAGCAAGAAAGATAGTATTGCTCTTTAAATAGGAAAAACAAAATCTTAATTGCAATTGCCTGAAGTTTTACACCTCAACCTCTATTGCATTTCACATGCATCATTTCAAATTTAAAAGTGCATCTTAAATTTAATAATTTATTGTAAATTTGTGAGTTTTTTCCTACACTGAAATTTGATTATGCAATATTGTGTCATTTAACTGTAAAGAATTGTATTGGAGGGGCGGCCAGGTGGCACAGTGAGTAAGAGCACTGGCTACGGCATCGGGAGACCCGGGATAGGTTCCGGCCTCAGACACTTAGCACCCACACAAAATAACTGGCCATGTAACCTTGAGCAAGTTACTTAACCCCAATTGCTTTAAAAAAAAAAAGAATTGTATTGGAAACAAGTCATTACATGCACATATTCCTACAGATGCATGCTAGACTTCCTGACAATGCAAAACAGGTTCGTCTGCCAACACTTGCTTGTTAAGACCTGTTGGCAAACTTGACCACTTGCATTTTTTGCATTTATTTGGAAAATAATGTAATGACTATGACTTTAACTCTGTTACACAACAGATGAAACATGTAAGAAAAGTTTTTCAAAATTTTCTTCTCTTTTTTTCATATGCTTCCACTATCCCCTTATTTTTTTTATTCAATGCCCCCCAACTGTACCCAAGGCTACTACCACCACCCCCATCATGCCAGAGCCACCCAGGGGGTGGTATTGCCCACTTTGGAAATATCCATGAGGGTGGGACTTTGGCTGGGACTTGATGGAAGCCAGGAGGTAGAGATGAAGAGGGAGAATATTTTTGGTTGGGGAGGGGGGGCAGACAGTGAAAATGCCTGCAGTGTGAAGTTGGGTTGCTTTGTGTGAGGAAAGTGAATAAGAACTATGAGAGGGGGAAAATTTGTGATACAATTAAGGCAATCATCAGAGGAAAAGTTTTCACGTACTTCCATGTTTCCATAACTTTTCCTTTGATGATTGCCTTAACTGTATCACAACTGTATTCATCAGTTGTGCTAATGTTTTTCCTATTTTTAAGAAAAATAACATTTGTTATATGGGATGGTTCCTTGGGAGGGTAGAGGAAAAGATACTGATGTTAAAAAAAAGTCAACAAAAACTTATTTAAAAAATCAAGTAAATGATAAAATACAGTGCTCTGGTACCACAACCTAGTGAGAATAAATCTCAGTTAAACAATTAATTACAGATTTTGGATTAAGTACAAAAATTCCGTGGTAGAGTTATGTTGAAGGGTATTCAAATTGGCTGAGGAAACCTGACCATAGGTCATCTTCAAAATATCCACCCAGTTCCACAACAGGGAGATTTCAAGGATCTGGCAGCAGAATGGAGGAATCAGGGACATCAAGAAGAAAGAATTGACAACACAGGGCAACTAGCAAATGAAGAAAGAGAAAGTAGGGCTGAGTTGTAACTCAGAAAGGGGAGAGTTAGGAGTAAATAGTAAATAAGCATTTATGTAGCTCCTACTACATAGCCAGGAAGAATGCTAAAAGCTTTACATATTATCTCATTTGATCCTTATAACAACCCTATGAAATAGGCATTGTTATTATTCCCATTTTACAGATGAGGTAACTGATGCAAACAGCAACTGTGTGACTTGCCTAGGATCACACAGCTAGCAAGCATTGAGGGCTGGATTTGAACTCAGATCTTCCTGACTCTAGGTTTAGCATTCTATTCACTGAGCCACCTAACTTCCAGGAACAGCTGAAGTCACATGTTCTTTAGTTCATCCACCAGCTATGCCACACCCAGAAAATGTACTTGGTAAAACCAATGTTTAGTGGCAACCATTTTATATTTGAGCCTACTCTGCCCCAGAGCCCCCTGGTTTAGGGGGACATGTTTATTCTTCTATTCATGCTATGTCTTCTTAGTAAATATCCCATCATAAAAGCTAATTGATGTTAATTGGTTATATGGCATTGGGACTCTAATCACTGGTGACTGATATGGGGGAAATATACCAGCACAGCATTATATGAACCCCACTATACCTCAAGGATACTCCTAGAATCTTGAAGAGGAAAATACAGCTGGCTTTGTTCTGAGTACCCATACTGCCAATCGATGTGTGGGTAGCAAGATCAAGTTCAGAGACTTCCTAAATTATATTTTATTCTAACTAGACATTGCTAGTTAGGGATCTGATATTCTGGTTTTGATTTTGTATAACTAGTTTGACTTTTAGGAGACAGGTAAATGGACATTCTAGGATTATTCACCTTCTCATCTCTTTATTTAAGTAGTGATATAAATTCTCCTTTTTGTCTGGAGGAAATGCATACATTTTAGGAGAAAATACTCTAGCTTCTTTTATACTTGGGATTGCCAAGCTTTTATTCAGAACACGATGAAAGTGAAAGATATTCTGCCTTTTCTAGATCATTTTACTTTATTTTTTTTTCAGAAAAAAAACACATTTAAAAAAGGACATTAATTCTAGTAAACCAAATCATTTTTTTTTTAATGTTAGAAGTACTATTTTTCCTGTTTGGTAATATCAAATGACTGGAGAATTTCTGTATTGACTTTGCTACCACCACATTCTAAGGTATAATGAATGGAATGTGGAAATTTACCTCAAAAGGAAAGAAACGGGGTGTCTAGGTGGCACAGTGAATAGAGCACTGACCCTGGAGTCAGGAGGACCTGAGTTCAAATCCAATCAGACACTTAACACTTACTAGATGTGTGACCTTGGACAAGTCACTTAACCCCAAGTGCTTGCCTTCCCCGCTCCAAAAAGCAAAAAAAAAAAAAGGAAAGGAAAGAAAAGAAAAGTTTTGTAATCTATGTGTTGTGGTTAAAATCCAAAACTGTATGATGCCAGATAATACTAAAAATGATAACTGCCATTTACATAGCACTGTATGGTTTACAGGGACCTTTGTGTACTTTATCTCCTTTGATCTTGACATCAATTGAAATAAATGAAGAAAAAGAGAAAAAACATATGTTTTAATATGATGATGCAGGAGTATTATGAACAGATTCAGAAGCAGTGAGCAAGATAGACCTGTCAGTGTGTGGTCTGATGCTTACAAGTGGTAGAAGATTTAGGCAGGTACTACTGAAGTGTGTTCTAGAAGAATGGCCCCCACACTCTTCTGATCAAGTACATTTATTTGTAAAAATTTTGAGCACACCCTCCCAATAGGTATGTATTTGTTTATAAATTATTTACATGTGCTATCATACTAATGATAAAAGGCATAGTTTTAGAGAAACCTGGGAAGATTTCAATAAATAAATAAACATTTATTACATGCCTGCTATGTGTCAGGGATTGTGCTAAGTGCTGGGGATGCAAAAGGAAATAAGGCAGTCTCTGCCCTCAAGCTCAAAATCTAATGAATTTGTATGAAATGGTGACGAGTTACCTGAAAAGAACCAGGAGACTCATTTGTACAAGTTTGAAATCCATAAGAACTCTGATCTATGCCACAAGCATCATGATTCCAGAGGACTGATGAAGAAGCAAGCTACCCACCTCCTGACAAAGTAATATATTAAAAGTTTAGAATAAAATGTAAATTTTTTGGATAGGACCAATGTGGGAATTTGATTTTCTTCTCTGTGCATATTTATTAGAAGAGTTTTTTTAATTGTGTGTGAGGAGAGAAAATTATGTTTGTTAATAAAAAATAATCATTTTTAAAATATAAAAGGAAAGAGGGCCACAATCGTGGATGAGTTTAAAAAACCTGGCAAGAACTAAGAATAGTGTCAAAAAGGCTAAGGCATAGCCATGGGGATAGGGGGGAGGAGAGGGAGAGGAAGAAAATTTGAAACTTAAGGGATTGAGAAACTGAATGTTGTAAACTAAAAGTAAGTAAATAAATTAACAATTTTTAAAAGGCTAAGGCATAGAAAAATCTCAGACTTATCAAAAATTGAATTCAAAAATTTATGTTTGGAGGGAATAAAAAGAAAATGAAAGAAAAAATAAGGAAAGGATGCTTGGGGCAGAGGTCAACTATCAAAATTCAGGAGGTTTCACTCGCCCCAGTGTCGGGATGACCTTGGGATTGAATCTGAGCTCACCACACCCAGAAATAACTGGCCGTGCAACCTTGAGCAAGTTACTTAACCCCAATTGCTTTATAAATTAAAAAAAAATTCAGGAGGTTTAACTATTAGTGCCAGTTCTCTTTCAACTCTTATTAAAAAAACAATTTATAACTCCTGCTTACCTCTCTAACAAGGGAAATTATCTTCACACAATAGACATATAACAAACATTATTAAGAGGGAGCTCAAAGTCAAGACAGGAGAGAAAATTACAAGAGAACACCTAGCCACATTACATAGGTACAAATCTCTAATATAAACCACTGACACATCCCAGGGGAAAGAAAGAATGCAACAGACATGATTGGGCAAAGATAATTTCCATTTAAAAAAAAGGAAAATGGTAAATTCATGAAAATATTGAATTATAACCTTTCTATTGATACCTGGAAAATTTCTATATTTAGTAATAGGCAATTTGCAAGTCCATAGAAATAAGACATTGCATCACTAAGCATCAGCATGAATTAAGAACAAGTAATTTCCAATTAACTTAATTTCTGCTTTTGAGATGGTTACTAGACTGATGGACAAGCAGAATAGTAGAGAAAAAAACTTGATTTCTGTAAAATATCATCAGATATTTTAAAACCTTTTTTAAGGATGAGGATCAGCTCAATCCTCTAAGCTTGAGCCCATTTTCTGCTGGACTTTTTAATGTGTCATAGATTTTATTTTTGTACCAACTAAATACTGCTTTCTAAAAGCTAATTGTGTCTGGTTGACTGAGAGGTATCAACTGACAATCAGGGGGAGGAAGACACAGGTAGAGGCTTGTGAGTTATAACTCTAGAAATGACACTCCCAATCCTTCCAGGATACCCCCCTAGAGTCACAAGAGGATATAGCAGCCATGTTCCAGTAATGTCTAGTCAATGTGAATAGGAGCTAGGATAGTCATCCCAGAGTTAGAATTTCAAAAGGTAAAATATCATATTCATTCTTATGGCAGAAATAAGCTATATGGAATTTAAATAGAAAGTTACCTACTTACAATTTGAGAAATCTCTTATACAGATGTAATCACAAGGAATCAAGTTTCTCTGCACAACAGTATTATACTTTAATGAAGCACCTTTAATGTAAAGCTGGCTATGTCACAAATTGAATGGTCTGTAATAGAAAAACAAAACCATAAATCAGATAAAGTCTAATATAAGTTTATCATATGCAAGCATAAATTTTATAAATGAGGTACAAAAAATAACAATAAAACCACTTGTTAAGAGAGGCTACATAATAGTCAGCATTCCTCCAAAACCCATATTACCTATTACATTATACACAGAGCTATATATATAGAATAAAATTCCTGGACTTAAGAAAATTTTATAGTCTACTTCTTATTAGAATGTATTATTCTAGACTGATAAGTCTTTTTTATAAGAAATACCAAATTATATTTTAAACAAATTATCTTTTATGGTCTATTTAAAGCTGCCACTCCCTCTAAGTATATTGTGGTAGACTTAAATACATCATAAAATTCTAATTAAGGTATTAGGAGGGAAATTTGACTTAGTCATCTCATCATCTATTTGAGCAAATTAAGTACTCACCCTAGGTAAGTGTCAGAGATAACCAAATATGAATAAAGGTGTTTTAGATACCAATCTGAAATGATAACTAAAGCAAAAATGACACCCAAATTCTCATATGTTCAAATGAAGAAAATGAGCACTTATGAATCCTGCAAGAAATAGTATAAAGCCATTTGGTTGAGGAATAGATGAAAAAGAAAAAAAAAGAGCTGCAGGATAATACAGTGAAAAGAGAGTTCGATTTATACTCAGGAGAGACCTGGGATCTGGGATCCTGTCTCTGACACTTACTAATGTTATCATAAGTAAGTAATTTAACCTCTCTGAGCTTCAGTTTCCTCTTCTATAAAATGGGGATAATACTACCTGTAGTACTTCCCTCATAGTGTTGACATGAGGATCAAACTGGATAATATATGTGGTCTTTTGTAAGACTTAAAGCATTATATAAATGTCAGTTATAATTAAAAAGAGAATGTTAACACAAAACCTAAACCTGACAACACAAATGATCCTGAATTATACAAAAAAATGACTGCCATTCTACTTTCATTTTATTATGGAAGTCTGTATCACAATCTACATCCTTGATTTCACTCTTTGCATCGGATAAACAGCTCACATTTACCAACACCTACAGATTTCTGCTTAAAACTCACATTCTTGAGCTGACAACAGATCCTGTTAACAAATCCATGAGGAGGAACAAAAATACCCAGGAGGAATCAATCATTCGGCATTTATGAAGCACCTCTTATGGTTCTAGGCTAGGGACTAGTACAAGTACAAAGCATGAAACTACTGCTACTGGCAAAGAGTTGACGTTCAAAGTTTATATATACAAGTGCATCTAAAAATATATACAGCAAAGTTAATAAACATGCAAAGAGGGTTAAGTCCAGGCTGGCTAGTGAGGGATCAGGCAAGATTTCGTGCTGAAGGTAGCTGTACCCTGAAGGGAGAGAAGGACCCCATGGGCAGTAGTGAGGAGGGAGTGCATCTGGGTGTGGGGAGCAAAGCACAGAGAGAGCACGTGGGGTGTCATGGAGGAGGTAGTAAGGGAAGGTCAGTTTGGCTGGATCTCTGAATACAAAGTGGGAACTGAGGTACCTAAATCAAGAGGATAATCTGAAAATGTGTACCATTCGGGAGAAAGCTCCATATCCCAAACAATAACTAAATTTCCCCACCCCCACTCCCCTAACCTCTTTCTCCCTGATAGTTCATTTTAGAAAGTTTGATTTCGATGTTCTTCTAAACTCAGGAAGACTCAAGTTCAAATGTGACCTCAGACACTTAGTAGCAGGGTGACCCTGAGCAAGTCACTTCACTGTTTGCCTGTTTCTTTCATCTGTAAAATAGGGATAATAATAGCACGTACCTCTTAGACAAGTTTGTGAAGATCAATCAGATAATAATCGTGAAGCACTTAGCACAGTGCCTGGCACACAGTAAGCACCATATAAATGTTAGTTATTGTTATAGCTAGCTAAAAGTATTTGATATACCACTGTTCTTAACTCTTGTGAATACCTGTCATCACCCATGTATGTGGTGTTATTCTTTTTTTAAGTGCATTTCCAAGCATATCTCTTTGATTATAGGTACCTTGAAGGCAGGAATTGTCTGCTTTTGTAATATATTATTATTCTAATTAAGACCTATTCAAACAATGGGCACTTAATAAATGATGTTGATGGATAAGTTAAATTTCCAAATAAGAATTTGTAGAATTTATAGTTTGAAGGTGAAGGATTTTTTCAAGGAATGAGATGAGGCTTGACAGAACAGGCATTGCCTAGTGCTGCACGAATACCTGGCATACTAGATGAACAAACTATTCTACTCTCATATTTCTCAGGAAAATGAAGCCCATCATAAAACCTCCACCATTTCATCAGGTGATGATTAAACCACTGAACTGCCTGCAGGACCGTGTCTTGGTGAGCCTGAAGTATGCAGAATATTATAAAGCAAATAGAATCACAAAGGAGAAAATCTACCCACCCCCATTCTACATAAAAAAGTTCATCTTGGGTTCTGATGTTTTGCATTAAATATAAATTTCCTATTGGACATTTGTCTATTTGTTTGTTTATGCATTTATTGGATCTAGACAGCACACTACTCAAAGTCTCCATGGCACTGAGAACAGAGTATTTTAAATAACGACACAACAATAGATAAAGCACTGTAGAAATCATGAACAAAGGGAAAATCTAATAAAAGGAGAGACAAGACAAAGCTAACAACATATTTAGCAATGAACAGATGTGTGTCTACAGACCCACTTTGAATTCTACTGCTCCCTTCCAGGAGCTGTGAACAACTGGGGTGGAGAGCAAGGTGCTTCGGGGCTTGGTGGATCTTTGTTGTCACTGATGCAGGTAATTGCATCTAGCCCCTTATGGCAGGTTCATAGGAGGACAAAGCCAAAAATTGCCAAGGGTCAGAGGGCTAGATGCAACTGACCTCCTCTAGCGCTTTAGACAGTATAGGTACCTGTGAAACAGAGAGACTGTTCACTGGCTATCTGTTGCTCTTACCAACAGACTGGCACACCCAATCAGCTAGGTGTCACAATGGACAGTGTGCTGGACCTAGAGTCAGAAAAACCTGAGCTCCAAACCTAGCCTTCCACATTTACTATCTATATGACCCTAGGCAAGTCACCTAACTTCTGTCTACCTCAGTTCCCTCAACCATAAAATGGGAATAATAGAACTTACCTCTCTAAGGCCAAGAGGTGGCACCACAGTGCATAGAGTAAAGGACCTGGAGTCAGGAAGACTCCTCTTCCTGAGTTCAAATTTGACTCCAGACACTGTGTGACCCTGGGCAAGTCACTTAACCCTGTTTGCCTCAGTTTCCTCACCTGTGAAAATGAGCAGGAGAAGGAAATGGCAAACCATTCTAGGATCTTTGTGAAGTAAACCCCAAATGGGGTCACAAAGCATCTGAAACGACTGAAACTGAACAACAACAAACACCTGGCAGAGCTGTTGTAAGGATCAAATGAGATGGCATTTGTAAACCACTTCGCATAGTGCCTGATACACAGGAGATGCTTAATAAATGACTGTTCCCTTCCTCTTTCCTTCTGCTTTCTTTTCTGTTCATACTCAGTTTCTCTCCAATGAAATCTTTCCCATCATTTCTGTTATGCTAGGTACTATGTATAAAATATATTATAACATGCACTATTTGTTTAAAAGGATTTTTGGTAACAGAACTACTTCATGCCCTTGAAGTTAGCTAGTCATCAGACAAAATCTAAAGGCCTTTTGTTCAGGCCTCACGTTCTAAAATTTCTCTGCAGCATCTAACACTACCTTCTTCTAGATATTTTCCCCTTCCTAGGCTTTTACAATACCAAATTTTCCTAACCTATCTCTGACTCCTCTAACTACTTTTTCTCTGTCTCCTTTATTCAATCCTCCTTCTCTCTCTGATATTTCAATGTGTCTGTTCCTCAAGGTTCTTTCTGTGAACCTGTCCATATAAGGATATGTGTGTATGTGTGTACATAGATATATACACATATAGGTATGTACACACCACCCCCATTCTTCCTACCTTCTACCCAGTCAATATTAGTCCCAAGGGTAGAGGTCGGAGCCAACTTTTTACTGGGGGCAGGAGGGGGAGCCTAATACCCACCCTTTCCCTCTCCTGCCCTTTCCACACTCTCTGGCATTCCTTAGCATCAAACTGGAATGGGGCTGGACTAGAGCCTAGGGTGTCAGATACTACTAGAGAAATAGCTGAGGGGAAAGGAGAGGGCCTCATTCATCTGTTTCCCTGCTGCTCAGGAGATCTAGAGAAATGCAGGACTTGATGATACTATTAATTTCTCCCAGTCCTGGGCTGGACTTCCTTGGTCTGTGATTTTTGCCTTTGGAATGTTTTGCAAGGATATTTCCTCCCCAGCCACGCCCCCATCCTTCCTTTCAGAATGTCATCGCCCTCCCCTTAGTTGCTGTCTTCCTTCAGTTCACAACCTGAACACATTTTGCTCATTTACTTTTTAAAACAGTTTTGTTCTTACATTCTGTGACACCCAGACCCTTGGCCATGCAGTTTTGTTGGTTCTCATGTTCACCTGCCCTCCATCCCTCCCCATCTACCCTGCTTTAAAAATCGTATAGCGAGATATAGATAAATGTATAAAAGATAAAAATAAAATATACATGTAAAAGATAGATGTAGATACAGTAAATTGTATATGCATGTACATACCTACCGTGTTTCCCCGATAATAAGACCTATCCCGAAAATAAGCCCTCCCCTTACTGTGTAAGATTCCTCGAAAATAAGCCCTCCCCCGAAAATAAGCCCTATTGAGATTGCTACTGTAGTGAAGGTGATCCCCTGTGCTACACGCTACATTACGGTACCCTCTGTATGCACCGTCCCCCCCCCCGGTGAAACACACGCCGTGCTCCGAGCTGCATCCAATCAGAGCTGCAGCAGTGAGCGCGTCATCCTGTTCTTTCCCAGTGATTTGCTTATTGAATAAAGGTACATTTTTTTGTTCACATTTACCTGTTTATTAAAATTGCTGTCAATGTTCATTAAAATAAGCCCTCCCCTGAAAATAAGCCCTCTGGTGTTTTTCTGTCCAAAAAATTTAATAAGACAGTGTCTTATTATCGGGGAAACACGGTATCTATAATTTCAATAATCAACTCTTTGCAGATTACTTCCAAATCTGTATCTTTAGCTCTAACCTCTTAGTCTCAGCTGCAGACCTAGATTTCCATCTGTATAAAGGACATTTTAACCTGGCTATTCCAACATGTCCAAAAGGGAGCTTTTTGTATTCCCCTTATAAACCATCTTCTTCTGACTTTGCTACTTCTGCTTGTGATGCCACCATTCATTAACTCTCCTCTTAGGCTCAAAGACTTCAGGTCATCTCTTTTCTTCCCTTTTCCTCACCTATCATTATCAGTTAACATTCTCTGTCAACTCTACATTGACATATTCTACATATAACCACCTGTCTCTATTCCCACCACCAACACCCAAGTATATACCATAGTTATGTCCCATTTGGGCATCACTTTCACCTTTCCAGGCCTATCATATACTATTTCTCTCCACAAATTATATCTACCAGTCAAAATGGACATCTCTAGGACTCAAATATGCCCTGGGGCTTCCCAAACTCCATGATTTTTCTAAGACATTTCCTGGTTCCTCAAAAATTCTCCCTTCCCCCTTTTTACCTGTTAAGTTCCAACCCACTCTTTAAAGTCCAACTCAAAGATGATCATTTTCAAGTAGCCTGTCCTGATCCCTGATCCACCTTGATAATTACTATTTCCTGCTCAGAATTCATAAAGTATTTTGTTAAGTATCTCTCCAGTCAAATTAAATTCAACAAGAATGTATTCTGTTCAAATTAAGAAATGTAAGCTATCAACAACCATATGAAAAATATTCCAATCATTAGTAGAAGAAATGCAAATTAGAACAACTGATATCCCACCTCACACTTTCTTATTATACTGAAAAAGTGAGGTCGTTTGCCACGAGTTCATCCTCTCCCTTCTCTTCATCTCAAACCCCCTGACATTATACCTCACTCTTCTCCTTTCCCTCAGTCCCCGATAATAAGGTGGCCTTTCTCCTTGCTAAGGACCAACTCTTCTGCATGTTCCCTTGAAGCCAGTAGATTTCTCCTCAATCATTCATTCTTTAATCTCACTCTCCTTTGGCTCCTCTCTATTGGTTTCTTCCCTATGTCCTTTAAATATGTTCATTTCCCTATTCTTAGAAAACCTTCACCGAATAGTAATATACTAACTACCATCTTATGTCTTGCCTCCATTTCTCAAACTCGATAAAGCTGCCTATCTGAATTGCCTTCACAGTCTTCAACTCTTTGCAATCTTGCTTCTGACCCCAACATTCAACTGAAACTGCTCCCTTCTTAGTTATCAGCGACCTCTTAATAGACAAATCTGAAGATCTTTTCTTAATCCTTATCCTACTTGACTACTTTTCCATATCTGATATTGATGACAATGTGTTCTAATGACACCACGCCCTTCTAGCAGACCTAATACTGAACTAATGGCTTCTTCACAGTCTCCTTGACTGACCCAACATCTGATGTACCATGATCCCAAGCCAGTCCTGGAGGTTCTTATCTCTTTCTATATTCTCTCACTTGATGACTTCATTAGCTTCTATGTACTTAATTATCATCTCAGTGCAGATGACTTGTAGATTTATATATCCTGCTTCAGCCTCCCTCCTGAGCTCTAGTCCCACATCACTAATTACCTTTTGGACATTTCAAACTGAATGTCACAGAGATACATCAAACTCAGTATGTCCAAAACAGAACTTGTTATCTTTCCCAAAAAACCTTCCCCTCTGCCAAAGTTCTCTATTTCTGTCAAAGGCACCACTATCTTTCCAGTCTCCCATATTCACAACTCACTTGTCATTTTTGATTCCTCACTCTCACTCATCCCACATGATTTACTCCCACAAAATCTTTCACATCTGTTCCTTTCTCTCTATTCACACAATAGTTGATGAGATTAGTTCATCCCTTCATCACCTGTCACCCTGACTCCTGCAATGGCCTCCTAATTTTTCTCTCTGCCTCATGTCTCTCCTCACTCCAGTCTATCCTTCACACAGATGTCAAAGTTTTCTGAATTCCAATTTTGCCGATATCAGTTCCTTAATCAATAAACTCCAGTTGTTCTTTATTGCCTCTAGGACCAAATATAAATTCTACTGTTTGACTTTTAAAGTCCTTCAAAACCTAGCCCCAACCTACCTTTCCAATTTCATGACACATGCCTCTAATTCCTAAAATCTATAGCCCATCCAATCTGATCACCTCCCAGTTGCTCACAGATGGTATCCCATCTCCTATCTCCAGGCAGGCCTTTACACTAGTGATCCCATAAGCATAGAATGCATTTTCTCTTCACCTCCACTTCAAAAAATCTCTCTCTTTCTTCAAGATGAATCTCAAGCACCTAACTGCTAATATCTACCCTCCCTAACTACACTATCTTTAACTACCTTGTATTTATCTTTTTTATTCTCCATATATTAATTCTCTATGTACTGCTAGACATACAAGCTATCTTCCCCTTCAAAAGATGTAAGTTCTTTAACTGTAGCAAATATTTCATTTTCTTGTTATGTATCCTTAGCATATGACTGGAATATGACAGGCACTTAATAAGTGTTTGCTGATTGATCTCAATGGTAAGATAACAAAAGAGAAAAGTGACCTCTGTTACAAGGGCTATGGGAAGATAGGCAAATAAATGCACATTCAGTAGAACTGTGACTGGCTCTGATTCTGGAAAGCAATTTAGAAATACACAAAAGGCACTGCATTGCAGGAAACTTTTGAACCTGTGACACAACTATTAGGCACATACCCCAATGAGGTAAAAAAAAAAATAGATGGAAAGGTTCCATATGTAAAAACTCTTTATAGCAGAACTTTATGTTGTGACCAAAAAAAAAACAACCTTTCAATAAAGTGAATATCATCAATTGGGATGTGACTGAATACATTATGGTATGCAAATGTAATGTAATACTATTGTACCACAAGAAATGAGAAATATGGGGGCAGAGCCAAGGTGGCAGAGTAGAAGCAGGACCTCCCCGCTGCTCCGGCTTCCACCTTCCCCAATCCATGTAAAAAGGGGACTCTAAACAAACTTTGGAGCTGCAGAACCAAGAAAATGACACAGAGAAGCTAACCTCCCACTAAGAACAGCCTGGCAGGCCAGCAGGAATCACCCAGCGCAGTGCTCTGGGATCCAAGCCCAGCCCCACACCAAGGCTTTAGCCCCAGGGTGGGCCAACCAGCCGCAAGAGGGACTCAGGATCAGCAGCAGCTGTGGCCATTTCCAGATTTATCAACACATAGATAAGAAGGACAAAGTAAGAGGTCACTGCAGTCTGGACTTTGGAACCCAGTAAGTGGGAGTGCCCCCAGGGCGAGAAGCTGCTGAGATGCTGGCACAGCCAGCCAGTGCCACGTGGCAGCTTCAGATCCTAGCCTGCAGAGTGTAGGGGGACCAAGCACCAGTCTGAGGGGTAATCACTCTTGATTTAACCTTCTTGGATCTGGATTGCAGTCTAGGGTGGAGGTCCTGGGGTGTGTGTCCAGCTTGCCAGAGCATGTGGAGACCTCAGAGAGGGCACCCATCTAATACCTCTGGCAGCAGAGAAAACCCCAGCGTTTGGGACAAAAGCTCCCCTGTCGGGTGGCAGAGTCCTACTGTGGCAAAAAGCCCAGGGGTCAAGTGACTGAGGGGCAACATGACCAGGCAAAGGAAACAAAGCAGACAGAAGATTCCAACATTAGATGCCTATTTCGGGGACAAAAAGGAGCAAAGCATGGAACAGGTGGAAGACAGTGAAGTCAGAACTCCTGCCCCAAAAGCTTCAAAGGAAAATACAAGCTGGTTACAGGCCATAGAGGACCTTAAGAAGCAGATAAGAGAAGTGGAGGAAAACTTGGGAAGAGAAATGAGAACAATGCAAGAAAATTATGAAATGAGAGTCAACAGCCTGACTGAGGAAAATAATACCTTAAAAAATAGACTAACTCAAAAGGCAAAAGAGGACAAAAAGGCAATGGGGAGAAGAATGCCTTAAAAAGCCAAATTTTCCAGATGGAAAAAGACTATCAAAAGCTCACTGAGGAGAATCATTGCCTCAGAATTAGATTGGAGCAAGTGGAAGCTAATGACTTCATGAGAAATCAAGATGCTGTTAAACAGATCCAAACAAATGAAAGAATAGAAGGCAATGTGAAATATCTCATGGAAAAAACCACTGACCTGGAAAATAGATCCAGGAGAGATAATTTTAAAAATTATTGGACTACCTGAAAGCCATGATCAAAGTAAGAACCTAGAAATCATCCTCCAGGAAGTTCTCAAAGAAAACTGCCCTGATGTTTTAGAACCAGAGGGCAAAATAGAGATTGAAAGAATCCACCAATCACCTCCTGAAAAAGATCGCAAAAAGAAAACTCCTAGGAATATTATAGCCAGGTTTCAGAATTCCCAGATTAAGGAGAGAATATTATAAGCAGCCAGGAAGAAACAATTTGAATATTGTGGAAACACAATGAGGATAACCCAGGATCTGGCAGCTTCTACACTGAGGGATCGAAGGGCTTGGAATATGATATTCCAGAGGTCAAAGGAGCTGGGATTAAAACCAAGAGTCACCTACCCAGCAAGACTGAGTATCATGTTTCAGGGGAAAATATGGTCATTCAGTGGAATAGAGGACTTTCAAGCATTCTTGATGAAAAACCAAAGTTGAATAGATAATTTGACATTCAGATACAAGCAGCAAGAGAAGCATGAGAAGGGAAATAGGGAAAAGAAAAATAAACAGGGAAAAGAAATCATAAGGAACTTATCAAAATTGAACTATTAACATTCCTACATGGAAAAACAATAATTGTAACTTATGAAACTTTTCTCAGTAGTTGAAGGGAATAGAAATATATATATATATACACATATATGAGGGTATATGAGCATATGTTTACAGGTATACATAGAGGGCACAGGACCAATTTAACAGGAAGGGATGAGACTTAAAAGGTGAAATTAAGAGGTGAGAGAGGAATATAATGAGAGGAGATGGGGAGAGACAGAATGGGGTAAACTATCTCATATAGAAGAGGCAAGGGAAAATGGTTACAATGGAGGGGAAGAATGGGAAGGCAAAAGGGAATGGGTCAACCTTATTCCCATTGAATTTGGCTTGAGGAGGGAATGAAATACACACTAAATAAGGTATCTCACCCTCCAGGAAAGTAGGGGGGGAAGGGGATGAGAGGGGGGATGATGGAAGGGAGGGCAGGCTCAGGGGGAGGAAAGTTGGAAGCACCCACTTTTGAAAAGGGACAGGATCAAAGTAGAGAATAGAACAAGTGGGAGGTGGGATAGAAGGGAGGGAAATATAGTCAGTCTTTTACAATATATCTACTATGTTATTGTTTTGCATTAGTCACACATGTACAACCTATACTGAACTGCTTATCTTCCCAGTAAGGGTGGGTGACAAGGGAGGGAGGGAATGAATCTAGACTTCAAAGTTTTACAATCAAATACTCAAATACCCACACAACACACACATATACACATATGTATATGTATGTATATATATACTATTGTATATATATATATATATATATATATATATATATATACTATTATTAATACTATTTTACATGTAATTGGGAAATAAGATATACAGGCACTGGGGCATAGAGATCCACTGGAAAAGTCCAAAGGGGTATGGGAGAAAATATGGGAGAGAACAGATTGGAGGAGGGGATATCCTGTGGGACTGCTATTTTGGGGCGGTGGGTAGGGGAAAAATGGGGAGAAAATTTGTAACTCAAAATCTGGCGGAAATGAATGATGAAAATCAGAAGTTAATAAAGCATTTGAAAAAATTTTAAAAAAGAAATAAGAAATATAAACACATTGCTTGAAACCTGGGAAAACTTTTATGAAGTGATACAGAGTGAATTAATCAGAAGTGGGAAAACAGTAGACACAATGACTACAATTATATAAAGAAAACAACTGTGAAAGACTTTAGAACTCTGATCAATGCAATGACCAATTGAATTCAGATGACTGAAAATACCTCTTGGCAGAGAGATGTACATTTTCAAAGACAGCCAATGTGTTGATTTATTTTGCTTCTCTACACTTATTTGATATGGGGGAGGGCTTTAATTTGGTTTGAGGGACAGTGGTGAACATTGAGAAAGATGCAAAAAAAAAAGAATAAAACAAAAAAAAGAGTATCAATAAAATATGCAAAAATGAGCAGAAGAAAGCTCAAAAAGGGTCACAGACAAGCAGGGCAGTTTTATTAGTACTGTTAAATTTAATATATACAACTGTATATAACAGAACTACAGAATTATACATATAACCTTCTCTTCTGTTCTTTGAATACTAAAATGTTCATGATTATTGATGGTAGTAATGTTCATAACACTAATTTTTTTCAATAGTTTATAAGGCACCTGCTGTGTGCAAAAACCTCAGGAGACTTAGAATGAATAAGTGACATCAGGATAAACAATTTATATAGAATTTTAAAGAAAATAATCTTTGAAGATTCACCTCTTTTATCACTTTTATCAATACAATGAAAAACCACGAGTCAAGAAGACCAATAATTAATCAAACTTTCTACTTCTTAACAAAGAGGTGACTGCAGACTGAGACACATTTTATAACAAGGACAAATGAATGAATCTGTTTGCTTCTTTGCACATATTTGTTACAAAATAGGGTGGATTTTGTTTGTTTGTTAGAGTGGTAGAGATTTATGAAGAGGAAGGGAAAAGCTATGGTGATATCAAAAAAAGAAAAAGGAAAGGAAAAGAGTATTAATGAAACATTTATAAAATACACAGAAGAAGCAGACAGAATAGTATTAAAACTGTGCTATTAAATGTGTTAAATATTTTTTTCAAATGAAGTTATAATGTATTTTGTGGTTTCATATTATATTCTCTTTTTTCTTTCTATGTATATTGAAGTGATCATGCTAATTGGTATCTCTCAAGTTCTGTCAAATTTAAATATGTAATCTGTCAAATTTAAAAAAGGAAATTACCAGCTCCAGGTATACTAACTTCAAGGTCATCTATATTTTATAATTCAGACAAAGCAAACTGAGGAAATACTAAATTTAACTTAGTTACATTAACAATTAATTGTTAAATTAGATTATTTGCAATATGAAAGATAGAATGAGAGATCTTAGGGCTGGAAAAGCAATTAAGATATAATGTGGTCTAATCACCTAATTTTAGGCAAAGAAAGTATTAATTCTGATGCTAATTTTACATCAGTTAAGTATTAACAAAGTATTGCTTTATACATTGACATAACTAACATGAAATAAAAGTTCAAGAAAAATCTTATCTAATGTGACTAAACTACTTATTATTGAGTAAATTTCAGAAGATCATGAATAATAGCACCTCCCTCCCAGGTTTATTGTGAGAATCAAATGAGATAATTATACAACACTTAGCAAACTTACATAGCAAATGCTATATGAACATTAGTTATTATTATTGTTAATAATTATCATCAAATCAACCTTACTACTACAAATTGTCATACTACTGAGAAAAACTGGAAGTAATCTGACTAAATTTAACAAGGTATAAGCTCTTACATTTTACAAATCTTTAAGTGACAGTTTAAAACATTAAAAATGGGAGCGGCTAGGTGGCACAGTGAGTAAAGCTGGTCCCGGAGTCAGGAGGACCTGGGATTAGTTCTGGCCTCAGATACCCACACAAAAAAACTGGCCATGTAACCTTGGGCAAGTTACTTAACCCCAATTGCTTAAAAAAACAACAACATTAAAAATGGATTATTTATTTTTATATTTTTTTAAATGCAAAGCACTAAGAAAATTCCAGTTAGAATTTAATTTGCAAAGTCATAGCTATTTATTCTATATCAGCAACAAGAGTTTGCTTTCAATAGATCTACAAACATGTCTTTTTCTATTTAGGCATTAATCTCCACATTTCAAATTACTGAAGTATTAACATTTTAAAAAAGAAGAAATTTGCTATAGTAAGAACATTATTCATACAAAGAAAATATTTTAAAAGGAATAATTATCTGATTTGAATTATTTTAAAACTTCTAAGAAGAGGGCGGCCAGGTAGCACAGCAAGTAAGAGCACCGGCTCCAGTGTTGAGAAGACCTGGAGATCGAATCCTGGGCTCAGCCACTCAGCACCACACCCAGAAACACCTGGCCGTGTAACCTTGAGCAAGTTACTTAACCCCAATTGCTTAAGGGGCGGCCAGGTGGCTCAGCGAGTAAGAGCACCGGCTCCAGTGTTGGGACGACCAGGAGATCGAATCCTGGGCTCAGACACTCAGCACCACACCTAGAAATAACTGGCCGTGTAACCTTGAGCAAGTTACTTAACCCCGATTGCTTAAAAATTAAAAAAAAAAAGAAACAAACTTCTAAGAAGAGAAGTTACATAGTTTGCTTTTGCGGGGAGTGCTTCTTTTTAAAACAATACTCAATATCACATGGATTCATGATTTCAATATTGTGGGCATCCTCATCTTTCTAATAGTAAGTGACCTTTAAGAGTTCTATATGTGAAAAAAAATTAATCAAATGGTGGCCAACCTTAAATAGCTGAAAGAAAAGATGAAATTAGTCTAATAGGATTTCACTCAACAGTGGTTTAGAAAGTTCTCTCACTTTAATTCAAGAAATAACAGTGAAAAAGAATGTATCAAAATAATTTTTAAAAACAAATTGAGATTCTTTTTTTTACAAAAATCATGTAGCTTGAGTTGTAAATAATTTTGTGACTGAAGGCAGAACTTTTGGGGAAAATCTATTATGCCATGCAGTTAACCCAATAAAGCATATTCTGATCAACTTGGCATGAAATCATAAAGAGTTCCTACACTAAACTACAAGAGAATCTCAAGGAAAGCAAGAAATTCGTTGGTACAGAACTCCTCTTCTGGCAGGTTGAAAAATGACCTCTAAGCTATTGAAAATGTGCCCTTTCAGTAATAAAGAAATACTAAGGTTGAAGAGAAAATTACATGTATATATATACATACACACATATATATTTCTAACTATATAATATATAATTTATTGCTTGATTCCTCACTCTCACTCTTCCCACATGAGAGAGAAGCAATGAGATAATTTTCTAATACAAATATTTTATTAGATTCTCTATTTCATTTTAAAACTGGCCTCCTTGGGTTCAAAATGCTAAATTAAGTTTAAATGGGTCTAAACATCCCTTAGAGATATTATAGATCATGATTTTCAATTGTGCGCGGAAATACTTTATGTCAAAATTTCCCTTTCCATTATAATATGCTGCTTCTCTAAGTTATAAAATCAATTATAAGCATTAGTTTCATCAATGCCTGTTATGTGGATAGTGTTTTAATGAAATATTGCTTTCTTTATCTCATTTTACTGCCAAAAAATTATCTTAGAATTCCCAGGGGAAGTTATGGATAAAATCATACTAAAACCAATTCACAGACAATCCTCCTTTTCCCCCACAATACCCATTTTTAGAAGTGTTATATGATGTTTTGAACTTCAAAAGGGTATTTTAAAAGATTCTGAAGCTTTCCTTCAAACATGTTCTAAATTAATACTTCTAAATAAATGTAAAACAGTAACTTTTTTTCATTCTTAGATCCAAGAACCCCAGTATTGTCTTAAGTATATTATCATGGTATTCATGTTAAGCCAATGGCAGAGGCTAGTTAATAAATGGAAACTAATGAGACTTACAGACCAACTTACATTATGATATCACTTTCAGATCTCTTTGGGCTAAAGTTTTAGTCGGCATGTGTGGAATTAGTCATAGAAATCCCACTAGCATGAATGAATGTTCTATGACTCACTCCCCATACACTAAAGCATAAGACTTACCCATATACATTTTAAATACATGCATACAGATGCCTATATTCTTTCTCTTGAGCCTGAAGAAACTAAGGTTTCTATTTTCAAATAATTAACTTATGAACATATATCGATCTCCCCACATTCAAGCAATCTTCTACATACCTAAAAGGCTAGGTTATGTTCATTAACAAGATTATCCAAATGGGGCAGCTAGGTGGCGCAGTGAATGGAGCACTGGCCCTGGAGTCAGGAGGATCTGAGTTCAAACCTGGCCTCACACAGTAAACACAAAACTAGCTGTGTGACCTTGGGCAAGTCATTTAACCCCAATTGCCCTACCTTCCTTCCTCCAAAAAAAGAAAAATAAAATTAATTTTTAAAAAAGATTATCCAAAATAAGTGCCTATATAGCAAAATCTTTGATGGGATTTTAATGAACAATACACTTAACCGAGCACATCAAGTGTGAGGGTTCCTATTCTTGAGACCATATATGTGAACTAAAAAGTTTGAAGTGTGAATGTCATATTCAATCATAGCAGACTAAAAACCAAGCTAATTTGTTTAAACTTAATTTAAAGCCTATAAGAACAAAAATTTTGAATACATCTATATATCTATATATGTATGTATATATACAATTATATATATATATATATATATACATATACATAAGTATGTATTCAAAGAGGGTGGTACCCTTTTTAGGGTTGCTCATCCACCTTTGTGGTTTACCCATCACCTAACTTTCACCTGTGGCTCTAAAAAGCTCTAGCATGTGGCTACAATGGCCACACCCCGGCAAACCATCTCAGTAAATGGGCTAAACCAGGTTGAGGGTAACTGACAGGCCTCAAACCCATCATTGAATTGGGGGTGGGGGGTGTCTACACAAAGCATGTAAAGACGTCCCCTGGCAGAATGGGCAGATGAGAACAATTTGTTCTAACGGCCACAAAAGTGACTGAAACAGGCACTAAGAAGAGGTTGGTCAGGCATCAACGATGCCAAGGTCATCCATTGTATCCCAGGCCATCACCAGTCATCCTGACCTTTGCCTTGCCACTGGACTTCAATGGCTCTGGAATAGAGGGCGAGGTGCACTTCTGCCTCACTTAAATCCAATTCACACACAAGTCACTGGTCCTCTTAAAAAACAAAGGACAAACAACAACCCCACATGTAAATGGCCATGTATAAGAAAACACAGGGAATCCCACCTAGAAGTGTTCTTAGTGGTGGCCCCAGTTCTGTGGAGGGTGAACATCACACAAGACTAGCACTACCAGGGCTCAGATCAGGGTTGCTTCAAAGGCTTGTCTATGTCAACAAATCAAGTGAAGAAGAATTCGTCATGTGCTTACTATGCACCATGCACCATACTAAGGGCTAGGGATACAAATATAAGCCCAAAGTCACTGCCCCCCAGGAGCTTACAGTCTAATGGGGAAAGACAACCCATAGAAGGGAGCTGAAGAGGAAGAGGTACCTGAGTGGAAGCATGGTGGGGACATCGGGAGAGTGAAGCATAGCTAGTTGGGGCCTTTCCTCAGAATGGAGGATCCATCATGAGAGAAGGGGGACACAGAAACAGAAAGGAAAGGCAGATGAAACAGTGACAAAGTCCAGACAGTGAAATGTGGCTGGTCTGGGCCAGGGGTGGGGAACCTGTGGCCTCAAGGCCACATGTGGCCTTCCAAGTTCTTGCATGTGGCCTTTTGACTGAGTCTGAATTTTATAGAACAAACCCTTTTATTAAGGGTTCTGTGAAGTCTGGATTCAGTCAAAGGACCACACTTGAGGACCTAGAAAGCCAAACGTGTTCTTGAAGCTGCAGGTTCCCCACCGCTGGTCTGGGCCCTTGTTCGTAATGGAGGTTCTGGAAGGAACTCACTGATGGGAGAAAGGGGTCACAGGTACAGAGGCAGAAGGCAATTAAAGGACACACACACACAGATGATTATGGCTTTCTGCTTATAAGTTCTTCTCTTCATTAGAAACCTGAACTTGCCTCTGTTTAGTGTTAAAATGATAGGTGATATATACAGGCTGCTGGAGTCTGTGATGACATCATTGACCAGAAATTCTTTCAGATGATTTCTGAGGTCTTTAATAATTGGTGAAAGAATCCTTCTTGGGCTTCTAGAACATTCAGATTTCTCTGAATTAGATTCTGAGGGTTGTTCAGAACCCTTAGCACAGGGTAGAGGGCCACTTTAGGCATATCCTACTCAATTGAGGTGAAAATGCCTATCCTCTCTCTTGCTGAGTTTCTGCCTCAAAGCATCCTTCCATTCTTCTAGTACTGGAATAGACATTCAAGGACTCATTGATGAAGTCATTGTCATTGTAGGCAGCTGGTGGTGTAGTGGCCTGAGTGCTGACTCTGGAATCAGGAAGATGAGTTTGAATATGGTCTCAGATACTTAGTAATAGCATGACCCTGGGCAAGTCATTTAACCTCTGTTTGCTTCAGTTTTCTCAACTGCAAAATGAGAAAAATAATAATGAGGAGTATCTACCTTGAATGGCTGTTGTGAGGATCAAATGACGTTTTTTGTTAAAAAAAAAAGCACTTGGTACAATGCTTGGCACATAGCAGGTGTTGAATAAACACTTATTGCTTTCCTTTTCTTTCTCTTCCCTTCTTAGAATCCAGAATAACCTCCTTCCCTGGCCTGACTTCTTTTTCCCAATGTAATATCTGGATATTTTAGCTTCTGCTGGACTAAGATTGTCTTCTTTTCACTGGTACATCAAATTCATGCAGAGAGCAGGCAAGAAAATGGTATCAATCATTTTTTCATGTACCACAGAAGACAGCAATGTAATGAGGCACAGTAGATCATAAAACCTGCTTGCACTCACATACATATAAACACAATTCCTCATAAGCACAATGCATCAATGAATGCTGTAGAAAATAGGGATGGGACTTGTGATTTCACTAGAGTAAGATATAGTATCAAACTCAAACAGAAACAGGGACCATTAAAATATATGTAACAATCCCTAAGAGCCACCTATTGACTTAGAAAACCACAAATTACTATTATCTGTTTTATTATATTGTTATTTATTTTGTTCAAGCAATCAATAAATATTTTATTGGATACCTACTATGTGCCAAGTACTGTGTCAACTGCTGGGGATCCAAAAAAGAGGGAAAAGATAGCTCTTGTCCTGAAGTAGCTTATAGTCTTGTAAAGGAGACAACATGTAAACAAATGTATACAGAGCAAGCTATGTACAGGGTAAATAGGAGAGCACTAGAATTGAGGGGTGTTAGGAAAGGCTTCCTGTAAAAGATAAGATTTTAGTTGGGACTTCAAGGAAACCAGGGAATTCTTCAGTAAGAGCAGAGAAAGGAAAGCCTTCCAGATTTAGGGAGCAATCAGAGAGAATGCTGGGAGCAGAGAGGTTCCGTTTTTTGGTTTTGTTTTGCTTTTTTTTGAAAGGGCGAAGGTAGGGCAATTGGGGTTAAGTGACTTGCCCAAGGTCACATGGCTAGTTTTTGTGTTAAGTGTCTGAGGCCTGTTTGAACTCAGGTCCTCCTGACTCCAGGGCTGGTGCTCTATTCACTGTGCCACCTAGCCACCCCTGAGAGGTTCCGTATTAATTTGGTTTGGGCCACACTCAGAAGTGCTGTGGGATGCACATGGCCAATGCTCAAAACTGGGCTTTAAGAAATTCCTCTAAGTGACAGATAGTGGCTGGCTGATCCTGGCAAGTCGACTTTACCTCCCAGTGGCCCAAGTATCTCCCTAAGAATGTTATCTGTGGAATAGATGAGGATCTGCATTGTTAGAGGGAACTTCTTAACCAACAGTTCCCTATACTAATGAAATAAATGAAAAATAAGGTCAGTTTGGCAATTTTTTGGTATAAAAATAAGCTTAATTTCCTATGTGTTGCTCTAGAATTTTATCCTGGACGTATTGCTTACCTAGAGACCAGATTTTATGGATGCTGTGCATGTTTTAAGGCCAAAAGAGCACAGTAGGGATGCCTTAAGGATGAAATTACTAGGTGAATACACAGCTAAGTGAAGGAAAGGTAGAGAACAGAGTGAGGGAACGGGAGAAGTAGAAGAATGAATAACTGCATTGGGCCTAAATGAAGGAAAGGAGACTGAAATCCAGCTGGGGTCAGTTCTAGTTCCCTGGAGATTACTTAGACTAGTGAACTACATATTGTCCAACCTAAGAAAGCTGAGGCAGCCTTGCAGTCAGCTTCAGGGGTCTATTCATTGGCTTTAAAGGGGGAACAACATTAAATGCCAAAGATATAAGAGGAAAAGCCTCGAGAAAATCCCATTGCACAAGTAGATAAATCAACAGAAAGGATCCTAAAAACCTAAGGAAGTATTAGTAAAACTTTGAAAACAATATAAAGCTAACTTGACAAATAAAAACCTATTAAGGAAGGTAAACCAATAAATAGTGCCTAATAAAGACTGAGTCCTGTGGACTCCCCAAAGAGCATGGAAAAAAAAGAAAAGCTCCTAAATGTTTCAAAGAGAAATAAAATTAATTTAAAAAGAAATCAGGAATGAGTATGTCAGGAATTAGAGCTGTCAACACAGAATTAATACATCAGGATTAGCAGAACAGGATAAAGTGAATCTATGATGAAGCATTTATTAGGTGCCTATATGCCAACCACTATGTTAAGTGTTGAGGACACAACAAAAGGCAAAAAAAAAAAAAACAGTCTCTTCTCTCAAAGAGTCCATTCTCTGATGGGAAAGATAACATGTAAGCAACTATGTATAAATAAAATGCAAATTTAAAGGATAAATTTCAGGCAATCAAAAGAGAGAGGGCACTACCATTAAGGGTGAGTGGGAAAACTGTCTTGCAAAAGGTAATATTTTCATTGGGTTCTGTAAGGAAGCCAGGGAAGCCAGGAGGCTGAGATGTCCAAGCATCTGGAGAGAATGCATGGAGGTGGAATATGGAGTGGCCTGTACAAGGAACAGGGAGGAGGCCAGTGTCACTAGATCACAGAGTGCATGAAAAGCAGTAAGATCTAAGAAAACTATAAAGGTAAGAAAGGGTTAGGTTATGGATTTTATATTTGATTCTAGATATAATAGAAGTTTTCTGATCATTTCCCATTCAGTTGCTTTGCTAGACTTCATTACCTCCAAAGACTCATCATTCTACAAGATGAAATCAACTCTGAAACTCCTTCCTCCTCAGCACTCCATGTCTCTAGTGCCCCTCCTCTTGGGTGGGAGAGGGTCTGGGATGGACACTGGGCAGTTTCTCCATTCTCTACCATTTAAGGAGAAAAACCAAGGAATTCTTATCTGTTCCTACCTTGCTGTTTTCCTAGGCTTTATCATCTCCAGAAATTCATCCTTTTGCAAGATGAAATTAACTCTGAAACTCTCACCTCCCCACATCAGCTTCTCTCTGGCTGCAGGACTTCTTTATGCCCCACACTGGATAACATTTCCCCCTACTTCTCCACACCAGTTTTCAGGGGTTTTTCAAAATGTGTTAACTCCTCTACTAGATTCTGAGCTCCCAGCACTTAGCAGAGTGCTGGTGGTTAATAAATATTTATTGACTCTGATTCTGATTGGACAAAGGGGAGCCACTGAAGTTGGGGGGTGAGATGCCATGATCAGACCTACACTGCAGGAAGATAAATTTGACAGCTGAGTAGAGGATAGACTGTATCAAGGAAAAATTTGATGCAGGGAGACCAACCAGCAGGCATTGCTGTCCATATGTGTCCAAGTCTAAGTGTGAGGTGCTGATGGACCTTTTGCCACCAAGGAGTGGCAAAAGTGAAGCTATGATACAATGGGAAAGGTGGCAAAGGAGAGGAACTGAGACCAAGAGACTGGAAGGGAGGGGTTTCACTTCAGTGTTTCAAGGTCCTACTGAAGAGCATTTTCACAGTGATTAGGAGAGTTCACACCTGACAGACATTCCAACTCCATAAGGAATTCAAATAATAATAAAAGAACAAATAAGGAAATAGACCATGAACTAAAAAATAAAATTCAGGATATACTAATGACTCTCTGGAAAAGAAGAAAAAATAATGAAGAGAACAAAGCAAAGAAAAATTTCTTAGAAAAGGGGTCAGTAAAAGGGGTCAGTCTTGTTTTTGAATAACAAGAGATTGGGGAGAAGGAAAGGAAAAAGATTTGAACTAATCATTTGACTGCAAGGAAAACAGGAGGGAACAAAACCCAATAAAAATATCAACCAATGCAGAAAATGCAAGCAAAAGATACATACATAAATGGATTTAATAATGACATCCTGAATGAGTAAAGGAACAAATCAGAGAAAGTTAATAACTCTGTGAAAGAGGATGATAATAATAAGATAACATACCAAAACTTCTGGGATACAGTTTAAGCAATCTTCAAAGGAAAAATTAAATTGCTGAAAATAAACATTGACAAAAAAGGGAAAGATCCATGAGGGATATATAACTGAATTTACAATTTTGAAAATTAGAAAATAAACCAATAAAAAAAAAACCTAAAATGTGTAGATAATATGAAATCTTGAACATTTGTGAAGAAATAAATTAGAAATCAAGACTATGGAACTGAAAACAGAACTAAAAGTGATTAGAAAGAATAACAGACTAAAACAATCTTTACTTAAGCTAATTTAAAGGAGTGGAGAAAACTGAATTAACAAAGTGACATGAAAAAGACAAAGGAGGAAAAAAGAATCATCAGTTCTACTGCACACAGTCATGCACATGTCAGCACAAAGGAAAACTTAAAAGAAATGGAAGAATATTGACAAGTTAAATATAAAGAAGGATCTGTAATTTCATCCATTTGGTCATTCACTCATATAATGTAGGTCACAAAGTGCCCATCCTGTGTGATTCTCATCCATGTCCTCCCATCACAAGGTTGCACTCAAAGTACTAGAAGCCTTCATTCCTCACTTTCTCCTAACACTGTGAAGATATCAGTGTAGTTCTTTTACCACATGACCAGTCATGTTTTCTTTTTGTTATAGTCCTGTTCTTCTTTGGAGCTCCATATTGATTATATGGCACCCTGCTTGCAAACATCATGTAGTTTTCCGTTGCCTTCTGTTATTCTCATCTTTAGTTCTTTAGAGGTAGTGGTATTCTAAGTCTCCTTGCCACATATGTCAGTAAATTATTTATATTGACAATATGTGTCTTTGCTTTTACAGGAAGTTTGTGGTCAATAAAAGTGCTTTGTAATTCCTAAAAGCAATTCCCCTCTCCTCCTCATTTTCAACTTTAGGCCTGGTTAGTTATCCTTCTCTATTAACTATCATAGATAGATAGATAGACAGACAGACAGACAGGTGAACATACAGACAAAAAAGACTTTAATAATATATTCTTTTTTACAGTATGATCAACTAGAATTTATACCTAGACATTCAAAGATGATTCAACATTAGGAAAACAATATAATGAATCATAATAAAAAGAAAAACATTCAAAACCATGTGATTATACCAATAGATGCAGAAAAAGCCTTTGACAAAGTACAACAACTATTTCTGTTAAAAACCTATAAAGCATAACTAAAGAAAAACATGTAACAAAAAGTATTTATCTACAGGAATTTGGCATATTAACTGACCTCATATACTGCTCACTATAAAAAGAAGCTTTGAATTAAATAAAACTTCAGAGTATACAGGGGGTCCCAAAGGTCTTAGTAAAGTTTAAAATTATTAAAGCTTGGTGCCTTAATAGTCCAATAGTCCCAAAAGTCCTAGTGCAGTTTGAAGCTATTAAAGATTTAATGTAGAGTTATCCATATAGGGATATGCTAACTTATCCACAATCAAAACCATTTTGAGGTAAAGTTTAAGATTTAAAAAAAAATAACAATGCTTTTTAACTAAATTGAAAGAAAGAATATTTTGCAAACACCAAAAGTATCAGAATACATATGCAAAAATATGCTAAAATGATCTTTATCCAATTTTTCATATAAATATTATGGCAGTTAAACAAAATAATATTGCAAGCTTATATGAGTTATGATGACTGTTCTTTGATTCCATCATTTCTAACAAGAAAAGCATATCAAATTAGTTTAAAGAGAGAAAAACCTTTTCATAGGAAAAAAGAAATTTATCATGATTATACAAAGTTCAATACCCCAAAACAAAGTTTATGTTCTCAGAAATCTTTTCTTGTTCTCTTTCTTCTTTTACTTTAATATCCAAGTATCCCAACACCAATTATGCTTCATTACCAAAACTGTGACTATTTAGTTTAATAATTTTAATTTCCAAGCTTTGACAGGAATGCAAGTTTTGATATGATAGACAAAGACACAAAAGGACAACATGTTAACCCTGCCAAGAGGAGAAAGTTACATTTCCAGTTTTTGCTTAAACAACTTTCTTAAATATAAGAAATATTGTATTACAGATAATTGCTTTAATCTAATGGCATTTTAGAATATATTTGAAATCCTGAAAAAGCAGCCTATTTATTTCTCTTTTTTTTGGATAAAATATGCAGAACAAAGTCTACTAGATTTTAATTATTTCCCTTGCCCCTTCAATCTAGTTCTATAGATCAGTAATTGGCTTTAGTCAATTGTACTTTGAGAAGTCATTCAGAACAGTTTTGGGACATTACAGAATAGGTCTTCCTTCATTAGAAAGATTTGATCTTTGTACAAATATTTAAAGAAACAATTGCTACCTTCCCAGGAATATCATCTTCAGCAGAATTGTAAATGAATGACATCTTTCCTATGTCAAGTGCAAGGTGGATGGGAAGAAAGAAAAGTCTAAGATACTCTCTCTATGTAACAGTGGGTTCACCAGGGAACACAACTTTGCTCATATGAAAAGGGAGCTTCAGAACCCTGTCAGAATTAACACATTCATATCTCTTGGTTTGATGTTATGGGTTCATGGAGGTTGTTTCTTTCCTTCTATCACTGGAAGGACCATCTTAGGTGGCTTGAAGGCTGCTGGGTCTTCTGCAATTCTAGTAGCCTGAACCCGAATGAGCTCTATTAGTGATGGCTTCTGAGTACCTCTGTAAGACTGGACACTGAAACCCAAGTTGGATTTCTGAAGGGTTCTGGGTCCAAAAAGGTTCCATTTTTCAGATGAGGGTTTGTCTCTATCTCCATTTCCTGAGTCCATGCTGCCGATATCTAGGCCAGGTAAGGAAGTAGAAGATCCAGGAGTAAATCAGCCTCTGGGCTTTTGCTTGGGAGAAGAATAGGGTGTGCTACTCGAAGAAGATTGGGTTGAAGCAATCAGTCTTCTTTTGTCATTTCTCCATTTTGTAACTTCAGTTTACAGACTGCCTCTGCCACACAGTAGTACTTGGTTTCTTCTGTGGTGAGGCCTTTATGGGGATCTGTCAACCCTGCCTGCTGCTAAAAGCACTGGATGTTCTCTTGTGTCTGTTCAGGTGCATCTGGCTCTCTGGATGATGCCATGAAAGACCAGGTGTTTCTCTAGACAGATATCCAGAATCCTGATTCCTACAGTGAATGTCTATGGAAGTTATGCAAATAAGACCAAGATGTCAAAAGGGAACATTCTGCAGCTAGTGATGAACTAGCAAAGAGTATCAAGCAGCTCTCACGCAGAGGCTCTACAGACAGCTGGGTTTCCGTGAGGCGAAGGAGGAATGGAGGAAAGGGGGGAAAAGAGACCGTCCGCAGGCTGAGGCTCCGCCATGGACAGGAAACTGAGACTAACAAGGCTCCAGGTCCCTGTCACTCCCTAATCACCGAAGAATGGGGTGAACCAAGGCCATGATGCAAGTAGTGCCAAGACCCAAACAGACCTCAGCAGGGAGAAGTAGGGTGCAGCTAGACTATTTATTTCTATTCATGAAGAAAATACTGTGGAAAATGTTCACAGATTTAAAGACTATGACTTAAAATTTTTCCAATATAGTTTATTTTGTTTTAACTTGCAGAATACACAATTTAGAAGTATTATGAAACTTCAACACAGTCAGAATTGCAAAACTTTCTAGACCGGAATGATCAAAAAACATATAATTTATTCTCCATGCTGTAGTAGTTCAATAAAATTCCTTTCAATTACAAAGAACTACTTTCCTAAAATACTAAATTTAATCCTCACATTTTGAAGCACAAAATGTACATTTCAGTTGTACAGTATTTACACAATTGCACCACCTAGTGTCCACATGAAAGATATTTATTTTTTAAAGAATCCAAGAAAAAGTGGGAAATGAACATTTTATTAATTATCTAGTTGTTACTGGGTGATTTATACATTTTCAAATATAGTGAGTTAGTCTTATCTTGGCATTACAGTTTTTAAAAAACTATATTAATAATTAAAATAATTCAAAATGAGTTAAAAGCATACTCACAAAGTCTTGCTTTGAAGCATCATCATGGTATGGAAGGAACCTAGTGGTTTTAAAATCTATACCATTTGAAAATAAGCTATTAAAGGTTCTAAGATGCAGGAAAGACTTTGTGTGTGGTCCCAGAAACTGAGTATATTTTCTGAAGTTAAGTCTAGCTAAATTCAGAGAGGGTCTTCCCTATGGCAACATAGCATAAAATTCTTCGGCTAGGATGGTAATCCATGTAACAATGAAAAATACAAAATGGTGCTGAGTTTTTTAATATCACCTCTCATTTCTCTGGTAACAATAACAGAGGGGCAGAAAAGCAGGGAGAAGATGGTATGAACTATATACACTGTAGGGATAAAAGTCAACTTAGCTTTTGGTACTTTAAATGTAAGAACCTTGTCTAATGTCTAATGAGCAAATGTATCATTGGAATTGAGTCATATCAATCTTGGGAATTTCATTATAAAAGAAACCAGGAAATAAAGAAGCTGCAACTAAACAAAAACAGACTCACAGGTTCTCCTTGTAGAGGCAAATAGAGCTGGAAGAGTTATCATACCACCAAAGGCAACATGAAACAGTATTTCCTAACATGTTTGATCATCTTATATTGCAATGCTCATGATAAGCATTTGCAAAGAAACCACAATGAAACAAATGCAGGTGATAAACCATTACCAATTGCAGAAGATGAAAAAGCTAAAAATTCCATGAAGAACTCATTTAGAACTTACATATTAAACCAGTATATCCTTTGAAACTTGGTGGCTTTCAGAGGGAAAAATGTAAAGATACTGAAAAGTATGGTTCTGGGGAAAGGAATTAGAAATGCCCAAACACTTGTTTACTATTCAGAAGTCTCACTCGTGAATATTTTCTGTGTGGACGGGAGGTGGATATCAAGAGCACCAAATAAAAGCATGAATAAAAGAAATTTTAGATGCTTAACCATACAGAAAGATTCATTATTGACACGAATAATGCTAAAAATCAGCCATTTGTGTAGAGTCAAGGCTGCAGGCATCTTAGAGAAAAGATTAAAATTAATATTAAACTGGAAGGATTTTTTTTTCATCATGTAAGTACAACTCTAACAACCTGACCTATTTAAACAAGTTAATGATGCTGAAAAATGGGAAATGTTTGAAGAAAGGACATTGATACCTATTATAACAAATGTATTCAGTTTAACTGACATAAATCAGTTGACATAAAGAGGAAACCAAAAGAACTTTAAAAGTGTCGGTCAACAAACACTTGATCTCCTTGCCAAGTGAAAAAAATGTAGCTGCCAAGGGCAATGCTAGTTTAGAACATAAGCTTGTCTATAAAATGTTATCAGGAATTTCCAGTTAAGATGGCAGTATGAAAAGTGATGGAAGAACCTCTTTCTCCCAAATATATTCTAGCAAAGATATAAAAGAGTACCAGGTCAAATAATGATCCAGAAATCTAAAGATAAATAATAATAAATTCTTTGATCAAGCCCAGGACAGCACAAAATGATAGCCAGAAACTTTATGAGCACTGGAAGAAGAAAGCTACCATAGAGATGTATGCTGGTATATACAACATACTTTTAAATTTAATCCATATTGTTAACATTTTCTCCATCATTTTCTTAAGTCTAGAGTGACAACCAACAAAACAATTAATCCATCCCTGATTAGTAGTTTTTGCCATGGTGTAAAAATGCTTGTGTTGAAAATTTAACAATCAACTCTTATCAATTGGTAGAAGTTGGCTCTTGTACACACTTGCTGCCATGGAAGCAAATGGGGGCTCAGGTGAATGGGCCTGAAGCTGCACTCTTACTAAGGATGTTATAGAGAGGGTTGAATCCTATAGAACTTGAACTAGAGACATTCCAAAAGAACCAATATGCTCCTACTAGGGTGCTCCACAGAAGTCACAAATCTATGGCCCAGTAATATTTCTATGGTACCTGAAACCTACAGTACTTGTCTGAGCTCAGAAAAACAGGCCCAAGGAATTGAAATTCTGCAACAGGAGCTCTGTAAATTAGGAACAGGACCAAACAGCAGGACACAACCATGCCATGAAGAGCGTAGGAGGAATGTAGTCTAATCCAAAAACAAAGCGCCAAACTAGGAACTAAGTTCTAGGGAAGAGAGTAAATGGAAGAAAAAACCAAAACAATGAACACAATGAAGAAATGGTACTGATTCATTGAAATCCAAAAGGTAAATCCATTAGAAGAGAATAACTACAAAAATACAAGTAAAGTTTCAGAGGGGCAAAAATAAAGGGGGTAAGTGGCTCTATGAATGGATGAAAGAAATGAAGACATTTAAAATGAAATCATAAGTAAAATAAGAATTGTGTAAGGAAAAATAGGAAAATAAATAGCTTAGAACCAAAGTTACAAAAGCTTATCCAACTAGTGGAATCCCTGAAAATTAATTGAAGCAAGCAGAACTCACTGTTTCCATGAGACAAGAAATGGAAAAAGGTCAAAAGATTAAAAAAAAAAATCAAAGAAATGCAAGGCATCTGCTTTCAAGACACAACAAACTTGGAAAACATGTCCAAGGGATAATTTAATAATCACTGGACTCCCTGAAAAACAAGGTCAAACAAAAAATCTAGATGTTGTATTTAAAGAAATCATAAAACAATCCTATTAAAAACAGAGGGAATATGAAAACACAGAAAACCCACCAGTTACCTATTGAAAGAAACCCCAAATTGAAAATATCCAGGAGAGTCATAGCCAAAGCCCAGAACTTCCAGCAGGGAAAAACAGCCAGAAAGAAAGAGCTCAAATAACACAATAAATATCATGAAAGACTGCTGTAATTCCTATAATAAAATATTACAAATAATAACTTCCCTTGCAGAAATGAGTATAATCATACAGTGGGGGGAAATGATCTTTAATTTCTCAGCCAGGCATGGAATCTTTATAAAGATTTACCATGTTTTGGTACATAAGAACCTAACAAATGCAAATAATCAGAAATAATGAAAATATCCATATCCTTTACTGACCATGTTAATACACACACACATGTGAGAGACTATGAAGCTAAGTAACATAATCTTACAGAACTGACATATCAAAGAACAAATCATAGAAACAATAAAAGGAAAGACAATAATGACATAACATAGTTTCATGTGACCTTCTCTTATCTGTGCACATTTTGGAAATCTCCTATTGGAATCACAGAACTTTAGATAAGATAAACCGGGCCACTGAATCAAACTTATACCCGCGCTGGCATCCCAACACTCTACAACATCCTCAATACATGATCAAACAGGCTGAACATCTCCAGCAAAGGGGGACCTCAGTACTTCCCAAAGTAGCCCATTCCACCTTTGGACAGCTATAGTTGTGAAAAGTATGTTGTTCCCTTATTTCTGATTGAAATCTGCCCACTGAAACTTATACCCAATAATCCTGATTCTGCTCCCTAGGAACAAATGTAATCCCTCTTCTTCCTGACAGCCTTTATATTTGAAAATAATTATTGTCTGTGCCCACTTCTTCTCTTCTGAACACTAAATATCTCCAGTGCCTTCAACAGAGCCTTGTTGTGTCTCTGGCCTCCTAATTAGCCTAGTTTAATTCCCTGAACATCCTACAGTTTTTCTATTTCCTTCCTAAAATGGAATATTCAGAACTGAACGTGATTCTTCAGATGTGGGCTGAACAGGACCTGGGTTCTAACCCTGACCCTGCTACTATCTTCCTTGATGTATGACATCAGGCAAATCTCTGTCTCCCTAGGTCTCAATTTTTTTATCTATAGAATTTAACCTTTAAAGGAACTTTAAAGTTCCTTCTAGATCTGAAATTCTATGATTCTATCAAACTTCTTGAAAACAGAGAATTATTTTGTTTTGCTTAGAAACTGGTTCCACCTGATCCTAAGAACATGGATTTAGAGCTGGAAAGAAGATTAAGGTCATATAGTACAAGCCCATCTCTTACAGATGTGGAAACAGAGACCCAAAGAGCTTAGTCAATCAATCATCAATCACAAGTAGTAAGTAGTATAGTTGGGTCCAGGTGATGCAGTAGATACAGCGCTAGGCCTGGAGCCAAAAACCCTCACTCATCATCCTAAGTTCAAATCTGACCTCAAATACTTACTAGCAGTGTGACCCTAGGCAAGTCACTTAACCCTGTTTGCCTCAGTTTTCTCATCTATAAAATGAGCTGGAAAAGGAAATGGCAAACTTCTGCAGCATCCTTGCCAAGAAAACCCCAAAGGGGGTCACAAGGAGTTGGCCATGACTGAACAACAAAAGCAATTCTAAGATGTGGAGATGTGGACGGAGTGCATTTTGGGAATGGGGAACAACTGATACAAAAACAGAGATGGGAAATGGAATATGGTGTAGATGAAGAGCCAATTGGCTACACCATAGAAATGATGAAGCTCACTCCAGCTCTGAACTTCACACATTGCAAGAACTCCCCACCTCTATAGCCTCTCCCTGATTAGATGGCTCCTCCCAGAATCTCGACTCATAGAAGAAGGTGGGTGGCCAGGTAGGCCATGTCTCATTCCTCTCCGAGCTGCACTCTGGCCTTTTTCTATCACGTCCTAACACTGGGTACCTCTATCTCCCCCTCCCCCACATTTAAAAAATCCTCCTTTCATGTGTTGCTGTCCCACTAGCATGTAGGCTCCTTGAAGGCAAGGAGTATCTCCTTATGTTTGTGACTGACAAACAGGAAGCATTTAACAAATGCTTATTGACTGATAGTAATTTATTCCACTGCCTCTTAAAGAAATGAGAAAAAAAACGGTCAGTCTTTGCAGTATGCAAGGAAGTAGTTATAGTCATACGTCGTCTCCACATCCCATTACTATTGACAATTCACTGGTGGCCTATGCTATACACGGCTTACTCTGTTTGCACAAGACTCTGTTCTCTTAATTCAACAAATACTTGCTAAGTGCCTACTAAGCTAGGCCACAGAGACACAAAGACAAAAATGAAATAAGTCTTTGCCCCTAAGGATTTTAAATCCTGTTGCCTTGAGTTGTGTAATCATAGGAATTGGTAAATCAGTCGGTCAATAAGCATTTATTAACCACCTGCTTGGGTGCCAGGTACTATGCTAGATCCTGTAGATAGAAAGGTAAAAGACAGCCTCTGTCCTTAAGGAACTACCTCACAATATAACGAAAGAGAGAACAGGCAAATAAATACATTCAAGCAATCAATATAGGGATGAATGGGAAATCATGAACAGGGGGAAGGCACTAGAATTAAGAAGGATTGGGAAAAGCTTCTTGGGAAACGTGGGACTTTAGCTGGGCCTTGGAAGATGTTATCTCAAGGTGGGGTACAACATATGAAAGATTCAAAGTCTACAAAGAAGGATAGTTCTGACTTCTGTAATTTAACCTTGATCACAATGAAGATACAGAATTACAGACTGAGAGCTAGAAGGATCCCCAGTGGGCAGTTAGTCCAACCTTCATCCTCATTTCCCAGAGGAGGAAACTCAGATGTAGAGATGTTAGCTAACCCAAGGTCAGACAGCAAATGACATAGAGTTAATTTAGGAATTCCCAAGAGTGGAGGTGAGGAAGAACAACGTTCCAGCCCTGGGAGGCAGACTCAGAGTGTACACAGAGTGGGAAATGAAATGTCATATTTGGGAAGAGGAAGCAAGCCAGTTTGGCTGGAATGCCATGTATGAGGAGGAGTGACATGAAATATGTCCGGAAAGGTAGGCTGAGGCCAGATCATAAAGGGTTTTAAATGATAAAACAGAAGTTTGTATTTTAGACCAGAGGGAGAAAGAAATAATATGTCAGCTGAGTTTTGAAGGAAACTAGGGAATCTGAGAGGTAGTGTCAGTGAAAAAGGAATGCCTTCCTGTCATGGGAGATAGACATACTGTGCAAAGGGATGGAGGTAGTAGCTGTAATAATCTTGTTTGCACAGTAGCAAAGTCCAATTTACTCTTGGACAGCAAATAAAACTCAAAAGATGGCTTAGAGTCAGATTGTGAAGGATTTTAAATGCCAAAGAGAGGAACTTAGTTTATTCTGGAGGAGACAGGGAGCCACGGAAGTTTCTTGAGCAAAGGAGTTTTGTGGTTACATCTGTGCTTTGGATATCAATTTAGCAGTCATGTGGAATATAGATTGCAATGGGCAGAGATGAGATGCATGCAATGTACAAAAATCAAGCAAGTGTATAAATTATCTCCTCTGATAGAATGTAAGTTCCTCAAGGGCAATCTTTGTAGCCAAAGTGTTCAGTGCATAGTAGGTATTCAATAAGTGGTTGTTGATGGATTAATGACTGACACTTCCTATATTAAATCAACAAGGAATTTTTGCATAGTGCCAAGAACTCAGTAAGGGCTTGATAAATTGCTGTTAATGAGATTCAACTTGTTGAAGAAGGAAAATGAATGACTCTGGGTCTACTTAAATTAGTGTGATCAATGTGACACATAGCATGTTCCAACTGGAAGCAGTTTCTACCAGTGTGTATACTCTAAAATGTTCTAGAGGTACCTCTCTATTTTCTCAGTTAATTTCTAATTGGGTTGTGAGTCAAGAAAGATTCCAAATTGCCCATTGAAAGGCTTGTCTGCCCATGGGAAACATAATTGTATATATCCTCAATGACTGACAAAGATTTATTCACATAATTGTATTGCTATTCCTTCATTTTAGCCCTTTGGTATATTAACAGTGATTTGAGCAATTAGGTCCAACTCAAGAGTGAAAGTTCATTTTCAACTTTTCTCACTATAAACAGGGTTGGGATCTATGGACATAGAAAGCAAGAGTCACTGTCTGCTTCCAAAATTGACTCCATGAATACAGAGACACATTTTTCCACCTCAGATGAAAAGAACAATTAGGATCATAGATGTAAAGCTAGAAAGGAACTCAAGAATCATTTAGTACAATCTCCTCATTTCTCAGATGTGAAAATTGAGGCCCAGGGTGCTTACATGACTTGGCTCAGGTCACACAAACAGTAAGAGCCAGAGCTGACATTTGAATTCAGGTCATCTACCTCCAAATTCAGTACTCAGTATTAATACTTCATTCTTATTCAACATCACAGAGCAGAACACCCACAAATCACACTGAAACCGCTTCTATCTTTTTCACTCTGGAAATATCTATTTGTAGAAATTTGACCATATTTGCATAAACAGAAACCTGGGAGAGATCAGCCAAGATGGGGGGTAGAAGGAAGCAGTACATCCAAGATCTTCCTCCACAACTATTCCACAAAGATCTAGAACATATACCAGACTGTGTCCTAATAAGAAAATCCATGAAAAAAAATCCACAGTAAGTCATTTTTCCAGCCAAGGTCAGCATATGGAGACAGACTGAGAAGGCTATATACTCTGATAACAGGGGATAGCCACAAAACATTCCAGTTCAGGGTCTAAACAAGTGCCTGCCAGCTACTGTATACCAAGGCAAGAAGAGGTCCCAGAATAACAAAGACCTAACATTATGCTATCACTCACTGTGCAGAGCTGGGTCACAGATCCAATATAGACTGAGGAAGTGACCTGCACTTAGGAATGGCAGCCCAGGGCAAGAAGTGGTCAAGATACCAAGGCCATGTGCTGGGCAGGGAGCAAATACAGAAGCAAGCCACAGCTATGTGACTCCAACTGTAGAAACTGAGCAGGATTTCAGATCTAACCCCTACTCCTTATAAAGTAAGTAATGGAATAACCAAGGTGGGAAATCCATATCAAAAAGGAGCTCATGGTTCTGTCACTTTGAACCTGCAAAACTTTCCAGTTTAGGCTAGTGGTGGCTGAGTCTAACAGCAGTCTACTGAAGTTCCATTCAGAGGCAAGCCCACAGTTGTATTGCTCAGACCAAAACCCAGTTCAGAACTTGCAGAGCTCAGATCAGGAGGCAAGTATTCAGATTTTGTCCAAGATCAGACTGTTTTGGATCCCCTGAAAGCTGGCAGGTCCCCAGTCTGAGCTGCCCTGAGATATCATTCAATACCTGAAAATACAGCAGCAGCACCCAAGAGGACACAAAACAAGACAAAATATAGCCCAGATATTCTTTCCAGAAATATGAAGCACCTGGCACTTATACAAAGTCTGAAGTCATAAAGTAAGGCTTGGAGGAATGAGCAAAGAAACAAACAAAAAAAAAGAATTACCACTATAAAGAATTATTATGGTAACAAAATCACTGAAATCATAAACCCAGAAAAAAATGCCTCTAAAACATCTACAAGTAAAACTTCCAAGAAAAACTGCATGGACACAGTTTCAATTTGAGTTTCTGGAAGAGATGAAGCAATAGGTTTTTGTTTTTGTGTTTTCGTTGAAGAGCAAAAAGCGATTTTATAAATGAAATGAGAGTAGTAGAGGGAACAATTGAAAAGGAAATGAGAAAACCAGGGGAAAATTTTGGTAAAGAAACATTAACTATGGAAGAAAGAACTGGAAAGAGAATAAAAGGTTGGCACAATAGATACTAAATATTACTTAAATTAAAATGGGCCAAATGAAAGTTAGTGATTCAATGAGACAATAAGAAATATTAACACAAAGACTAAAGACTGAAAATAAAATAGAAGATAATAGGTATTATTTCATATAAAAAATTGACATGGAAAACAAATACAGGAGATAATTTAAGAATCACTGGACTATGAAAGCCACAACTAAAAAAAAGGCCCTAGACATGATATTTAAAGAAATTATAGATAAAAATTGCTCATATCTCTTAGAACCAGAGGGCTAATTGAAAATAAAAAGAATCCACCAGCTATCGCCTGAAAGAAACTCCAAAGCAAAAACTCCCAGGGCCATTGTAGTCAAAATCCAGAGTTTCCAGATCAAAGAAAAATACTATAAGCAATTAAAAAAAAGAGTTCAAGTACCAAGGATCAAGTCATGATCACTCAAGATTCAATAGCCACAATGAAAAAAAAGTAGAGAATTTGGAGTATGATATTCCAAAAGGCAGAAGACATAGGTTTACAACCAAAAATAAGTTATCCAGCAAAATTGAGTATAACTCTATGGAGGTGGGGGAAAATGAGCAAAGGAACTGCTAAGAATTCCTAATGAAAAGCTGAGAGCTGAGTAGAAACTATGAAATACAAACACAGGAGCCAAGTGAAACATTAAAAGGTAAAATACGAGGAAGCAGTCATAAGAATAGCAATCAAAAGGATGAATTGTTGACATTCTGATATAGGGAGTAGATACATATGTCCCTTCAGAACCCTACCTCATCATCAGAGGTCACAGAAGGAGTTAAATAAAGCAGAGGGCCTGGGAGTGGTTATGTTTTGATATCTTAAAAGAAAGGAAAGAGTGGGAGAAAGGAATACACTGAGGAGGGGAGAGCAAAAAGAAGATTATCTCACCTAATATGAGGATACAAGTAAGAGGTTATACAAACAAGAAGGAAGAGGCAAGCACAGTTGGCAACACTTGAACCTCACTTTTTGTCTCCTGGTCAAAGGAGGGAAAACTACACATGTAAGCAATCGAGTGTGAAAAATGTGTATGAACTTATGTAGGGTAAAGTGAGTAGAACCAAGAGAACAATTTATAGAACGCCAAAAACATTGTAAAGACAAAAAAATATTTGAAAGACTTAAGAACTCTGATCAATGCAATGACCCAGCATAATTCCTAAAGACTTTTGACAGAGGTAATGGACCTAAGACACAGAATGAGACACATTTTTTTGCATGGCCAATGTAAGAATCTGGTTTTTGACTATGCATATTTTATAAGGGTTTGGTTTTGTTTTTTGTTTTTTTTTTCTTTTTATGTGGAGCCTTGTTAATCAAAAGAATCAAATTTAAATTAAAGAATTGGAATATCACATTAACTCTTCTGAACTTCTCTTGTCCTCTTATACTTAAAATCAGCATTGGGGGAAATCTTTCAGGTAACATATGTAAAGCTGAAGCTATTGGCAGTGACCTCTAGCTCCTCAAAACCCTTCGTAAATTAGTCATGATTGACTTTTGTAATAGACATCAGATATTATGAGGGAACAAAACACTACTTTTCTAAGATTAAAAGAATCCATTTAAATAGTTTTAATTAGATCTATGATCCAATTCATCGTAGGGTAACAGTTATAAGCTACTGCTATCTCCATTGGTTTATTATAGGAATGGACTGACAGACGTACATCCATTTTTTCTTATAGAACAAAAGGGCTATTGGTGAAAGCAAGTTTTAGTTTTGTTACCTAAAAGCTTCTGGTTGGGCGCACAAATCATTGCCTTCTTCAGAGTAAGTAATCAGAAAGGAAAAAAAAACCTAACTTGGTATGTACAGAAACAATCCTATCACTCTGCCCTGACCTAGACCAAAAAGTCATAATATATTTGAGAACAACTCTGATTAACTAAGTATAATACAGGTTTGTAAAATTATAAAATTTGAGTTATAATATTATTTCCCTGACCACAAACTGTTGTTTTCAAAATATCGCTGTACTTATAAAGCCCTGTATCAAATATTCTGTTTTTTTAAATACTGTTGATATATAAATTGGCTTAAGAAAATTACATTGATTTCTTCTTGCAAATAAGCCTGACTTCACAGCTAATTTTTTATGTATGTTCTACTGGTGACCTCTCCAATTTTAATATTGTATTATTTCTTGTAGTGTACTACATGTAAATAAAGGTGAACTAGAGAGTAAAAAAGTTAGTTTTAATAATTTTTCTAAAAAACTTGTTGATTATCTTTTGATCACCCTATATCTCTCCTCACTTCACTATCAGGTACCTAGAAAGAGTCACCTGAAGTAATTGCCACCATTTCCTCAAAACCCAATCATTTCTTAACTTCTGGTAACCTGGCCTCCAAACTCACCATTCTAAAGAAATTGCTCTCTCAAAAGTAAACAAATACTAGATAACTGATAAATCAAAAGGCTTTTACTCAGTCCTCATCCTCCTTGACTTCTCTCCATCTTTTTGGCCTATAGATTTTCTCATCCCTTGCTCTTTAAGAAACAACCTCTCCTAGTCTTCTCCTACCTGCATGACTATCTTTTTAGTTCCCTTTGCTGATCCAGCATCCATATCTCGTCCACTAACCACACATCTCTCTCAAGGCTCTGTCCTGGCTCCTCTTTCTTTTCTATATATATTCAGTGATCTCATTAGCTTCCATGAATTTACCTTTCACCACTATCTAAATTATTCCCAAGTCTATACGGGATTGAATGAATAAATGAAAAAGCCTTCCACCCAAGCAACTATTTCTTCCCTATTCATAAGAATCAGATCCAGAATAGAAATTCCTCTTGTTGGATCTTCCACCTTTTGATGGGTGAAATTACCGCTATTAATGATGTAATTATATATAATTGTATGTAATATAGTTACATATAATAATTGTAATGATAGCTAACTTATAACACTTTAAGTTTTGCGAAGTGCTGTACATACGTTATTTAATTCTCTCAACTCTGGGAGGTAAGATGATGCTATTATAGACTCACTTTACACATGAGGAAAGAGAGAAAGAAAACTTAAGTGGCTGGTCCAGGATCATACAGCTACTAAATGTCTGAGGCAGGATTTGAACTCAGGTCTTCCTGATACTAACGTCAGCTCTCTCTCCTCTGTAACACGTAGTTTAAGGCCTTCCCTCTCGATTATTTCCAATTTATCCTGTATATCATTTGTTTTTACATAAATTGTTTGCATGTTTTCTCCACCACTAGACTGGGAGATCCTTGAAAGCAGGAACTGTCTTTTATCCTTCTTTGCATCCCCAATACTAATACAGTGAGTGGCACATAGTAGGCACTTAATAAATATATATTAATTAACTGACCTGGGAGTCTTGATTATCACTAAAGAAAGTCACAAAGTTATTAACTGATGTACTTTTGGCAGAGAGGGAGCTCAAGTAGGTATATGCATAAATTAAACCCCCCATAACTACCAGAGCATAGCTTTGTGCCAGAATTATAATCTATTTCCTGAACTCCTCATCTATTTCTCTTATCTGCCTAGGTAGCCTATATTATATTTCAATATCAAAATAACTTCTATTTCTCCCTCCTTTGGTATTTCACCCAAATACTCAGTCATGCTTCCCCCAACCTCCTAGTTCCTAAATTCCTTCACATGAGCATATGTTCTTAATATGTAATACTATCCCACTCTACCACTTCCTCTACCTATCCTGTTGCTTTTGAAGGAGCTATGCCAGTCCACAGCCATGGTCTAACCATGGGTTCTGTTCCCCTAAATCTCAGTGATACCAATGAAGTCAATGCATCTCCCAGTTTGAGGATCCAGAGTTCTCGATTGTTGCCTAAACTTTGTATAATTGTTAACTTTAAGACTATACCCTGGTAGTCTTCTCTCTTTCCAATTCTTTTAAGTTTAAAGGTTTTTGATAAAATATATAATGACAGTTGACAAGTATAGTCTTTAAGGAAATATTTTTAATTCCCATTCTTGCTGTACCACTTTGGTAAATACTCCTTTTAAAACCTAATTGGAATCTGGCAGGGGCAGCTAGGTGGTGCAATGGATAGAGCACCAACCCTGGAGTCAGGAGGACCTGATTCCAAATCCAGACTCAGACACCTGACACTTACTGGCTGTGTGACCCTGGGCAAGTCACTTCACCCCAATTGCCTCACCAAAAGGAAGGAAAGAAGGAAGGAAGGAAGGAAGGAAGGAAGGAAGGAAGGAAGGAAGGAAGGAATCTGACTTGCTGATATTAAAGGAAACAATAATATTGGTGGGCAAATATGAACAGCAGTTACTAGAAGCTCAAGTCAATCAAGAAAAACCCTTTGAACCTTGAAAGGAGTAGTAGTCAGCTAGTCTCTGAATATGGAAATAGGAGCTGGTAATGAAGTCCCAAAGGAGGTACTTTACATATACACTAGATGCTTAATAAATATTTGTTGGATTGAATAGGAAAATACAGGTGTTTACAAACTTCACTATGGTAGCAAAAAACAAAATGTGGGGGCGGCTGGTTGGCGCAGTGAGTAAAGTGCCGGCCCCGGGGTCAGGAGGACCCGAGTTCTGTTCTGGCCTCAGACACTTAACACACACACACACACACAAAATTAGCCATGTAACATGTAACCTTGGGCAAGTTACTTAACCCCAATTGCCCTCCACAAGGCAAAAAAAAACGTGTTCAAATGAACCATAAAAGAATTGGGTTAGACAAAATGGAAGAATTTTTAATCAAATCAATCAACAATAACTTATGTGTCATAGTAGACATAAAAATTATATTAAGTGCTGGGGAAATCATAACAAAAATGAAATAATACTTGCCTTCAAGGAGATTACATTCTGTTGAGGAAGACATGTTACTGTGTATGCACATACACATATACATGAGTTTCAAAGATTTTAAAGTTTTATATATGTGTGTGCGTTGCATAATAAATATAGTGGAATGGGGGGGCATTAGCAGTTAAGGGAATCAGAAAAGTATCATACAAAACAGGTGGTGCTTAAGCTGACCTATGAAAGAAGCTACAAGACAGAGGTGAGGATATAATCAAATTGAGGCATGGGAATAACCTGCTGAAGAAAGATTTGAGGCAGGGAGAATGATCAATCAGTATGCTATGAGATACTGTTCAGTTAAGAAGTGATGAGGGCTAGAACTAGAGTGGTAGTCATTATGCGAGTTGAGAGAAGGGTACAGATGGGAGAAATAACTGTGTAGGAAAACTAGTTTAGACTAAATATGCAGGGTAAGGCAGAGTAAGGAGTCAGCAAAACCTAGATGAATGGAATGACGATGGTTCCCTCAACAAAATAATTTGTTAAATGTTGGATTTGGCTATTGAGAGAGGCTGTAAAATATCCTCTTTCACAGATCTCTAAAACTTATGTAAATTTGAAAAGATAGCTATTGTTTTGTGAGGAATCAACTACCTTAGCAAAAAGGGGGAGAAAACAGTTCATAATTACTGAGAGAATTTTCCATTTGTTGTAAATTTAAAAAGTCTTCTATTGTAATTTTGTAATATATAATTTGGGCCTAAAAAAGTAACAAAAAAACCTGTAACAGAAGCCAGGAGACTTGGGTTCTCATTCTGCTGCAGCTGCCAATACTTTGGTCACGTTCATATCTTTTCTTAGGCTTCAATTTCCTCTTCTGGACCATTGTGAAGCCACTGTCAATTATATCTGAAAAATTATGGAGAATGGGCAAAGTACCACAGCGACTATAGAAGGGTAAATTTTGTCCTTGTTATTTTAAAAAGTGAAGAGAATAGAATATGCAAAGTATAGGCCAGTGAACTTGACTTCAATTCCAGGGAAACTTTCAAAATAAGACACTGAAGAGATTGATAATGAACTTATAAAAGAAATTCCAAACTATCCTAAAGAGCCTACCCAGCTTCATCCAGATCATGCTGTACCAGATCAATCTCATTTCCTTTTATAAAACAATGTTAATAAACAATCAGGTCAAGGAATGCTACATAGTTTACTCAGACTTTAGCAGAGCATATAATAAAGTATTTCAACCTGTTTTTTTCTAATAGTCTTTAAGTATTTGAAGGGTCCTCACATAGAAGAGGGATATAACTTGTTGTTTTGGCCCCAGAGCGTAAAACTGGGGCCCTCTAGTTCATGGATTTGCAGAAGCAAATTCAATTTTTAAAAATAAAAAAACAAATAAAAACCTCCCTAAAAACTGGAGCGTTCCAAAAGTAGGATGGACTAAAAGGAAACATGGTCTATTGAATACAGCTCACCTCAGAGACAGCACAGCTGAGTTCAGCTGTGACATGTTGACTGTGGCACAGCACCTGGGTAATGCACAGACACGAGAGGTCAAACAGTTACTGACCTACATCTATAAGTTTTTCATCAAGAGCTCCCTCTATCGAACTGCAGATCCAAGCCAAAAATAAAATAAAATAAACCAGCTAGTGGAATGGGATGACCATTTGTCTAATATATTACAGAAGTGATTCCTTTTTCAGGAATAGTTTGCACTAGACACCTGCTAAGTGCCTTCTAACTCTAAAATTATCTGATTTAGTAATATAAGACCAGGTGGAAAGGCAGCATGATTCACCTGAAACTTTTACTTTGGACTCAAAAGGACCTGGATTTGAATGCTGACTAACTCTGACCTCAGGAGAGTCACTTTCCCTGTAAAATGAGTGTGGATTAGATAATTAATCCCTAGGATCCCTTCCACTCAACCAATTTTAAGAAAAATGTGAACACTTTTGCATTGTTTCATAAAGCCTTATTTTTTTGCTTTTCAGATTTTGAAAATCCATAAAAACAAATCCCCCACTAATGTCTTATCATGGGGTTGAAGTGACCATGAATTCTTTAAATGAATGCCAAATTTAATTTGATGGATCCTATGAAGCATAAAAGGATGTGAATAAGAGCCAAGAAAAGAAACTGATGTCTGTCATTTGAGGACTAGCCAAACTGAGTTCAGAAAGACTGACTATCTACCAGAGGCAATTTTTTTCCTTTTTTTCTTTTTTTTTTTTGCCCACAGCAATTCATTATGCAATCTAAGGTGTGGAAGGGTTGAGATTTATATCTGTAAATGAAATTCACTAAGAGAAGATAATATTGAATAAAAAGAGCAATGTGCAAATACTACACAGTCCCCATTCATGGGAGAATATGTTATGAAACTACCCACTCATGGAGGAGTACTGGGCTCTCCACCTCTGAGAAGGAGTCATGTGGGCTAAAAAAAGCAGCCTCTAGAGGGGATTTCTGAAATGGCCCAAACCTCTGTGGTCAGATGCTGAATTTCCCTAGAGATGTCACTTGAAGTATGTCAGCATTACAATATCTGCTTACTAACTCATTTACACACATTGCTTTGTACATAGCTAAATAAATTAAGTAGTGATTACATACCTTAAAAGCGCAAATGTGTGCACGTGTGTGTGTCCATGTGGCAGAAGGTTCATGATATATTCTGTTCCTTAATATTGAGTAAAAATGAAAGATTAATGTGGAGCACTGGATTTTGGAATCAAAGAACCAGAGGTCAAATCTCAGCTCTACTACTTACTATCTGTGTGACCAAGATCAATTCACTTAACCTCTCTAGCTCTCAATTTCCCTATCTGTAAATTGAGGGGAGACTCAGGCCAGCAAAGATGGCAAAGTAGGAGGAAGCAATACCGCCTATCTCTCCCAACAACTACTCTACCAACTATCTAAGAAGAGTGCCAAACCAAGCAGTGATAAAGAAATACAAAGAAAAGCCACAGTAGTTCACTTTCCCAGCCCAAGATCACAAATTCAGATCACAGGCAAGCAAATATGGAAAGAATAGTAGAACAGGGGCCAGCAAGCAGCTCTGCTGCAGAGGTACTGGGACTTTAACTCAAATGCACAGACAGGTGGAGGGTCCACAGCTCTACCACTCTAACCCCTGATCAGATGGTGAATTCAACCCATGGGCACAGACCAGGGTTGGCCCAGTAGCTCTGTCGTTCTGACCTGGAGCTGTATCTTTGACTCTGCCTAGGGATAAGGACCAAGGCAGGGCCTACAACAATATTGTTCTAAACCTGTAAAGTCTTCCAGCTAGCTGACGGAAATAGAGGCCAGCAGCTGTGTACTGCTGTACCCCGATCTACAACAGGGCAAGAGTACAATTGCAAGACAAGATCTGGAGGCTGCAAAGCTCAGTCTAGGAAGGCAGCAAATCAGACCACACCCTCTAGATCAAACCATTTGGGGCTCACTAACAGTTTGCAGATCTATGACCTGAGCTTCCCCTAATATTCTTGAGGAGCACAGCATTGAATACCTAAGAGAATGAAGCAATAAGACCCACTGATAATACAGATCAGCACCATACAGGGTCTCAACATTCCCTCCAGAAGTGCATAGAGACTGGTCCTAACAAAGTCCCAATCTGTAAAATGAATAAGCAACAACTACAACTATGACAAATAATGCTGCACCCCATCTGCCCCCAAGGAGCTATTAGGGAGAAAAAGTAGCCTAAGACAAAAATTCAGAAGACAATAACTTCCAAAGATCTACAAGTAAAATATCAAAGAAAAATCCAGATTGGTCACAAAATCAATTAGAATTACTTGGAAGGGAAGGAGGCTAGGAGAAGGAAGTAAAATTAACAGCTATTATAAAACCAAATAAAAGCACTGAAAAATAGAACAGAAGGTAGGCTAGCTCATCCTCTCCTCTCCCCACATTTGGTATCATGCCCTTACCTGAGGGTGCTCTGTCCAAACAAAGGTAAATTATGAAGACTGAAACCTACACAGATACCTTGGGGTTTGCTGGCTCGATTTCTTTCCTAAAGATCATGCTTTGAACCCAATTCACTCTGGTTCTCATTGATTGGCCAACAATAATAGGTCCCTACTCAAACACCACTTAATGGTTACTTTTGGGGGCCTGATGGCTCAGAGTAAACATAAATAGTAATTGTTTCTCTTTTAGCCAGAAACCCTGAGAATCTTCTCCTCCCAATTTGGTTTTTTGTTTTGTTTTGTTTTTGTTTTTATTAAAGAGGCCATCACTGGGCTCATTTTTTAAACAGCTCTAGTCACTGAATAAACTTGCTTCAGTCAAAGTGAGAACTCAGGAAAGACCTTAGCTTAAGAAGGCCAAGGTCTTCCACTGCATCCTGGGCCATCTCCAGTTATTCTGATCTATGTCTGAGCACTGGACCCAGATGGCTCTGGAGAAGAAAGTGAGGCTGGTGACTTTATATATTCCTTCCTCATTTAAATCCAATTTACTTTCAAGTCATGGCATCAATTTCCTGAAGTCATGGTCCCCTTCAAGAATGAAGGACAAATCACACAATTCCAATACTACTACAAAAGTTAATTCCAATACTACAAAAATGAGAGGAAAATAGATCCAAACGTTTTCTATAATGCAAATATAGTCTTGATATCTAAACCGTGGAGATTCAAAACATAAAAAAAATGTATAGATCAATAACACTAATCAACACCAACACAAAAATTTTAATTCTTTGCCATCAGTAGAAAACATGAGGACTATAGGTGAAGAATGTTGCATACACTGTCAGAGGTACTATGTTAGTTTATTGAACTTAACCATTTTTATTTGTTATAAGGGAGAGTTAAATGTGGGGGTAGTAGAGGAAAGGAGCAATCCTAGATCTAGGAATGACTGTGTTGTAAAACAAAAGGTTTTACTAAAAAATTTTAAAATTATTCAGATAAACAAATGTGAATAGTAGATTACTTGCTTTAACAATATGCTGAGAATCGCAATGAATAAAACACTAAGCAAGGCCACTAAAAGCCTTTGCCAGTGTCATGGAAATTATACTGTATAAACCAAGGATCTCTTACTGATGGCAATGTTCTTCAAATAGTACTTTTTATAATGGTTTCATACTAACTATATCAAGTCCTAAAACCTTATATAAAGCCTCCTTAATCAAATATGCAGCATTTTTAACTGACCTTTGCATATATATATATATATATATATATATATATATATATATATATATATATAACCAAAAATGATTTGATGGACTACAAAAAGAAATCAAGAACTTTGTCTTTGGGACTTCTTGGCCATTCAGCTGCCTGACAGAATGCAAATAATGCAACTCCCACATATCAACTCCTGCAAAACCGAAGTCCACAAAAACTAATGAAAAAAATTCAATGAGAAACTACAGTAAGTGACTCCTTCTACACCAAAACTGTACCAAAAGTCCTCTGGAAGTCCAAGGGCAATTTGAAATGGGACCACCAGAAAAGCAGCCTCTCAGCCTGATCAGAGACCCCTGGAAAGTTGAAAAGCTTTATGCCTCAGGCTGCAATGGCGGAGGGATCTCTTGAGAAAGCCCCAGCTTGTCCAGAGATCAGCAACAATCAAGGACCAGTCTGGCATAACAGCACTCAAGCCTGATCCTCTCCGGTCTACTTGCTCTGAGGTCCCTAACAATCTGTACTGAGAAGCCAGAGACGTCCCTGAACATCCAACACTCAACAATCAAGGGTGATCTAAGCCTGGGAGGTAAAAATAAGCACAGAAACCTAGTAAACCCAAGATAAGACCAGAAGGAGTGATGAGCACTCCACCCAAAAGCACACCAGGGGACAAAGGCTGACCCTGGCACAAAGCCTAATTTCAAGACTGATGACTGGTTTGATATACATATATCATTGATATCAGAAAAAACATAATTCTGCAATAAATTCTCATCAAGAAAAGAAGAACTAAGGCAAATAGGATAGTGACTTGCTGCAATGGTAATGGGAATTTGAAGATCTTCCCTGCCCCCTAATAAGCCCAATGTAATCACATGGAGCCTAAGGTGGGAGGAGTTTGCTGAAGAGTGGAGCAGAGACCACAGGAGTCAGAGCAGTTAGAGCTAGATGGAGAAGACACACCAAAGCAGATAGCTAGGCTTGTGAGTGTTTGTGGGAAGGCTAAAGGATGGTGTGACTCCCTGCTGTGCTATGGTGTATTAACTTCTTTGTTGCTATGATCAGTTTGGTTTCCTGGTATTGGGATTTGGCTCTTTCATGTCTGAATGAATGTTTTGCTTCTGTTTATATATGGAGAGTCTGTTATATTTTGCAACTGAGAACTATGCTGGCATCTTCACAGCTGCTGTTATCAGCTGTGAATATTACATTGGCACTACACTTGCCCAGGGTCACACAGCTTGTAAGTGTCTGAGGCCAGATTTGAACTCAGGTCTTCCTTACTATAGGCCCAGGACTCTACCCTGTAGTGTGTAACTGCTATTCTTACACACTATTCCCTGCCATGTACTCTTCAATTGAGGGACACTGGCCTTTCTATTTCTCCTTCTCTCAACTCCAGGCATTTTCACTAATTAACTCCTATGCCTAGAGTTTTCTCACTCCTCATCTTCACATACTGGCATCTTTTGCTTCTTTCAAGTATACCTAAAATCCTATAGAAAGCTTTTTCTAACGCCTCTTGATTCTATTACCTTCTTTTAACTATTTCCTATTTATCCTGTATATAGCTTGTTTGTCCACAATTCTTTGCTTTCAGTCTTCCCATTAGACTGTGACTTCCTTAAGGTCTTGCCTCTTTTTGTACCCTGAGTACTTAGCATACACAATGCCTGACATAATGACTGACTACTTAAGATCTAAAGATTGACAAATGAGTACATCAGAGAAAACACCAGCCAGTATCAAAGATCATTATAAATCTAGAAATCTCCAAAAGGAGTATGTCATTGCAAAACAACTACAGAGAAGCATAGGAAAAATGGATTTTCCGTAAGGAGTATGTAAATATCTAGAAGAAATGAAGTATAAGATTTTAAAATTAAATAAAAGCTCTTGAGGAAAGAATTAGAAGGAGAATAAATAACTTGGAAGAGAAAGTAATCTATCTTACCCAAGAAACAGAATCAATGAAAACTAGCATAGACAAAACAGAAATCAATGACTCCATGGAATAGCAAGAATTATTAGAACAAAATCAGAAGACTGAAAAAAAAATAGAAGAAAACATAAGCTATAGTATATAAAAAACAACTGATCTAGAAATCAGATTAAGGAAAAACATTATAAGAATAATTGAATTCTCTAAAGGTCATGATTTTTTTTAAAGCCTAGACATTATATTTCAAGAAATCATAAGTGAAAACCATCCAAAATAATTAGAAACAAAAGGGCAAGAGAAAGATAGAAAAAATTCATTGATCTCCTCCTAAAAGGAGAGGCAAAAATAAAAATCCCAGGAATGTCCAAGCAAAAGTCAAGAGCTTTTTGCTCTCAAAGAAAAAAATATTGCAAGGCAGCCAGAAAGATGCAGTTCAAATACCAAGGAACCAGAGTCAAGATCACACAAGAGCTGGCAGCTTCTACTAAAAACTAGAGAATAAAAAAATTCCAAGCAAAAGATATACTTACAACCAAGAATAGCTTTCTTTTCAAAGCTGAGTATAATCCTACAGGATGAGAAAGTAGACCTTTAGTGAAAGAGGATTTTCAAACATTTCTGATGAAAAGACTGGAGCTAAGTAGGAATTTTGAAATACATATGCAAGAGTCCAGAGAAAATGTAAAAGTAAGTCTATTTCAGCTATTGAAAAGGGTTGTATGATGATGTAGTCCTAATATTTAAGGAGAAGAGAAGGAATGTACCCTTTCAGAAACTTACTTTAAAAAAAACCCTCCAAAAAAGAGACCAAAAAAAGAACTTTACTTCAGTAGGTATTGAGGTAGTTAAATAGAAAGAACAGAGGTTCTAGGGGTGGATAGATTCTATTCTCAGGGTTTAAAGAGGGGAAAGAGAAAGGAGGACAAAAGGAGGAAGATACTAGTGTAGAAAGGAGGAAGAAGGGGGTAGAACTTGGTGTTTAACATAATTGTGGTGCATTAAAGGAGTACACAAAGATGAAGGAATGGGGGGAGTGAGTATAAGAACTTTCCTCATATGAAACAAAGGAAGGTAAAATATACATACATATAGACACACAAAAAGTATACTGTAGAAATGTCCTCAACGCAATGGGGAAACAAGCATGGCAAAGAAGAGAGTCAGGAGAGGGTTAAGAGGGAGTGTAGATAATACTGAGATAGATATATATATATATATATATATATATATATATGCATATATATATATATATATAAAACTTCCTATTATAAAGGGGAGATTAAAAAGGAAATCTTAGAACTAGAGTTGAAGAGGGTGTCTTAGGTTGCCTTTTAAACAACTGGTGAAGGTGTAAAATTAAGGCATATGAATGTAACTGGATATTATTGTACCATAAGAAAACACAGGTCTATTTCAGAGAATCCTGAATAGCATGAACTGATGAAGAGGGAAGTATGACAGCAATTATTTTTATTCAAGGACAGCAGTACTGCAAAGAAAAAACTCAGAAAGATTTAAGAACTCTGATCAATGCAATAACCAAGGACCCCAAAAAGATCCGTGAGGAAGCATGTCAGCCACCTCCTGACAAAAAGTGATGGACACAAGGTGCAGAAAGAAAAATACATTTCTGGGCAGGGCCAATGAATAGATCATTTATTTGATTATGCTTATGTATGACAAGGGTTGTTTTTTTTTTCCTTTTTCTTGATTTTTAATGGTGGCAGTGAGAGAGAGGTTAACTATAGATATGTCAAATAAAATAGGGCTATTGAAACATTTTTAAATGCACAAAAAAGACCAAAAGGAAGTTTAGAGAGAAGCACAAACAGGGCAGTTATGAAAGTAGAATTTATTACTGGGGCAACTAGGCAGCACAGTGAATAGAGCACCTGTCCTGGAGTCGACCTGAGTTCAAATCTGACCTCAGACACTGAACACTTACTAGCTGTGTGACATTGGCAAGTCACTTAACTCCAATTGTCCTGCCTTCTCCCTCCAAAAAAGAACAAAAAAGACTCTTGTGTTCTGTTATGTACATGAAAATGCTCAGCTTTTTTGGTGTTTAAGTTCAAAATTTTTTTTTAAAAAAAAGCTATGAGATCATAACATTTGAATATGGAATTCAAAAATAAAATGGGTACAATAGTGTCTTGTGTTTCAACTATACACTGTTAAAGAATGTGATATAGTGTGTTACTTCTCTTTTTTATAAGTATACAATTGTCTTGAGTCTTTAAGCATACTGCTCAATCAGAAATAATTGTAAGTTTTTACAATGAATATTAGCTTACATTTATCCTGCTATGACTTTTGAATATTCAACTTATTCTTTTTTAAGCTCTTTGTGGCTCTCTAGTTCAATGTCAAACATTTATTTTCAACAATGAATTGGCAAAGAAATTTGTTACCAAAAAATTCCCTAGTGATAACACTGTTCAATCGTTTTATGTAGCAGTACTTTTTTCGATGCATGAGTTATGTTTTTATACCTATTGTTACCAAAGGAAAAAAATTTCTCCTAAATATTTGCCTGAGGTTAAACCTAGATTTCATGAAATACAGTATTTTCAACTTGCATAGAATTATATACCCTTCTCATAAAGGATTAGACAACCTGGGCCTGCTGTAAATTATAGTTTCATTTAAACAAAAAAAATTTTTTTTCAACAAGACATATAACAAGTTGGAAAATCAGTTTGAAAAAGGTGCCATAGGCGATGGTCATTATGATGAAACTAAAAATCAAAGTGTACTGCTTTAAAATGGAAGATTTCAGCTTTTCCCTGGCACTGAAGAATGCACTTATCTACATCTAAAGTTATGCTTAAAGTTGCACAAGGATTTTAAAACCACCCTGTGTAATTCAAATATGGTATGTTAAAATAAAGATACTTTTTATAACACATAGAAATTCAACATAAAAGTTCAGTGTCTGACATGAGAGAACAGGGAAGTGTGAGAGATTTCAGGTTTCTATCAGGGATAAAAGCTAAAAATGGAACTGAATAGTTTCAGGACTTCCAATAATGAATTAGATAAAATCTTGCCTTTTCCTCAACCTCCCCTATTTCAACTATCTGATAAAGAAGACTCATAGGTCAAAAGGATTTATACACATTCAAAGAAAGAATGGCAGTGTGGTATAATGGAAAGAACAGTGGAATTGGACCCAGGAGACCTGGGCTTGACTTTCCCAGTGCTAACACTGGACCTGACAGATTGACTTCAGACATTTAATAGTTGTGGAACCCTGCAAATCGTGTCACCCCCTTAGAGCCTCAGGTGCTTCATCTGTAAAATGGAGAAAATAATTCATAGACCTTCAAAGGGTTACTCTTAAGGAAATTACTTTGAAAATCTTAATACATTATCAGTAAGGAGCTCAATCAAAAGCACTCAATTAAAAAATACAAACTTGAACAAAAAACTCCTAGATTGCAGATAAATGCTCTGCTTCAATATTTGAAACTAATCAAATTACTCAGTTGAAAATAAATGATTTTCACAATCCTTAGCATCTCCTCTTCTAAAATTTAAAATAAATCTAGTTGAGATAAGATGAATAGTATTTATATACAAATATCAAATATTTGGTGAGCATTTGGAGAGCAAACAGAAACAGTCCTAATCCCAATCATACACTATACTGGGAAATGTCAATGTATTTAAATGTTTAAAATTATACATGGAATATTTCACTTGAATACTGTCCTTTAAACAAGTAGTTATTTGTATTCCAGTAATATTAAACAGCAATAATTCAAAACAGGCAACAATCAACCTAAGAAATTTTTGAAAGTAAATCACATATTGCAATAGGTCTAAGTTTGGCTCCAGGAATCTTAAGCTGCAGACATTTATGAGAACTGCAAAATTGAAAAAAAAAAAAAACATCAGAGGCCACTGAGTCTAAATCATATCAGAATAAAATCCCCTCTATAACAAACCCGATAAGTAGCCAACTCCTCTTTGGGAAGACTGTCAATGCAGGGAACCCACTATCTTATGTAGTTCTAAAAAGTTCACTTTGAGATAGTTCTAAATTGTTATTAAATACTACTTTATATCAAGCCTAAATGGTTTTCCTTGCACCTTCCATCCAAGTTGCAAAGTTTTACTCTCTAATGTGAAACATAATAGTCCAACACAAATCATCTATGATACTCTACAGGGGTGGGGAACCTGCAGCCTCGAGACTACATGTGGTCTTCTAGGTCCTTGGGTACGGCCTTTTGACTGAGTCCAAGTTTTACAGAACAAATCCTTTTATTAAAGGGATTTATTCTGTGAAGTTTGGATTCAGCAAAGGGCCACACTTGGGGACCTAGAGGGTCATGTGTGGCTTGAGGCCGCAGGCTCCCCACCCCTGACTAGAACTACACAACAAACTCCAGTTTGGCCTGAGCAGGAGAGAGTGCAGTGGTGCAATCAGCCTCCCTAATTCTGGGCACTATGCCTTTCTTAATGTAGTTGTAGCATATGTCACATGCATGTATGTCGCCACATCACACTGTTGCCTCATATCAAGCTTAAAGAAAGCTGACCCAAGGTGTTGTTTTTTTCACATGACCAGCTGTCCAGTCACACCTGCCAAACTGTGAATTTGTAGAACTGTTTTGTTTTTTTAAATCCAAGTGTAACACTTTACATTTATCCCTGAAAATTTTTACCTTATTAGATTCTACTCAATGTTCCAGACTGTCAAGATCTCTGGGATCCCAATCCTGTCGTCTAGTGTCTTAGCTCTTCTTCGCAACCTCATGATGTTTGAAAATTTTATAAGTGTGCCATTTATGCCTTTATCCAAGTCATTAGGAAAAAATATGAAATAACAATGGGTCAAACAAAGATCCCTAGGGCGCTGCACTGGAGATGACCTTCCATGCAGGCATTAAATGATTACTCTTTGAGTCAAGAAAAAAAGAGTTCTGACTAGAACCAACTTTACTGTTGACTAGTACCTCTCTTTCCATCTTTTCTTCAAAAGAAACACTGTCAAATACTTTTGGAAAAATTTAGGAAAACTATATTAACACAATTCCACTGATCTACCAGGTTAGCTATGCTTCAAGAAAGGAAACAGGGTTAATTTGGCATGATCTCTTCTTGATGAAGGCTTGTAAGATCTTTTTTTTTTTTAAGCAATTGGGGTTAAGTAACTTGCTCAAGGTTACACGGCCAGGTATTTCTGGGTGGGTGCTAAGTGTCTGAGCCCAGATTCAATCCCAGATCATCCCGACGCTGGGGCTAGTGCTCTTACTCACTGTGCTACCTGGCTGCCCAGCTTGTAGGATCTTTGCAGTCATTTCCTTCTCTGGAGGATCACAAACCACCACCATAATAACACAGTTTAGAATGAAAGTAATGCTATAGTTTGACTATAGTTTCATGTATGAAAGATTTTCTGTTGTCATTATTATACTATGTGTAGATGTTTCTTTATCTATCCTTCACAATCTGTATTTCTCCTTTTCTTTGCCACTCTTCCATCTCATACCTTATTTCTCTAGTCATACTCTCTATTCTCTCCTTTTGCCCTCTATCATTTTTAATTGGACAGAACAGAGGAGTCAAATATTTTGTTTTATTTTAGATTATTTCCTGTTGCTAGTGTGTTTTCAATGGATGAAACATTTTATACTTCTCTCTAAATAATATCAACTATAATTCAAGTTGCTTTATATTTATATGAACCTTGAGTGATTTTTTTTTCCTGTGGGTCAGTAGGAAGAAAGGAAAGAAAAAAAAATTCCTGTCATTTTTCTAAACATACCCAGTACTCAATAAACATCATAAGACCAATTCTAATTTCCAATTAATATTTTTGGCACATAGGTTTCATGTATGATTGATTGGAAAAGTAAATCTGTTATCAGAAGAGATAGTGGAGCTGGTGATAATAGCAAAATGAAGAATAATGGATAGCATAAGGACTATATTGGTGCCAATAAAATGCGAAAAAGACAGTGAAAATTGGAAAGATATTCTATGGAGAAGAATACAGGTAAAAATTCTTCACAGAATAATAAGGCATGAATGGGTTGTGATTTTCACCAATGGAAGGAATGCCAATACTGATGAGATAGCAATTCCACTGAAGTTAATTTGCAGTACAGGAGTATCTCCCTTTAGATAACAGCAATATTTAAAAGGTTTTCAGATAAGTCAAAATTATTTAAATTGAATCCTATTTTAAATGAACTTAAGGAGTTGGCTATTTAAAGAAGCATTGTAACCCCTAGATGTATGGGGTTTTTTTGCTTGATCAAACTTTTTCATTCCAATGAATGAATCAATCACCAAACATTTATTAATCATATTTAGAATTTACCAACTGCTTGAATTCAGCCAGTTTTCAATATATTTTGATTATCTGAAATATTCTTCCAGTTCATCCCAATTGTACTCCACTTAGAGCCTCAAGATTAAGAAATGCAATTTCTTTATTTAAAAACAATCAATTATGCCCAGGTCATCACATCTCACATCAGACAGTGCTACATTATTTAATTATTCAATCAACTAACATTTATCAAGTACCTCCTTGGTCTTCAGCATTGTGCTTGGTACTAGGGATACAAACAAAATATGAAATACTCCATGCCTTAGAGGAGTTTACAATACATACAGAAAAATAATATGTTTGTGTGTATGTACAGCATATATACAAAATAAACACAATGCAATTTGAGAGGAGTCAGTAGTATCTAGGGGAAATCAAGAAAGAGTTCAAAAAATTTTCATAAGTTTCTTTGATGAAGCTCTCATTTCCCAGATATATAAGGATCAGATTTAAATTTATAGTAAGTCATCCCCATACTGAGCATTAAGGGATATGAATGGGAAATTTTCAAAAGAAAAATCTAAGATATCAATTAGCCACATGAAAATATTCTCCAAATCACTAATAAGTAGAAAAATGAAAATTAAAGCAACTCTGAGGTTCTTTGTCATGCCTGTCATATTAGCAAAGCAAACCAAAAAGAAAATGACAAATTTTGGTGGCTGGGGGAAAATAGACTTATTAATGCTCTGATGAGAGGGCTATAAATTGGTGGCTAGGTAGAGGTGAATAGAGCATAGGCCCTGGAGTCAGGAGGACCTGAGTTCAAATTCGGTCTCAGACACTTAACACTTACTAGCCATGTGACCTCGGGCAAGTCAATTAACCCCAAATTCCCCACCTTCCCCCCTCCAAAAAGCAAAAATAAATAAATAAATGAATTGAAGAACAATTTGGAACTGCACAAAAATTACTAAACTGTACATATCCTTTGACCTTTCAATACCACTATTAAGACCTATTCCCCAAAGAAATCAAAGGTGGGAAAAGATCCATATATACAAAAAAATATATATGTAGTACCTCTTTTTGTAATGACAAAGAAATGGAAACTAAAAGAGTGTCCATCAATTGGGCAAGGGCTGAACAAATTATGGCATATGAATGTAAGGGAATACTATTATGCCTTAGGAAATGATGAAAAGGGATGATTTCATAGAAACCTAGGGAGATTTGTATGAACTGATGAGAAGTAAAATAAACAGAAGCAAAAGAACAATTTATATAAAACCAGCAACATTGTGAAGATGACTTTGAAGGACTTATGACTTCTAATCAATGTCAACCTTGTTTCCAGAGGTCTAATAATGAAATATACTACCCACTTCCTAACAGAGAGGTAAGTGATGGACTTAGGGTGCAGAATGAGAAATTTGGCTTTGGACATGACTGTGAGGATTTTTGTTTGACTGTATGTTCAAAGTATTTTGTTTTTCTTTTTTTCTTTTTTTTTTTAATTGGGGCTAGAGCTGATGGGAGGGAAATAAAATAAATGCTTACATTTGAAAATAGTAAAATAAAAAAGCTTTATTTTTTCAAACATGATTTCTATGTGCAAAGAACTGTCTTAAGTCATGGAACCATAAACAGAAAAGTATGTTAAAATTGTATCTTCTTGTGGTCCCCCCTCTTCTAGTCAGTACAGTAAGTTTATAAAGTTTTATAAAGCCAGTATAAAAGAGCAATACAAGGAAATAAGATTGCAAAGGGAACCCTGTAAATCACATAGGAACCATCCCAAAGATCAAAATGTAACTTATAAAGTGTATCACATAGTAACCCAAATTCACATCCTTGTGCCGAATCAGTGGAAGCCATCTTGGTGATACTGCCAGGACGATATGCAAATCTCACATAAGTCCCAGACATCCACATTTAAGACCAGCAGAATACCAAGAGTGGCTGATAATTCTGAAAGTGGACATGTTAACTTTCAAGTTTAACCAACAACTTTGAGATGAATTGGATATGTTAATTAACTAATCTCAAGGTGGTACAGATAAGAATTAGTCTGTTCCTCCCAAAAAACCTACTGAAATGAGACCTCAAATTCCTCCCCCTTCCTCCTGCCCCAGCCCTCTTCCATCTCCCTCAGGCAGATGCTGCTGAGTGGCTCCAACTCTAATTCACAATTCTGTGATACTCTCAGCCCCTCCCCCAACCTCTTCCATTTGGCTGCCTGCCTTCCTTCACCATCCCCTCACCTGTCCCCAGGCCATCGGCCTCTGTATCCACTTCACCACTTGTATTTTCTGTGCTGTTTGCCCCCACACTAAACTGTACCTATCCTTTGACCTTTCAATACCACTATTAAGACCTATTCCCCAAAGAGATCAAAGAAGGAGGGAAAAGATCCATATGTACAAAAAAAAAAAAATTATAGTAGCTCTTTTTGTAACGTCTCTGTGCTTATTACTGCTGACCAGTTTCCACCAGCTGTGGTCTTTCCTGGAGAGTACCCAAAGAACTAGGCATGCCTGCCTCCTTTCCATAATTTCATAAATTATCAATTCAGTAAAATAGTCCCTTCTTTCATGGAGCTCAATTCTAATAAAGGGGGGACAACACACATGGAAGGTTTCAACTACACATACAAAAAAGGCCCACTAGTTCTCAGTATAATAGCAAAGCAAGCACAATAAAACTATATTCAATTCTGATTTTGAAGTTATTTGACAATGTCAAGGACTTAAGAGCATGGGAACTCTCTTTTTCTGAGTCATCAGTACCTGTGGCTGCTGAGAAATCAGCGACTCTACAATCCAAGGGGAAAGTTGCCAGGGCCAAGTCTCCAGAAGCATCGCTTCCTGGTATAGTGATGGTAAGGCAGCAGGCTGGAAGCAGGGCTATTTTGGAAGTTCATAGATTTCCCTAACCACTGATTGACAGTTGGCTGGTAACTGATGCCAGTGAGATTGGAGATGGTGGGCCCCTTCTCCACAGAGTTTATTTTCCCTAGATCATAGCTGGGGGTGAATAGGGGTTGGATAAAAGGGTTTGTTGGAAGTAGGGCTGGTTGTCTAGGGTGGGGAAGGAGAGAGCTGCTTTAATGGGGCTTTTAGGTACAGGATCATCAACTATCTTCACCAGCGTCTAAAGAGAGGTGGTAGTTTAGGCCCTGTGGCACATGCAGTTGATGGGGTGCTTGGGATCTATGTTTGTAAAATCAATTTGTAACATCAATTTGTAATACCAATTTGTAACATCAGTAATGATGGGGTGCTTGGGATCTATGTTTGTAACATCAATTTGTAAAACTTTGTAACATCAGTCTGTAAAACCAGTTTGTAAAATCATACTCCATTTTCCCCCCCATCCCCCAGTCTCAGAGCAACTCTGCCCCTTTCCCCTATCTGCACTCGGCCTAGGCAACAACTTGTGACTCCTTTATCCTTGCTTCCTGTCTGACCCAAATCTCATCTCCAAGTTAAACTATCTATGCACTGAAGTCACAAGTTAGTCTTGGTTCCCTTACATCCATCCCAGTCAGCCCTGACAACGGCAGCCCTACCCTTTAAAAGTAAAAGCCTGTGCCCCCTTCACTTGCAAGTCCCCTAAGGATCCTTGCCTGCTGTAAAGCATAAAATAAACTTTTTCAACTCTGACTCCAAGTAAGGCTAGGCTGAATTCTTTCCAGACTGAATTGTAGGTTCTGGTCTTAAGATAAGACCAGTCCCTGCTGAACCTATTGGGAGCCATCCCTCATCACAGTCTCCTGTCTCTCCCTCGGGTTACCAGACCTAGAGGAGGTGGGATAGGAGAGGAAGTCAGAGGAGCAAAGGAACAGTAAAATGTAAAGTGAAGAATCAGAAAGAAAATAGTCACAATGGCTAAAGTAATTTAAATGGAAAGAATAATTTAAAAAACTAAATTGAATTATAATGACCCAGTTTAGTCTGAAAGAAGCATTAGAATGCATCATTCTTCTTTGTAAAGTGGGGGGACTGTGCATGTATTGCATAAACTATTAAATTTCAATGTCGTAGTGGTTAGTTTTGCTGAACTACCTTTCTTCCCCCCCCCCCCTTCTTAAACTTAAATTTTCAAGTTTTTAAAATTATAAGACATGTTTCTCTGATTAGGAGAGGGATGTGTACTTTATAATTATTTTAAATAATCATTTATCAGAATTTGGGCAAAATATTAAATAAGAGTGTAATAGATTACTTCAAAATAACATTTTGCTCTTTAAAAAAGAATTTGTTTTCTTTCAGGTACGAGTGGAAGGAGGGTTGGAGGGAATTATCTTGATTTGATTTTACCTTACCCAAATAAACTCACAGTTCAATGAACCATATTAGTGAATATATGTTATAATATACAATATGGCTCAGCTGTGGTGAGAATATTAAAGTGGCCATCCTCATTAATACTGTGGCTTTAATCTCTAATAATTCTCTTCCTTTTTCTAGTCACATCTTAGTTTTAAATTTTAACTGCCAGTAAGTAAATTAGATATTTTAATGGCACCAAGTTTGTAATTTATATTTTGAAGGGTTTTCATATGAAAACACATGAAGGAAGTTTTAACATTTCTGATACTTCAGCTTAATACGAAGAGGTTTTTGTGGGTAAGTTGTGAGTCAAATAATCCCATTCATGCATTTTTTATTGGCTAATTACAGAGTCATTACATCAGTTCTACAAAAGTCCTCTAGATAGTGTTACATCCTCTGTACAAGCTAGACAAAAAGGAGAAATACTTGTAGCCAGTGCCTTCCCTGACACATTTAATTCAATGAGATTTTTGTGGCAGATAACATTTTATTTCAAACATTTGAGGCTAGTCTCTTCTCTCTTCAAGCCCTCACTGCTTTTTTCTATGAAACATTTTCTCTCAGCAGACACTCTCCTGTATTTAAAACATATGGACAAATATATGATCAGACAGTTTTTGTTTGGAGGACATTCAAGGCTAGGGAAGCCACAGCTCCTGTTGTCTTAATTCTGGTACCTCATCACCAACTGCCTGTGGGACATTGCCAACTGGATATCCCATGGACAGTCAAACTCAACATGTTCAAAACAGAATCTTATTGCTTCCCTCTCTTTTTTTTTAACTTCTCTATTTGTCAAAGGCAACACCATTCTTTCAATCACCTAGCTTTGCAACCTCAACCTCATCTTCAACTTTTCACTTTCCTGTAACCCCCCCTTGTCCAATCAGTCAAATCTTATCTCTTCTTTAACCTTCTTTTCCCTTATCTAACTCTCCCTAACTTTCACTTCCCACATCTTTATCATCTATCCCCTTCACAGGCTTTCACAGTTATCAGCCTCATTCAGGCATTCATCTGAACCATTGGTGTCCCTGCCCCAAATCTCTGATTTCCAATTCATCCAGTTGCTAAAATGATATTTCTAAAGCACAGACCTGATCGTGCGGCCCTTCCCTACTCAAAAAGCTCTAGATGAAAATATAAAATCCTTGATTTGGAATGTAAAGTCTTTTACAATCTGGCTCTAGCCTACCTTCCCAAAGTTAATGCACACCACTCTAATTAATGCACACCTACTCCACATACTCCATGTTCCAAGCAAACTGGCCTAAACCTTGCTATTCTTCACACATGACATCTGGTCTCCCATCTCAGTGTGTTGTACAGCCTATATCCCTTGCTCCCAGACTGTACTTTCCCCACCTCGTCTTTTAGAATCTCAAGCTCACTTCAGAGCTCAGAGCAAGCATCTTCTACAGGAGCTATATTGACTGAGCTTCTCTGTTGCAGCCCTGCTCCTGCAACTACCTTGTATTAACGTCATACATATTTTGTATTAATTTATATGTGTGCCACTTGCTTGCCCCCCAGAGATGGTAACCTTCCTAACAGTCAGGGGTCCTTTCATTTTTGTCTTTGTATTCTCAGCTCCTGTTACAATGCCTGTGCAGAGGTAGTTGTTAATATATGTTTTGTGACTGATTCCTTAAAACCCCAGGGAGCTCATATCGTTAAGATAGAAAAAATACATAAGGGTAACTAAGTGGTACAGTGGATAGAGCTCTAAACCTGTAGCAAGTTCAAATTTGGCCTCAGAAACTTCTAGCAGGTCACTTAACTGCTGTCTGCCTCAGTTTCCTCAACTGTAAAATAGAGATAATAATAGTACCTACCTTACAGGCTTGTTGTGAGGAAATGAGATGTTTGTAAAATGCTTTGCAAATCTTAAGACACTATATGAACCCTAGCTATAATTAAATGAATTTAATGTTCTTTATTGACCACGTATATAAAAATGCTCATTTCACTTGGTGTTTATGTGCAAATTTTTTTAAAGGAATAAAGATTTTTACATTTTCCACAGAAAAAAAGATTTACATGAAAAAGTTTGATTATGAATAAGAAACCACTTTCAAAAAAATAAAAGGAAACTGTTCAAAAATCATATGAGCATTATTTTAATTTTACAGCTAGGTCTTGATTAGTGAGAATAAAGAACCCCCTTGGGATGGCTAGGTGGAGCAGTGAATAGAGCACTGGCCCTGGAGTCAGGAAGACCTGAGTTCAAATCTGGCTTCAGACACAAGACAAAAAACTAGCCATGTGACCTTGGACAAGTCACTTAACCCCAATTACCTTACCTTACCCCCTCCAAAAGGAAAAAAAAGAACCCCCTGAAATGGTCAGATTATTTGAATTCACATTGTAAACATTGGCTGTAACCAATGACCATATTTTTCATAATAACTCCAAATAGTGCAAATTTAAATATTACAAATGCCTACTTTTGTTTGCAAATACCTAGTTTTGTTTGTCCCATAATTCACATGCTTCAGACCATCTTTATCTCACAATAATGACACTAAACCTTCATCCTTTCTCTAAGCTTATACATATTTATTTATGCCCTAGAGTCTTAGTTTACCACCCAATTACTTTAAAAAAAAATTTGCCTTATATCCCACAAGAGATGTTTAGGAGATTCACCTTTCCATTTATTTTAGGTATATATGTAAATGTTTTTCAGTTTGATAGGACAGGCCTAACCTATACTATCTAATGAATATAAACATTTAGTCATGATATCCTCTGCAAGGGAAATGATAAAAAGAGTTCTCTTGCAAAAACACTAGTTTGGGACTCAAAAATTCTAATTTACATCCCAGCTGTGATACCTAAAATAGGTATGACCTTGGTCAAGTCAGTTTAATTATGAATCTATGTCCTCATCTGTTAAAATGAGAACAAGATTTGTATTATTTACTACACCATACTACTGCAATGTCTTTCCCAGTTCCCCTTCATATCAGTATCTTCCCTCTGTTATTATCTCCAATGTATTCTCTATATAGATTGTTTTATATATAGTTGTTTGTATGTTGTCTCCTCCATTAGACTGTAAGCTCCTTGAGGGCAGGCAATGGTTTTTGTTTTGTTTTGCCTTTCTTTGTATACCTAGAATTTAACCGTGTCTATTATGTGATATAATAAAAACTTTTTTACTTGAGTTATTTCTATGCTGCCCAAGACCTATAATAAAATGGGCTACTCCCATGATAGCCAGCAAACTAAAAGCTCCTCTGGCTAGGTTCCCACTACTACTTTCCTTGGCCAATTTTCTGTCACTGCCTAGGGTATTAGGGAAAAAAAAAGAAATTGATGTTTCCTTCAAAAGGAGATTCATGAGCTTTATATTCTTTGGAAGAATCTCTACCCCAACCAGATCAATTGTTATACAATACACACTCAAGCTCCCAACTCTGAAGCAGCTAGGTGGTGCAGTGGATAGAACACTGAGCCTGAAGTCCAGAAGACCTGAGTTCAAATCCAGCCTCAAATTCTGACTAGCTGTGTAATCTTGGCAAGTCACTTAACTTCTGGTTGTCTATGTTTCCTCAACTGTAAAAGGGGGGTAATAATAGAACTTACCTCCCAAAGCTGTGAGTACCAAATGAGATAAAAGCATTTTGCACAGTGCCTGGCACAATCAGTTCTTATTTCCTTCCCTCTCTGGGAGTGGTATCACTGAGGGGGTGGGTAGTATTTCTCTTCTAGTTCAACTCACTTCCATCCTTACACCCAAGTGGAAACCCTAGTTCCCTATGTCTTTGAAGAAACAGGATGCTGTTTTCTAAGTACTTCAAGGGTCACCCTTTTGGCCTCAGATTAAAACTATTTTCTTCTTAGTCCCCATAACCCTTGTCCATGAGCTTTGCCCACAGAATTTCCCTTTCTCATTTCCTCTGTGTTGAAATCCTAGTTCTGTCCTTACCCCCTGGGTTAATCCCACTGCAACACCATGCTTTTAAGCAGGACAGATTTATGTCCCAGACATTTTCCATATTCCCCTCCTGCCCCTACCCCTTTAGTCTGCCCCATAATCCAAGGTTATCTTTGTTGTATCATTCTTGTAGGGTCAGTCCTAATCTCTCCTAAGTGATAATGGGAAGCAGGAATCATTCCACCAGATGATATATTAGCATAGATTTATGATATCCCTCTCATGTAATATAGATTTATATCTTCAGGTAAAATGATTTTTATTAAGTGGGCCTGTATATACTATATGGGCAGGTGGTTGGCTATACTGATATTTCTACTCCTGGTGAGAGCTAATAGAATATAGCAAAATATGTCATTGCAACTTCACTATCGAACTTGAACCCCCAGGTGGTACTTGAATTCACTGCAAAAATTATTTTTTGCTTAAGTAAAAATCAACAGGACATTAAACCATTATGACATCTTTGGAGATATACTTCAAAAATTCTGCCTGGCTCAGCACTATTTAGGTAATCTTTAACTCAAATTGCAGGAAATATTTGAAATGCCATTCTAACAGTTTCCAACAGAGAATATTAAAGAAGCATTAAGTTTCAAATACCTGGAGCAGAATGTTAGCTAATGACACCCTGGGCATTTTAAAGCTCAAAGGATTATAGGACATTATAATATATTATTGAGTCTGTCTTTAATTTGATCAGTAACCTTTTTTTTAAATTGGTATGCTTCTAGGAAAAAACATTCATGAGTGTTTCTTAAAGTACAGTAAAACTAAATTTAAAGTTCTTCATGTAACATTTGCAATAATCAAATTCTCCATATCATTAAACCTTTTACTGTGTTTTTCTTTTAATTAAAATTTTTCTGTGCAGGTTTTTAGGGAAGTTTCTATTTGGTTAGAAACTGAGCAGCATGCTCAGAAACATCTGTGCTTTACTGACTTCATTATAATTGTATTTTCATGTTAGATTATAAATTACATTATAAAATGACATCCACTTGAACAAGGTGAAATCCAATGAAACAAATAACACTGGCCAAACATACAAACTCATTCTTTCTTCATCTGGAATGAAAGATTATACTGAGAATGATAAGTAAAGCAATTTAACCCACATTAGGAAAGTGATAACACTATGAATCTCTTAAAGCACTGAAAAAGGAATTCATAAGAAGAGATTAGATAAAGATATGTTCTATTGGCTTAACAAATGACTTTAAAATAATAGATAGGATTCTCAGAGTGAATGATTTCCATTCCTGTCATGGTAGTGTTCTTTCAGATTCATAGTTTCTTCTGTTTAGTATTAGACCTTTAAAGCTAATATTGTAGTTGGTCAAATAGAGAAAAATTCTGTGCTTAAACCAGAATTGAATCTATTTATTCAATTCAGGCATTTTGGATCATCTAGAACAACCCATGATCCAGACTTCACTGTGTTGCCCATCACTTCTTATGGGGTTATTCAATGTTTTATGCTGTGAACAAAGACAACAATGTATGATGTATGTAGGTATGTCCATATATGCATATGTGCATGTACATATATATGTAGATACACACACACATGTACATGGAGAGAGAGAGAATATAAAAAATGTTCTCTTTTTTTAGCAGTAAACCTTACACTACAATCTCCAGGAATATATTGTACCTAAGAGTAGAAATTGCCTATACAAATTAAAAATACATGCATGCACTAAAAAAAAGGTTACTTATTAGCAACACATCTAATTCTTACTATATTAAGATAAATTGCCTTTAAGTCAATGACATTCACAAGAAATGGGTTATGCATATAGCAATTTAAGATTTACAAAGTTTTTATGTACTCTTTGACCTTATATCCATTTGAAGTAATGGATGTCAAGCAGGTTCTATCTAGTGTGACTTGTGGGTTCTATTAAAAATGGCTGAGTCAATTCTTGATTTTACAGGTTGAGTCTAGCTGATGAAGGAGGAAAGAACATTAATCCTGGTAAGTACCTATTCACTTTTTGTTATCACTGGGCCTAGAAAAATGGGAACTCAGGCCTAGGCCCATTCAAAGACTGAATTTAAAGGTTTCCTTGCCCAGAAAATCTCCTGTCATCTATGAAAGATCTATCTACTCTATTCTGCAATCTGAAAAAAAAAATATTTCAGTCCTCCTTAATCACTGATCACCCAGAAACCAAGCATTCATTTCTCGGGGATCAACTAGGATCAGACTTTTGAAATAACTTCTGGGTGTATGCTAGGTCCAGCCATATTGAGAAAAGTCAAAGGAACTAGAATTGAGCATGACTTTGGCCAAGAACTTGAGGACAAGATCACTAGGGAACTTCTTAGCCCAAGTGTCCATCCTGACCTCCTCTGTTTGCTTATATCCCCAGAAATCTGGTATTTAGAAAGAAAACAAGCTGACTCTGCTGACCCAGTACAGACACTCAATTTTGCCAAAAAATGACCTTGGAGGATGAGAGGCCCAAATAAAGAGTATTTACCTTTCCCTATGGCCAACTCTTCTCCATGCCCTGTGATTCAAAAACAAGGCAAAAACATGTTACTACTGCTATCTTAAAGACCTATGCAATTCACTTCTACCCCTCCCTCCAATTCCTCTTCTCTTCCCTACCCTTCTATCATGCCCTCTAGAAACCCCATTCTATTTTATTAACAAACTCCCCTTTATCCCAGAAGTTTTCCTTTCATGCTCTTCTCACACTCATGAAAACCTAATTCTCTCTAAAATCAGTACAGGTAATGTCTTTTCTTATACTCTCCAATATACTGTGTCAGGAAAAAAAGTAGTACCATCAAACAACAGTAATTGCTCATTTGAAGTTCACTATCTCTGTCCAGATGCCTGTTGTTATAATCTACCAGGATCCAGATCACTTTTTCTCCTTTCTCAAAGAGTTTGGTACCAAGCTGTCTTCCTTGCCACCCTAAATTCTGCCTTCCCACCTCAAATTCCCTTGCATTTACTTTTGTATTCATGTTATATCCCATGTAAAATGTAATGTCTTTGAGGACAACATGAGGTTCATTTCTGTCTTTTTCTCTGCAGCAAGTCCTAGCCTATGGTAGGTATTTAATGTTTGCTGAATTGAGTTAAATATGACACAATAGTCATTGGAAATGCACATTTACATCTATAGAGGCTGCAAATTTACATATATGAAAAAGAGGTCCAAGACAGGGAACTGACCGGTAGTTTACCATTTGTTTCCACTATTGGAAGAATCTTTGCCAAAGTCAATGGTAACATCCTCTTTAAGGGGAAATCTAAAGTCTATTGATCACCTTTGCTAAAATATCTATTGTTTTTAAGTATCTAATCTGTTTGAAGAGGCTAGTTGCTCTATGTTTGGGCAAACCTTGTTTTAATCTAAAAAGCATGGGGTTTGGCATCAGAAAACCTGAACTAAAATCCCCACTTTGCTGCTTCTTTTTTGTACATCCTGGGAAAGTTACTTCACTTGTCTGAACCTCAGTTCCCTTATGGGTAAAGGGAGGAGGCTGGACTTGATAATCTCTAAGGCCCCTTTGTTCTAAATATATAACAACAGCATATTCTCTTCAAAGGAGTCTTTACATAATCCATTTACCCTTTTTCCTCCTGATTGACCAAGGGATCTTCCCAATTAATTAAATTTTGATTGGTCTACTAACCTTATGATCTTTCAAATTCTTTGTATGAATATCAGGTCTTAACTTTTATCTAGTGTTTGAGCTTAATAAGGAAAAACATAAGATGTTTTAAAATGCAGAATTACCATTACTTCTTTCTTCATCAAGAGTGCATTATTATAAATGGAATAATACATTTGAAAATTGAAGTACTTTATTTGAGAGTATATTTCAAAGTTTGTTGTTGTTTTGGAATTCATTTATTCAGGTCGATAATTCAATAGATTTTAATAGATCTAATCTTACCAGTGTGGTTACTTTCTTCCTTGGTACAGACTGCAATCAGTTTACAGTGGTTCAGTTTATTTAACTTTTGTTCATGTCTTTCTCTAAATCTTTTTTTTTTTGGAGGGGGAGGACAAGGTAATTGGGGTTAAGTGACTTGCCCAAGGTCACATGGCTAGTTTTTGTGTTAAGTGTCTGAGGCTGGATTTTAACTCAGGTACTCCTGACTGCAGGGCCGGTGCTTTACTCACTGAGCCACCTAGGCGCCCCTCTCTAAATCTTCTCAAGAGAATCTACCCAATGTGCTAAACACCTTCCTCCGGGTTTTAAAATAAATCTCACAAGTAGCAATGCTATACTTGTGCTGCTCCAATACATGAACATCTCATTGCTATTTCCAATAAAATCTCTTTGATCATAACTTTTACACCACTTCTTCCTGATTTTTGGTAAATATGTTGTGCCCTATTAATGTTCACTATGAGTCTCTCCACTACTGTTTGGATCAATATCGATTCTTCAGAGATTTGGTTATTTGTTTCATGACTCCATACCAGGACTTTTAAAGGCTTCTGTGATAGGACCACTATCTCCCAGGGTTCTCCCTTTTCCCCACATGGATTGGGGTAATTCTGCCCTGAAAAGTAAGACAAAACTATCTCCTGGATTTCATTGATTCAGGGGGCTAAGTCTCAAGCTGTGCCTCCCTCACATCTTCCTGGTGATCTCTGGTTATATTGACATGGTTTCCTGATCACCTAAAGGCCTAGAAATACCCACCCATGGAGGGAAAGCTAGGTGGTGCAGTGAATAGAGCACTGGCCCTGGAGTCAGGAGGATCTGAGTTCAAATCTGGCCTCAGACACTTAACACAAAAACTAGCTATGTGACCTTGGGCAAGTCACTTAACCCCAACTGCCCTCCCCCAAAAAAAGCAAAAAAAAAAAAAAAGAAATACCCACCCATGTGACTTAGCAGATGTCCCAAGGCCAACTGAATCATCACATCCTGCCCTTCTAACCTGCCAGATTCCCTTATGCAGGTGAATGGGGACTGAGTCTACCCAACTAGGGGCTGCAATAACATTACTGAATATACTTTCTATGCAATGGCTAAGAAAACTTCCTTTTACTAGCTGCTGAATGACCTATAAATGTCTCTCATTTCATCTTAACATGGAATGTAAATTAAGTACATGAACAAGGGACTGGCCTAAGTCAGGCCCACCAAAAATAGCTTCACAGTTTTGTGTGACCTTAGGCAAGTCACTTAACCCCATTTGCCCTGCCTTCCCCTTCCAAAAAGACCAAAACAAAAAATAGCTTCACATTTATAAAAACAGCTGGGCACTTGGTGCTACTCAATAATCCTTTTATTCTACCTGGATATCTAGGATGATGGGGAAAATTGGAGATCAGGTGAAGGAATCAAGGATATTTAACACAGAGAAAATAAGTCCTGGGGAGCTACATAATAGCTACCTTTAAGTCTCTGAAGTAATGTCATATGGAAGAGAAATTGAAACATTTCTGTTTGACTCTAGAGGACAGAACTAGGTGACATGAATGAAAGCTGTAGGGAACCAGGTTTAGGCTTAATATAAGAAAACTATTCCCCAGAATGGAATGGACTGCTTCAGAAGAGAGTGAGTTACCTCTCATGGAAGGCCTTAATGAAAAAACCAAACAACCACTTGTAAGGATGCTGAAGAGGAGACTCCTATTCGGTATGGGTCAACTAAATGATTCCATCAGAATCCCTTCCAACTGAAGAGGCTTTGATTTTCCTTCTTCATTTTCTACAAGTAATATTCAATATTTTTTCTTTCCCCTTGGCCCACACCCTACTCTCCACCCTCCCCTTACAACAAATGATTTAACTTCTATCTCACTGATACCGAGGCCATTTGAAATGAACTCCATCAACCACAGCCCTCAAATTTCTCACCACTACCACCCACTCTCTCTTACTTCCCTTTTGATCAAAGACCAATTATCCCCATTCCTTACTGAGGATAACCCCTATAACTACAAATTCTTTCCCTTCCCCCCCTTGAATCTTACTCTAGCAGTCATCTCCTCTCTCAAATATCCTAAATCACTTTCTTTCCACCTGCTCCTTCCTATATGCTTATACCCATTCTTATATCTCCCAAATTATTTTTTTAAAAGCCTTCCCAAGAACCTTCTCAATTCATCTGTCTTCCCATTTTTCTCATAGATTTCACTGTCGAATTTCATAGAAATGGGGTGATTCAGATCATATTTTCTACTGCTCTGTGGAGAGATGGGTACAATATAGATAAGAATGAAGGGTAGATTTTCAGACATGGATAATTTGTTGATTTCATTTGTCTGACCCATTCTCCACAACTGCCAGCAATCTGCCTTCCATACCACTACCACCCCTAACTTGCTATTGAAACTGTTCTCCCCAAGGTCTCTGGTGATCTAACAGATTAATCTAATGTCCTTTCTACAATTCTGCAGCTTGTGACATTGTGAAGAAAAACAACTCTGAAGGGCTCTGCAATGACTAACCACAATTTCAGAGGACAAATGATGAGGTATGCTACCCATCTCCTGAAAGAAAGGTGAGGAACTCAAGGTGCAAAGTAAGACATATATCTTTGGGCATGATCAATGTGGTAATTTGTTTTGCTTGACTATGCACATTTTTGCAGTAGTTTTATTTTCCTCTTTTTTTTTCAGTGGGGGGGTGGGAAGGAGAGAGGGGGGAAAGGATCTAATGATAGGTTATCCTGACCCTTCCTTCCCCCCAAAAGAAAAATGCATAGAAGAGCACAGAGAAGCAAGACCAGTGTTATTTACTTAAATTATGTAGTTAAAAAGAAAAGCAAGCTGTATTTAAGAGAGATCCATAGTTTCATGCATTCATGATTTCTTTCCCCATTTTATTTCATATATGGAAATGCTCATTTTATTTGGTGTTTAATGTAAAAAAAAAAAGCCTAACACCCACACACATACACAAATCTGCCAATAAATTGTGATCTTGAAGACTATTGTAAACCCTTTAAGGACAGAGACCATGTATTTGTCACACTCCTTTGTACTTCAGAGTAGGCATGCAAGATGAATTTCTTCATAATTTTACAGCCCCACCAAAGTTTATTTCAGATTACTACACATTTATAGTAATAGATAAGATCACAAACTAAATATGGTTTGTCTATTTTAAGAATATTTAAAAGTTTTAAATTCTTGCATGAAGAACATATTTGATAATTTTAAAGGGTAAACAACTGCCGCATTTCCAGCATACGTAGAATAAGAACAACTTATAAACCTTCCTCAGGTTCAACTGCTGCCCACTATGGTCAAAGAACTTTCATCCTTCCTGCCCCTGTAGACTTAGTGCCAGAAAGACAGCACTAAGAGCCTCCAGAAAAGGGACAGCCAAGGAACAGCTAGGTGGCGCAGTGAATAGAGCACCAGCCCTGAAGTCAGGAGGACCCGAGTGCAAATCCAACCTCAGACACTTGACACACTTACTAGCTGTCACTTAATCCCAATTGCCTTGCCTTCCCCCCTTCAAAAAAAAAAGTAAAAGAAAAAAAGAAAAGAAAAGGGACAGCTGAGATGGTGAAATGGCTTGAATTCAAACCATGGAAGGTTCAGTTGAAGAATATGGAATGTTTAAAGGGACAGAGAGAAGATTTAGGGGCTAGAGCATGATAACTGTTTTGAGGTATATGAAAGGACTGCCATTAGAAAATGAAATTGTACTTATTCTGCTTCAGCCCAGACTTCTTCTATATGTGTAATTATTTACTAACTTTTTTATTATATCTATTTATTACATTTCCTAGGCCTCCCCGCCCCAACTACAGTGTAAGTGTTCTGCTTTTAAGACAAAGGCTATGAATATTTTTTCCTGTCTTTGTAACCCCAGTACCTAGCATAGTGGCTTGTACATAGTAGCTGCTTAATAAATGTTTTTGAGATTATGTTTGTTTAAAAGGGGAGGAGGTAGGGGTGGCTAGGTGGCTCAGCGAGTAAGAGCACCAGCTCCAGTGTCGGGATGACCTGGATCAAATCCGGGCTCAGATACTCAGCACCACATCCAGAAATAACTGGCCGTGTAACCTTGAGCAAGTTACTTAACCCCGATTGCTTTAAAAAAATAAATAAATAAAAGGGGGGGAGGGAGGAGTAAGAGGGGGAATATTAGGAGGGAGAGAGGAAAAAAAAGAGCTGAAGCAGAGTGGTGGCCATCTGAGTAAAAAAAAAAAAAAGAGGAATGATACAAGAGATGTTATGGAAGTAGAATCAACAAGCTTTGGAAGGGACCTCTGGGCCACAGGATCAACAGCATTGTGAATTAATATTTTTCCCAGTCAGTCCTCACTAACTCAAAAACTCCACAAAAGAGAAACTGTATACCAAATATAGAAAAATTACAGCTGAATACAGTTGAGAGAACCTTGATAAGGTTATAAATTAACAGTGAAGAATGTTAATCCTTAAAAACACTTACTCAGCAACCCTCTCCCAAAAGTCTCCATGCTCCTGCAGAGATGCATAAACCAAACCAATAACACACTGTCCTGTGCCTGGGGTCTATATCGGGATTCTTTCCTGCTTCAGATTTAATCAGCACACCTTACTGCAGACCCGACTCCCATCCCACGTCAAGTGAAAGACACTGATATTATACTCAAATATGTGGCAGGGATAGAAAGTGAAGCATTCCCTAAGTGATGGCACTTCAAGGCTGCACACACTCTCCAGAACATAGCTCTCTGACCTTCCAAAAACTGGTCAATGCTGATTCATCCCAGGTACAAAAAGAAAAGGGCAGACAGGGGAGCAATTGGGGCAGGAAGTCCATGTGAGTGACTGCACTTGGCCTACAGGAGAATTGAAAGTTATCTAAGGTCATTTTTGTCCCCATCACCACTGGCTACTAAGGGCAGAGACCAAGGCCGATGAAATATAAATACCCCGATGTGGGAGGAAATTGAGATAGCATTGTAGCCTAGCTCCAGGGGTATATCCACCAGCAAAGGAGTAGTCAAAAAGTGACAGGGGAATATAAGGGATAACAGTCATGATACAAAAAAACTTCAAGAGAAAAAAAATTCAATAAAAACCCAGGACACAAGTAGATAAATCAGCACTGAGAATTGTACAACTAGAAGGAAGGATGAATACCAAACCATCAAGGAGATAACAAAACTCTCTTAACAAATACTATAATGCCTGATAAAATAGAGAATCTTGTGAAATTCCAAAAGAGCATACAGCAACAAGAAATTTTTAAATGGTTCAAAAGATAAAAGAAATAAGAAAATAAATTAGGAAAGAATATGTCACTTCATAGCTGCTTATGAAGAAATTTTAAAAAACATTAGCAAAATAGGGGTGAAATATATCTAATGTAAAGAGTTTCTTCAAAGAAGTGAGAATTTAGAATATCTGGATACAAAAATACTTTAGTGGGAAAAAAGCTGGCAGACAAGAAGCAAAAGGCAATAAGGTTTAAAAAAAAATACATGATACATAAAAGCCAAAACTACTTATCTCAAATACAAGATGCATAAAGAGAACCCAAGGACCATAGGTTTCTCAGAACATGACAAATCAAAAAAATCTCAACATTATAATGCAAGAAATAGCACAAGAAAAGAAAGCCAATCAAAAGAATCTATAAACTGCCCCTCTGGGAGGGAGGATGGGACTAAGTTTCAACTTCTAAGACTCATAATGGTTAAATTGAACAATTCCAGTGGCAAACAAATTCTGAAAGTGGATAATAGAAGAACCTTGAAATATAAAAGGATGGAAATTTTAGGAACAGAAGATTATTTTATACACATAAAACTGCAGAAGTAAATGAAATACTAAATTCTGAAAAGCAAAGAAGCTCGTTACAATTCAAAATGACACTCTGCAAAGCTGAGTAGATGAACCAGGGTGTTAAAAAAAAAAAAGAGAGGCATTCAAGGCATTCCTGGGGGAACAAAAAAAAAACAAACAAACCAGAAATAAGCACAATGTTCAACTTGTAAACATCCCAAAGAACATAACCATAAGAAAGATAAATAAGTACAATTACCAAGTAAAGAGTAAGATAAATTACTTCATGTTTAAAAATTTTAAAGGATCATCAATAGATAAAAAAGACATAATATGATAGATAGAAATGGAATTTAAAGAAGGAAATGAAATTAACTGAAACATCATGGACGAAACTCTATGTAACCTTGACAGATGAATAAAGTATTTTGTTGGAATTGCATAGTAGGAAAATATGTAGTCAGTCAGTAAGTATTTATTAAGCCCCTACTATGTGTCAGGCACTGTGCTAAGACATGGATCACAAAGAAAGGGAAAAGTTAGTCCCTGATCTCAAGAAACTCACAGTCTAATGGAGGAGAGAACAAAAACCTATGTTTAAACAAGATATATACAGGAGTAATTGGATATAATCAACAGAAGGAAGGCACTAGTATTATAGGAGATCAGGAAAGACTTCTCCCAGAAGACAAGATCTTAGCTGGGACTTGAAGAAAGTCAGGAGGCAGAGAGAAGAGAGAATATTCCAGGAATAGAAAACAGCCCGTCAAAATGCCCAGAGTCTAGAAATAGAGTGGCTTGTTTGTGGAATAGCAAGGAAGCTAAAATAACTGGATCTTAGCATGTTGGGGGGGGGGGAGGAGTGGGGAAGAAGAAGTGTAAGGGATAAGAAAGACCAGAAAGTTGACGAGGGTGCAGGTTATGAGGAGCTTTGCATGCCAAATAGAGGATTTTATAGTTGATCGTGGAGGTGATGGGGAGGTGATGGAATTAATATTAGAGTATGGAAGATGACATGATCAGATTTTCACTTTAGGAAGATTAATTTAACAGCTGAACTAAAGATGGACTGGAATAGGGAGACACTTGAGGCAGGTCCTTCTTCACCAGATGAGGTGATAAAGACCTGAACCAGTGTCAAAGGAGAGATGGGGGTGTATACAAGGGTGTTGCTAAGGTAAAACTGACAGGACTTGGCAACAGATTGGATATGGGAGGGAGAGAAGTGGAGTGAGGAGTCAAGGATGACTAAGGTTGTAACCTTGGATAACTGGGAGAGGAAGGGGATGGTTTCAACAGTAACAGGGAAATCTAGAAGTGGGGAGAAAGATAATGAGTTCAGTTTTGGATGTGTTGAGCTTAAGATGTTCACATGACATCAAGTTTGAGATGCCCAATAAGTAACTGGAGATTCAAGTCTGGAGGTTAGGTGAGAGGTGAGAGCTGAATCAATAGATAAGAATCATCAGCAGAGACAATATTTAAAACCATGCCTGTGGGGGTGGCCAGGTAGCACAGAGAGTAAGAGCACTGGCTCCAGTGTCGGGATGACCTGGGGTTCAAATCTGGGCTCAGATACTTTAGCATCACACCCAGAGATAACTGGCCTTGTAACCTTGAGCAAGTTACTTAACCCCGATTGCTTAAAAAAAAACATGCTTGTGGGTGTTGACAAGTAATAGTATAAAAGAAGTAAAAAGGGCCAAGGACATAGTCCCCTGGGACACTGATTGTTAGTGAGCATAATCTGGATGAAGATCCAACAAAGGAAATTGAAAAGAAACACATAATAGGAGAAGAAGCAAGATAGAGCAGTATCATGAAAACTTAGATAGAAGAAAGTATCAAGAAGAGGGTGATCAAGTGTCAAAGGCTATAGCCTTTGGTGATCAAGAAGGATGAGCATTTTTAAAGGCCATTAGATTTAGCAATTAAAAGATCTTTAGTAACTTTGGAGGGAGAAGTTTCAGTTGAATGATGAAGCTGAAAACCAGACTGCAGCATTGAGACGAAAATAGGTAGAGACACCTACCGTACATAGCCTTCTCAAAGAGTTCACTCACAAAAAGAAGAGATGAGGGATAAATTAATGGGGATAGATGCTTCAAGTGGGTTTTTTGATGATGGGGAAGACATGAACATGTTAGTAGGTAGTAGGGAAGCAGCTAGTTGACTCGGAGAAATTGAAGGTAAGAGAGTAGAGATAACAGAAGGAGCAATCTACTGGTGGAAACAATATGTAACAGGATTACCTGTGCATGTCAGCATGTAGAGGGGTTTGCACTGGCAAGGAGAACTACTTCTAGGTAAAACAGGTGGAGGAGATAGTGGCAGAAGGCATCTGGATGATGTGGGATGAGAATTGGGGAGAAGAGGGATATCTCTGTGAAAGGCCTCAATTTTTCAGTGAAATATGAAGCAAGGTTCTCAGTTGAAAGAGTGGGAAGAGGGATATATCCAAGGGGAGAGGGGCAGGTTGAGAAGGTATGAAAAAATTTGGAAGAGCTGCTGTGGTTTGTGGCATAGTGAGTTAATTAAGGAATTGTAGAAAGATTGCCTTGCAGCAATGAAGGCAGAATTGAAAGCACTACCCAGTAGAAGGGGAAGGAGTTGAATGAGGGGGATGGGTGATATACCCTTATCAAGTTTAGATGTGAACAACAAAGAGATAATGACTCCTAAGAAGAGCTGCAGGAGAACAAAGAGAGGTGACATAAGTGAGAACTACAAAGTGGTCAAATGAGAGGGGAGGGTCCCAAGCACATGGAGGGGAGGTCTGTCTTCAATCATTTCTTTTTAAGTCTTTATGAAAAAAAAATATGTTGACCAAAATTTCTACCACTAAAATATAATTTCACAAGTCCCTGAGAGTTTTAATTGATTATTTTCTATTACCTTTTTATCATTACATATTAATGCCATATACATGCAAAAACACAATGTGGAAATGTGTATCAAGTAAAAGGTCACTAAATAACCTAGTTAGTAATAAGAAAAATGCTATCAAAATAAAATTAAATCATTACGTAGGATAAGACTCAATGGGGTAAAAATTTTTAAATTATATAAAATTTGAAAAAGAATGCAAAACATCACACACCAAGCAAACCTTCTGAATGCTAAGAAAATGTATGGATACTTATGAGTTTAAACCGAGTTTAAATCCCCTATTTGTTTAAATATCACTTACAAATATTCCCCATTACAATAAACTCAATGGTTTCATTAGCAGTGAGAAAATAAGTAATTTTCCTCTTCGAACAATAAAAAAAAATCAGTAGTTACAACTTTTTCTTTTTCAGCTGAAATTGGAAAATCAGTTCTACAAATGTTTTACATGACGTTGGCATTTTGTTGTTTTGCCATATTAACATTTTGACGAACATTTCAGAGTCCAAAACTCTCATGAAAGAAGTTCACCTAGTGCAGCTATTCTCTTGGACAGCGTCACTTCTAAATAACTACTTTTTAAGGCTATGATTAGCTACGGATGCCCGGAACAACTAACTCTAACTTAATTAGTTTCCTCCCATTCTCTTCTCGAGAAGGGGAGGCGGTGTCTCTTGATTCCTTCTCCCGGAGAGGTTTAAAAAGGAGTCAAGAAAGACCTTTTCTTTTCGAGAAGAGGATGAGGGTCCCTGGAATGGGCAAGTCCGGTTTGGGGGAAACCTAGAGCCATATGTAGTGGCGATCCTAATTCGAACCAGGCTCACGAGGACGTTAAAGTCAATGGTGGAAGCTAGAGTGGACTGAGGCACACGTGAGGTGACGTGGAGGTGGGTGGGAGTGCGAGGATAACTACTGGGACGAATACTTTCAAAAGTTCCCCCAGTTTTGACACAACCTCCAGGAAGGGCAAGCAGGCGCCTCTTCTTGCCCAGCTGGGCTGGAGAAATGGGGATGTGTTGGGCTCTGGCAGCAGGATCAGTCAGTTAGTAAAACAGTATTTATTAAAGTCGCCGAGAGCTCCCTTGCCCTCAGGGAGCTTGAAATGTCTGGGTAGGGCCAACCCCATATAGACAGAAAAGGGAAGGAAAAAGACCTACGCCACTGAGTAGCTGATAAAGAACCAGAGCCTGCCCACGAGGAGGGTCCTCGCACTTGCTTACCTGTCCCCGGAGTTGAGGGAGGTGCTGGGGCCCCGTTTCCCTGGACTTGCCTCAGAGAACCAGCTCCCGCACACTTCCTCCCCTCCTCCTCCACACTAATCAGTTACAGGGGGCTGCACCCTTCCCCGTATCCCCCCCGTTTCCAGCCGGGAAGAGTCTCTGGAGGCGAAGGGCTTTAGCGTCTCCTCCAATCACAGAGCCGGAAAGGGCGCAGGGGAGGGTGACGTAGGCCCAGCTTCCCGCTGGTACCTAGAATCCAAGGAGCTCTCCCGCCGCCCCGTCGCTTAGCAACCAGTCAAGCCCGAACTTACCCCCAACCCACCCACTGACGTCCGCCCACTCAAAGGTTTGACCACTTGGCACCGAACGATGAGTTTCCGGGTTGAGACCGCTTGGCGCAGCGGAAGCCCACACATAACCTCAAGAGAAAAAAAGTGTCCTAAACGATTCGCCAGAGACCGTGTTGCCAGGGGGCTGTCACTCCCTTCCCTTCCTACCCACCTCCCCTTCTTCCCGCCAATTGCTGAGCGCCATCAAAGAGTCCTCCAAATTCTTCGCCTCAATCCATCCGCTTGCGGGCTCCTTCCAATCAAGGAGACGCGCAGGCGGGGACTATTTGGCTCTGAAATGAACAGCGCAGGTAGAATTGTCAAAAGATAGGCGCTAAAGCCTTTCGGGAAATGTAGTCTAAAAACGAAGAGAAATGCTACGGGTCTCGACCAGGATAGGGATAACAAAAAACTACACACCCAGCGGCCCTAGCAACTGCGAATCGCTCCTCCTTCCGGCTAATACCTCTTGTCCTCCTGCTTTGGTGCGGCTGCAGTTAGAGGTGACCCGCCCGGTTGACTGTAGGTGAGTCTAGTCGTCGGTCGCCTAAGTTGTCCAGCTGCAGCCATGGTAAGTTTCCGATCCCTTCAGCCTTCCCTGCTGGCTCTTTCACTGATAACGGTGCCGAAGGCCTGGTTGGCCTTAAAAGATTATGGTGGGGAAGAAGGAGGAAAGAAGACAGCTGTGCAAAGTCGCTGTCCCCTTCTTCCCCCTCGGAAGATTAAACCTTGGTGATCTTGAGGTCATTTTCTAAAGACTATTTAAGTGCTCTGCTTGGGAAGGGATTGCTTTCTTTTCTTGAGGCTTTCGGAGAAAGGGGTGATTTTTTTACCCCCTTTCTTCTCCGCCCCCCCCCACCTAGAGGGAGGGCTTCTTGGGGGGGGGGGGAGCGATCTCTTTTCTTGGGACCCCTCCCCACCAGGTGTATTTTTTCATCCCTCTTAGGATACTGCACTTAATGAGCTAAAAGAAGTGACTGAAGGTTATTCTTCCCCACCCCAACCCCCCACGCTCTAGACACATGGCTAAAAATTCAGCCTGTCCAAAGGGAAGATTTGCCTGTGTCGTTTCCACTTAACGTTTCCGTTTTATTTCTGTAATTTCGATAAAGGCGAAGGAGACAAATCCCCTGGGAAACCTATGACTTGAGAAGGTGCTGAGGTGGTTAGGAAGGTGACGCTTCCAGGTGCCCCAGATAAAGATCTACAATTGTAGGTGGAAACGTTCAGCCATGTCTTAATTTCATAAATGTAACCTGAAATGTGTCTAGGACATGTATTGGATTCTTAATATCACCACTATCTAAAGAAAAGATACAAATGGTTTCAGCTACCCGTTTGTTATAAATCTGGAAGAAATTTGTTTTAAACGCAGTGCCCTCTAATCTTCTAAGATCTGAGCTCTGGTTTCTTCTGATGGAAGGACAAAGGGCGGGGGGAAGGAGTTGCTGTTAGTGTGACGTAGTTAAGATCCGTATGCTCCTCTAGGAGATGGTAGAAATTCAATAGAATCCTAAAAGAAAATTGGGTTCCTGGTTCCAGATATTACTTATAGAATTAGTCCTCAAATTCCTACTCCCCATTGTCAGATTGAACATCCTAAACGATTGGTACGGTGGTATTCATTTCAGTAATTGATTGGAGGAACTTGATATTATAGAAATTAATTTTCACTGTCAGGTAATACAGAATTATGAAACTGTAGAATAATAGGAACCTTGAAGATTATGAGAAAATTGGCGTTGATTATGTAACTTGTCCCAAGGTCACTGAGCTACTTGATGACAAATTTAGGACGAACTCTTTGATCTGGTACTCTGGACTTCAGGAAACTGTTGTGCAGATAACATTTTTTCTTTTAAGAGAAGGAAAGGAAAAGAAGCGTTAGGAAAGATCCTAATTGCTAAGCTTAGGTACAAAAACAGCTAAATATGATATACAGAAAATGAATTAACTTGATTCATTGCAAATGTATCAGTGGAACTATGCTGTATCTAATTCCTTGAAGGTCATTCTGGCCGCAGAGATAAAGCAAATATAGTCAGAAGGGACCTTTGAAATCTAATTCAATTCTCTTCAATTTTCATGTAAGGAAACAGACTTTGAGGGAGTAAGATTTGCTTAAGCTCATCTGAGTAGCAGATCTAGGATTTGAACCCAGACTTCTTTCACTCCAAATCCATGCTCTACTTCCACAAAAATCCTGCAGAGAATGGGGTCATTTTCCTTGACTTAACATCTAAACTGAAAACTGTAGCTAGGTCTCACATGATTTAATTCTACAGTTAAAGGGTAATGTATGAAGAGCCTTTCATGAAAAAAAAGGAGCCAAACAAGCTTTGTACATAATTCACAAATGAATTATTTAAAGAGGAAATGTGTTGTTGGTACCTAGTTGTGGCTCAGAAAGGAGTGAGATAAAAGTACAGATGAAATTGCTTGTTCTTTTGGTTACTTTCAAAGAAAAACTGAAGGTAATTAAGAAGAAAGGAAAATTTTCATAGAAACATGATGTTGGCCCATTAACTTTAGGAGGCACAGACCTATCCTTTAGGATATATTTTTATAAAAGTAACAAATAATCCCTACATCAGAGGGAAGGTCATAAGTTCCATGCTAAATACAGAAAGGCATTCTTAATTTAAATCATGGAAGAATGCCCAGATAAGTTACTATTATTTGCACTGTGTTCGAACTGGACCAAAAGAAAATGAAAACAATGTTAACTATGTTTTCATTTCTTATCCTATTTCATTTTTTCTTCAAAATGTATAATGGTACATAAAACTTTTATCAAATTGGGATTATATTTGCCATAATGGGAGGATAAAAGAGCTCTTTCTCTTTGGTTCTATAACCAAGAACTCAAAATATTTAGAAGTGACAATAATGGAAACTAACTGTACTATCATTAAAACAAGTTGTCCCAAGTATAGCATGAATCCCTATATATAAGAGAATTGCTGTTAAATAAAAGTGCAGTGATCAATTTGGTTGCAAATACTTAGGCACACTCACCTTGAAAATTGAAATTGGCCATTAAAATAGATTAACCCAACAAATATATTTGTCAAACAATGACATTTTGTAAATGGTCACACTTGATTGCTTAAATTAGGAGGGATATGCCATGAAATCACACAGAAAGGAGGGAAATGAAACATCAGATTAAAATCCTCTGAAAATAGGTTTCATTCAAAATAAATACATTTGAGCAATTTTTATTCAAATCAATTTTTGAATGAGTAGTATGTATTTATCAGTAAGTATTTGAATTCTCATAACATTCCAGTGTATTCTTGTGCAAGTTCTTGGATCCTCAGTTTACCAGTTTGTAAAAAGAGGTTAAACTAAGTGCCATTTAACAGAGCACTGGATTTGGAATTATTTAGGGGCTGTTCTGCTTCCTTCTTGTCCTGGCTGGTGTGTGAGAGAAGAAGAGAGTTCTGAATATAGATTGAAAGAATCTAGCTTCAGATCCTTGCTCTGCCAAGCTGTTATCTCAACCAAGCCTGTTAACCTCTTGGGGCTGTGTTTAAATGGTCTCTCAGATCCCTTCCAACTGCTTGAACGAGTTGTTTTACCTCATGTGCAAAAAAAAAAAAAGTTATACCAAATGATCTCTAGGGTCTCTTTAATACTAGGATATACTTGAATCTCCACGAAAACAATTCACCCAAAGACAAAAAAGGAAGCTGTCTGAAGTAAAATTAGCAGTCCTATCCCTTTAGTGCCAAGTACTCCAGTTTTGATCTATACTCATAGCATGTGACCTTGTTAAATTTAGCTTTATTATCTAGTCTCTAATTATCCATTTGACTTTCTAATTTAACAGCATTTTCATCCTTAATCTGTTAAAAATGGAATGTGTATTTTTTGTTTTATTTGCTTACAGAAATATACAATATCTTTAACCACCAAGATTGGCTTCTTAACAACTAAGTGTGCCACAAGCCTTAGTGAAGGATGTAGGGCTTGATAGAAGTGAAGCACTTGTTCCCTAGGACTCGGATTCTTTCATAATATGGACATTTGTTGGTTTTGGTGGAGTAAAGGGAATGCAGGAAGCATTTATACTGTACCTACTGTGTACCAGACCCTGTGCTAATGATGGGGCAGAGGCTCTGGGAACCTCCTTGAATCTTCCCACTTGATCTGACATTTGCCTGAGTCCATTAGCCTTCCATTATCACCATTCCCAAATCTCTGTTTTTAACCTAGTCTTTAACCTAACCCTCCTTAGTCTGTTATCACCAGGTAGCCTTCAGCTACTTCCACCCTTAACCCCATTCTCTAGGTTCATCCCAGTCCCATCTAGATCCTCCCTGGACCCCTCCTTCCATCACCCCAGACTACTAGACCACCCCTGATCCCTTCCACAGTCTTTCTGTATATAAGATCCATCTTGCCTCCATGAAGGTGCTCAGATTCAATCTGGCCCACTTGTCAATACAAACGTCACAAATGCTTAGGCTCCTTAAGAGTATAACCAATATGAGGAATCTTTAATAAACTTTGTTTTACTTTGGCTGAGAGAAGGCTTGAGTCGAATTCATTCGGCAGGACCCAGGATGTCTGTATTTTGGGGTCTAGTGTATCCCTAAGCCTTAACACTAGCACTTTTTCAAATATTATCTCATTTGATCCTCACAACAACCCTGTAGAGTAGGTGTTGTTATTATCCCCATTTTACATTTGAGGAAACTGAGGCAAACAGAAATTAAGTGACTTGCCCTCAGGCTGACCTCAGGCCCATGCTCTAATCTCTGGGCCACCTCTTTGCCTTTAATGGAAGCACAGCATCCCCACTTCATCTGAGAAACTGAGTTGCTGAAGCTGATATTATATAGATCCTAGCAGCTACAGCCCAAGCTCTTTGATGAACCCCAGATTTCTCAGTCTTGTAATTCATGTATATCCCCAAGTTGAATGTTAAAGAGCCATGTTGCTTTGAGATCATCTAATGTGGTTCTCAGGGTCTAGTCCAACAATTCCTAGGGGTCCCCAAGTTCCTTCTAGAGGGTCCACAGTCGAAACCATTTTCATTTTAATTCCTAATCCGGTAAATACTTATAGACACATAAACAATAGCTCTTGGGGAGGGGTTAATAATTTTAACAGGTTTTCTCAGGGGTCTGGACACCAAAGAGTTTGAGAACCACTGACCTAGTCAAGTAAGGAATCCAAGACACAGAGAAATTAGTTGACTTGCCCAAAGGTCACCCCAGTAGTAAAGTGGTTTGAGGTTCAGGGTTTTGGGGGTGGTGCAGCAAGTAGATGAGCATGAGATTAAAAATCATAAAGATGTGGGTTCTGATTCTGACCCTACTGAATTGGGACAGGCTCTGGAAAACCCCTTGAACTCTGATTGAATCTTCCCACTTGATGAGGCATTTGCCTGAGGCCATTAGCCTTTCATTATAGCTAGGCCTGAATCTTTGCTACTCTTAACCTAGCCTAGCCCTCCATTTGTCCAGTTACTTCCCACCCTTGATCCTATCAAAATATCTATACCCAAAGGTTACCCTTAAACTAACCTAGCCTCCATTATCTGTCATCTCCTGGTAGTCTTCAGCTATTTCCCACCCTTAATCTCTTTACTGGAGACTGACCTCAGTCCCCTCAAGATCCTCCTTAGACTCCTCAAGACCATCTCCAAACCCCTCCTCTAGACCAGCCCTAAATCCTCCCACAATCTTTCTCTATATAAGATCCATCTTGCCTCCATGAGGGGACTGAGAATTCAATCTAGGGCAAACTCACTATATGTCAGATTATTCTGACCCGCTTATCCAATACAAGTATCACATATACTTAGGCTCCTTAAGAATCTACCCATTATGGTGAATCTTTAATAAATTTTGCTTTACTTTGGCTGAGAGAAGACTTGATTGGAATTCTTTTGGCAGAACCCAGCATGTTGAGATTTTGGGGTCTCCAGGCCTGAGTTCATGTTTACCCTCAGATACTTGCTAAGCAATAGTCTCAACCTCTCTTTGTCTGCCTGCTTCCTCAGGTGTAAAATGAGGGTAATAATATCCCTTTCTGAGCTACAAAGTTGTAAAAATACAGAATTTTGTTTTCAGCATCCATTTTTTATCTTCTGGCTAGCTGATTGCCATAAGGAATATTGAACCTATGAAAGCTGATAAGAGCCATTGAAGATGTTGTGCATTGTTTTAGTTAAAACCTGTCTGCTCCAGAACTTGTGTGGGAAACAAAAGAAGGAATTGTGTTTCCACAGGATTTTGACTGTTTCTGCCCAGCTTTGAGTGATAACAGAATGTAAGTCAAAGGTAACTGGTTCTAATTAGTGCTGTGAACTAGTAGAGCCAGGCTTCTGGTCAGGTGAAAGGTCAGAAGCATGCTTAACTAACTGTTTGAGGGGGAACCTATTAGGGAGGAGAACATGAAGTGTGAGGTTCAGGAGGTTGCATCTAGCCAATGGAGAGCAAGGGAGGAAATTCAAATCAGGATGGCTATAAAAGAGCTTGTAATTTTCTTGAGTGTGCTTGGCCCCAGCCCTTTTTCACAAGGGGTTAAAGGCCAAGTTACCTGTCAGAAAATGTGAAATAAAAATCTTTTTTTTTATAAATTCATTCATGGCCACATGAAATTCTTGGTAAGATGGTTATTTCTTTTTTCTTTTGGCTTTTTGGAGGGAGGAGGGCAGGGCAATTGGGGTAAGTGACTTACCCAAGATCACAGCTAGTAAGTGTTAAGTGTCTGAGGTCGGATTTGAACTCAGATCCTCCTGACTCCAAGTCTGGTGCTCTATTCACTGTCCCACCTAACCACCCCCAAGACAGTTATTTCTAACAAGTGGGGGTGGGGGGAGGGAACAGCATAAAAAGCAATGCATTTGTCTGAGCAAAGGTACTTCATTCGGGAGCTACCCATTCACTAGGAATGTAGAGTAAATATAAAATAAAATGAGAATTTTTCTGACTTTGCAATGAGTATTATTCTTTCTAGAGGTGAGCATGTTTCTCACATTAGTGTTTCCAGTTCAGCAGCAGAAAAATTTGAAATTCTTTTGTTTCTAATGACCTTTAGCTTTCAGATCATACTGTGGGAGGCAGTATCACCATATAATTCTTCTGCAGCCCTTTCTTCCTATCACATTTTAGCAATAACATTCCAGACAAACATGCAAATCTATTTTTCCCTTCCAAGTACAGGTGTCCTGTTATACAATGGGGGGAAATCTGCTTGAAAGTCAAACTACATAAAGTATAAATAATCACCAAAATTATAAATGTTCTACTAGAAATCCTTTGAAATGTAATCTTTTATGATATGCTTAATGAAACAATTAAACTGTCTTCATCTTTGTCAGTCTCAAACATTGAAGTTACAATATTGTTAGATATACACACAAAGACATATGAATACGTGTATGTATGGGTACGTAATGATGGTTACACAATATTGAATGTATGTCAGCAAGGTAAAGTATCATTTGCTGGAATGTACTTTGTCTTTTTTTAAGGGTGAACCCGTCAGAGTCCTAGTCACTGGAGCAGCCGGTCAAATTGCCTACTCTCTTCTTTACAGCATTGCTAAGGGAGATGTGTTTGGGAAAGACCAGGTAAGAGTACTTAATGAACTCATTGACTTGAATTCTATCAATCTGTCCCTATTTAACTTTACTCTTCCTTAGTTTTTTTGAGAAGAGAATCCTTATGGGCATACTCCTTCATACTGAGAAAAAGAATGTTCCTGAATAGATGGTCATGAAGTGAAATTCCAATTTCCTTGTTGACTCTCATTTTTGTTATTGGTATATGCTCATATATAACATGTCTGTAGTGCTTTAAATACTAATTATTCACAAATGGTGGATGCAGAGAGAAAAAATGCAAGTGTTAAGAATAAGAGCAAATCCTCTTGGTTCCCTCAAGATATAATTCAGAATCAGAATTTGACTTGAATTTGAGCATTGGCTCTGCTGCTTAATCCCTAAGTAACTTTATCAGATCCCTGGAAATGTGAGAGGCAGAGATGTTTTGTCTATAAAACGGGTATAGTAAAATCCATGCTGCCTAACTTGTTATAGTAACTCCTTTTTATATATAGTGCGTTAGGATTTATAAGTGTCAACTCTGTGAGGTCCAAGTAGAGTAAGTAGGAACTTCAATCTACAGATGAGGATACTGCTCCTAAAGGTGATGAAGTGACTGATTCAATGTCACACAGTTAATAAGTTGACTGTGGTCCCTTGCTCTTTCCCTCTAATGAAATGTGATGACGTGAGCCGTAAAGGACTGTGCAAAGCTGTTATTAACCAGTTCTCCCTACCTGGGTATACTTACTGTGTTAGGCACCAGCAAGAAGAGAGAAAACAGCCACTTGCTTTTGCCCATTAGGTAAAAGTTTGCGCTTATGAAATTGCTAAAGGAGAGCATTGAGTGGTTCATAGATCTCAGGTCTGAAATGTTGAGTAACTTCCACCAACTTTTTAACCTCAGAGTCAAGTTACTTTTGAGATACTGTTGTAATAAAGGTAAATATGTTTCATGGTGAATTTCAGATTGACAAAGAATAATAGAACATTGTTTTCCTATTTTGTAACATTTAGTCTTTGTTGTATATAAACTCGTATAATGGGCTTATTTTACCTCTATTTGGGAAAGTATCAGAAAGTATCATGTGGTAGAAGGAGTGCATTTATATACATGCAGATAGACATAAATAATCTAATACTTTAAATGGGATATCACTAGGCTAGGTATATATGCTTTAGAACAACACTCATATAACACCATCTCCTATATTCTGAAAAGATCAAAAGCATTAAGATTTGGGAGAGGGGAAAGTATACAGGACAACTAACAATCCAAAATTCATCACAGATTAATATCCTAGAAACCAAACATGTCATTGGGACATGGATACAGGTATTCTGACTTTATTACTTTAGGGGGACCCGACTCATTGAAAGTGCAAAGCATTGAATATCTCAAACATGTAACATGATAGATAACCTTTAAGGTTTCAGTATTTACTCTCCCAAAGAGCAGTTTGTGCTGTATCTATCTACTTAATGTTCTTTTATAGTGTTGTTTTGAACAACATGTATCTTTACAAGACAGACACAATTTTGAAATTTAATAACATTCAGAAACAAAATAAGAAGCAAAATCTTCCCTAAATTCACTCAGTTGGAACTGAAAAAATTCACTAGACTGCTGAAAAATCTAATGAACAAGATAAGGGCTGCTTCAAAACCTACTTGAAATTCTGTCTTTGGGCCTTTGTTTTTCTTCCTTCATTTTCTCCTTTACATGTAGTTGTAATGTGTAGGTCTGAGTCCTGATTTTATTCTGTCACCTCATAGTTTTTAAATTTCATATTAATCTTTTTGTGGCTTTATAAAATCCATTAATACATCGTGTTTTTCAGTCATTCTGTAATTGTTGGGCCTATAAATTGTTTCTAGTCTTTCAATTGCAAAAAGAGTACATATATAAATAGCTTTGCACAGATAGAGCCTTGTATGTTGTTTTTGGAATCCAGTCCCATCAATGGGATAGCTCGGTCAGAAGGTATGATCTGTTTCCTAACTCTTGTTGCAAATTATCTTATTACTTTCCAAAATGTTTTCTCCAGTCTGCAGCCCCACCCACCAACATTAAATCAGAATTTGTGCTTCCCCACAACCCTGCCAAGATGAAGCTTTATCACTTTATTGCTATTTTTGCCATTCTAGTGGGTGTGAGGTGATGGTCCTGATTTACATTTCTCTAATTAGAAGGAAGTTTGAGTTTCATGCTGTTAATAACAGTCTTTCTGTACTTCCTCAACTTCATAAATTGTCTTCAAGTTTTTTAGCCATTTTTCCAAAGAGAATGTGTATTGTGAATGTGTTTCTTTAATGGGCTAGTAGTTACAGATTGTTCTGATGCGTAATTTGCAGTATGGACACAAAGATCTTTTTGTTTAACTCCTAGAGTGAAGAGAAGGGTCCAGGACGAAATAGGATTTTAACTTTTGGTTACTCAACAGTTCTGAAAAATTCAGCCAAACTCTATTTTTACATAGTCATCTTTTTCCTTGTTCAAGATTCCTGTGTTAACTGAAATGTTGCCTGAAATCTTTTTGAGGATGAAAGTCATAGCAGAGAGCATAGAGGACTATAGTTTGGACATCTTTCTCAGCTAGAAATAGATCAGATGTAGATAATCAGATATTAAATAAAGCTTTCTGGCAGAATGCTATCTAAATAGAGGATATAATATTAGTGGAGTTTTCCGCCCCTTTGGGACTGGTTTCCCTAGGCTATATTATTGATCTATTTCTTTTTTCTAGTACCAGATAAGTTTGGGTTTTTTTTTTAATAATTGCTGCTTTTTAATACATCTTAATAACTGCTTATACTAGTTCCTCTTTTATAATTTATTTTCTATAGTTCTACTTGGTATTATTATCCATTTTCCCCCTATGAATTGTTATGATTTTAATTTAGCAAAATAACTTATTTGTATTTTGACTGATTAAACTGTAAGTTCATTTGGGAAATATTGTGTAATAGACCTCTTAGAAAAATTGCCTAGTATAGGGAATATGACTTAAATCTGCATACAAAAACATTTTGCAGGAAGTGGGATGATTTTTGTTGTCATTTCACCAGGACGTGACTCAAACATTGCAGTGTTTTCTTTGTTGTTTGCCAGGCTCTTGTTCTTGTCCTGTTGGATATCACCCCCATGATGGGTGTGCTGGAGGGGGTGGTAATGGAACTGCAAGACTGCGCTCTTCCCCTCCTTAAAGGTCAGTAACTGGACACAAAATGCTTTTGCAGTAGAATTGTATCGGTTTCAAAACACAAATTCAAATAGTTACCTTGGTTGTTTGAAGTATTTAATACCAAGATAGTAAGATTATATACCAGAAATGAATGGCCTGGCAAAGGGTTCTAATTAGAATGCAACATTGATATCAGCAATCACAAAGTATCAGAGCAGAGTGATTTTTATCATTCAGTTCCCTCATTTGCTGAATAAGAAAATGGCTCACAGATTCATTCACTTACTAAGCACCAGTCATTTCCCCAAGTACTGGGGATACAAAGATAGAAGAGAAATCTTTCTCTGCACCATGGCTCCAGTTCACCATTCCAGCCTTATTTCCCATGGGTCCCTTTACAAATTCTGTATTCTAGCCAGACTCTAGAGCATTAACTGCACTCCAGTTGTCACATTGCCTCCTGTCTGTGTGTACCAGCTGCCTTCCATTTCTGTCTTCCTTTAAACATCCTTATCAGGCACTTCCTCTATGAACCTTCCTCAATGCCACAAATTGTTGGTGCTGTCTCCTTCTATTCCCTACTTTGTGTCCTGCTTATTTGAGTACATGCTTTATCCCTCCAGTAGATTGTAAACTCTTTGAAGGCAGAGATTTTCTAGTGGGTGCTTTACAAATGTTTGTTAAGGTGACATCATTTAGTCTGCTGCTTTGAGGATCTAATTTTGTCAAGATGAGTACTTCCACCGTGAACACAGATTGCTCATCTGTCACTGTGTAGATGGTGTTAAATGCCAGGCTAAGGAGTTCATATTTTATCCTTGAGGTGCTAGGGAGTGCTTCAACAGGAGACTGGTGGGGTCAACATTGTGCTTAAGGAAGGTTATCTTGGCAGTAGGCTTTGAGGGTTGATTGACAAGGAGAAAGCCTAGAGTGAAACAGGAAGACCAATTAGAAAGTTACTGCAGTAATATAGGTGGTGAGTACCAAAGGATGAGCACCATGTGATGGGAGAAAAGCGAACAAGTACAAAAGATCCTCTGGGTATGAAATGGACTAGACTTATGGAGCAGGGGAAAGTGGGAAGAAGCAAAAATGACTCCCAAGTTTCTAAGCCTGGGTGACTGGAGACAGATTTGAGTGGAAGTGAATGGAGAGAAAATCAGTTCCACTTTGGCCATGTTAGTTTTGAGGTACTGACAGGTGGAAGTGTCTGTCGGGCCTGGGGCAATTAGGGACTAGATTTCAGGAAAGAAGGTATGAATTGATTTAAGAATCATGTGGGTAAAAGTTATAATTGAACCCATGGGAACTGATGAGATTATTTAAAGAGAATAAGAATAGAAGAGAGCCTTTGGGAAAACCTACAGTTGGAGAGGGGAACAGGATTAAGAATGAGTGAATGAGGCTGAGGAAGGTGGTCAGAACCAGGAGAAGGTGGTTTCACAGGAGTCAATATGGTCAGCAGTATCAAAGCAGAAAGATCCAGGAGTAAGAAGAATGAAAGAGGTCCATCAGAATTAGCAGTCAAGATCACTGGTAATTCCTGAAAGTAGTTTCTGTAGAATTGTGTGGTTAGAAACCAGATATTAGGAAGACTAAAAAGTTAGTGGGGGGAAAAACAAGCATAAATCTCTGGTCTCGAAACTTCTTTGAGCTTGTACCCCAAACATGACCCACACACAATCTACTGTAATAATTTATAGTTTATGAACCATATATATGGAATGAAATAAAGATGAAACAAAGTTTGTTTCATTTATGGCACAAAAAAGCTTTTTGCCTGAACTGAAGGATTTAAGAGGCATCTATTACTGTTACATTGGATGCAAGGGAGGGAGGACAGGTTGGCCAGGGCCAGATGCTGCCCTCCTGTTCGTGCTGCTGAGATAGGTAGGAGAGGAAAAACAAGGGTGGGCAGACCTGGGACTGCCCCACCCCTGGAGAGAAGCACTGGTGACTGCAGGTGTGTTAAACAGTTGACCTGCTTTCAGTGCTAATAATTTCTTAAGGCATCCCAGTGGATTATCCTGTATGCCCCCTGCAGCATCCATACCCTCATTTGGAGGCAACTAGTATAGAGGACTAGGAAGTAGAATTGGGGGGGACGGGGAGAGCAGAGAGAAAGTGAAAACTTGAGGAGATATCAGGCTTAAATGAATAGGTTTGTTCCTTATGATGGAAAGTCCTGTGTATGTTTATAGACAGTAGGAGAGGGGCCAGTAAATACAGATAACTAAAGAGGAAGAGACAGGAAGGGATTGGGTCAAGGATGTGTGTTAGTCCCATCATGCTGGACATGGAGCACAGTAGGAGGGAAGAGGTGAAGAATGGAGAGGCTCTGAGGTGTGCATAGCATAGGGGAGATGCAGAGGCTTGTACCAAATGACTCCAGGTTTTCTGAATCCTGTCTTTGTACCCCTCCATAGCCAGCCAGTGCATGATAGTAAAATGAAACTATTACAAAAGTACAGGATTAGAGGGTGGCTTCTCCTCCTATCAAGTCCTATAGATATTAATTCCTAAGGAGCTTTCCTTTTTATTTTGTCTTACAGAGGTCATTGCAACAGATAAAGAAGAGGTTGCCTTCAAAGACCTGGATGTAGCCATTCTGGTTGGCTCCATGCCAAGGAAGGAAGGCATGGAGAGGAAGGACTTGCTCAAGGCAAATGTGAAGATTTTCAAATCCCAGGGACAGGCTTTGGAAAAATATGCTAAAAAGTCTGTTAAGGTGACTGACTGCTTATTTTCTTTTTCAACTTGCTTGATTCAGCAAAATAGATAGAATTTTTTTTTACTGCCTTTATGCAGTCCAGTGGATTAGTAAAAAAAAATACAGATAAAGTATTTTAATAATGCCTGTGCTGTGATCTAATTTTTTTAATAAGCTCTATCTCTTTTCCCCTTTGATTTTCATCATGTTGTGAAAATTCATTTGCAAATGTCCCAGGAAATGTAGAGTTCCTTTTAAAATCATGTGGCAGCTTCTAACTTAAAATTATCCACAAAGAAGACTAAAATTTTTGGTACCTGGCATTAGTTTACTTTGCTGTATAGGCAACAAAGACAGCAAGCATTTATTAAACACTTACTGAATTGTGAGGCACAGTGCTAAATGCTAGGGATGTACTCATTTGTTCCTTAAAACTGAAGAAATTCAGTATGTTTGAGGTTTAGTTTTGTTTTGGATTTTGAGAACTCTTGTTCTGATGACTTTGATGAAGGTAATCCTAGATGCTTAAGGCTAAGCTAGTGGAGTGCAAGCTCTGGTTGCAATAATAATTATTATAATAATTAAAAGTTACAATAATAGTAACTAGTATTTACATATTACTTTAGATTTGCAAAGCACTTCACAAGTATTTTCTCATTTGATCCTCAACAGTAACCCTGGGAGGTATGTGCTGCTTTTATCCCTATTTTACAGATGAGGAAACTGAGGAAGAGATAGGTTAAATGACCTTTCTAGGGTCATAGAACCAGTAATGTCTGAGGCAGGATTTGAACTTCTCCTGATTCCAGAACCAGTATTACTATCCACTGTGTCACCTAACTAACTCCTACTAAGCTAGGATAGCTTCTAGGATAGCTTCTAGTATAGGTCTAATGACTAATTATTATGTCTGTCATTCAAGTACCAGCCTTGCCAAGTTAAGAAAAATTCATCACCCTGTGGCCAAACTGGTAATGAGCCTTTGAGCCACAGTACTTCTTAAGGACTATCTCCTAAAATACAGAAGAGTTTCAGTGTGTCAGTGGAGAGAGTAACTGCACTTTTGAAAATCATAGATCATCAAAGTATTTGCTGAGAAAAAAACTTCATTGTTGGGACCCTTCTGGTTCTGTTTCCCTATTGTTTAGCATCAAAATGATCTATTAGATTAATATTAATACTTTAATAAAATAAACCCTTATCTAAGAAGAACCTCATTGGAACCCACTCTTTACAAAGAGTCAGATTTCAAGAAAGCAAATATAAGTCAACACATATTTATTTGAAAATGTAACTTCCCAAGATGTGTCATGAGAGAATATAAATGGCATTGTTCATTGTACCATCTGCATTCCTAGTCCAGTATCTCAGTCATTGGCAGTGGCCAGGAATGAATCTAATACTCTGCAAGACCCCCAGTCACTAAACAAACATCAAGCTATGTTGACTGTATTCTACTTACTAAGGCAGGAAGAAGGATTTTCTGGTCCATACAACTCATTTTTTCAAAATATGCTTTTCTCTGTGTATACTTTGATATGTCTCAAGTATATTAAAATATTTCCTCCCAAAAGGCTAAAGGAGTTGTATCATATGACATTTAATGAAGCTAATTGTTTGGCGTTCTATTTTAATTGCCTTCTGAATTCTTCCTTTGAATTTCCCCAAAAGTTCTTTTTTTCTCCCTTCCTCTTTCTGGTCTTTAATAAATATTCTTTTGGAGGAGGGGGAGATGCAGCAGTCTTTTGAAGAAGGATATAGTTTCAGATTGCTTCATTAAATTGAGACTGCCCAAAGATTAGCATGTAGTTAAGAGGGACAGCTCCACCCTTTCTTTGCTGGATTCATAGGAGCCAGCTACATTGCCTTTATTTAGACATTAACCATTGAAAATTTGGTTTCTTAGAAAATAACCACAAGAAATAGTGTTTTGTGCAGGGATCCATTTTTCTGTTAGAGATGTGGAGGCTTCTATATGTTGGTGCACATTTGGTGGCAGATGGATGGCAGGCATTGCTAAATGTTCTTTAGTAGCACAAGATGCACAGCAGACAGAAGCTGACCTTAGCTCTCAGGCTTTAAAGCCCAGAAAATAACTTGTTGAATAATAGTAGTTTTCTTTTGAGTGTCACAATGACCAAACATTAATAAAAAATGGAGTCAGTCTTCAGGGGGAACCTGAGAGCAAACTCACGTTAACCAATTCATTTGGTTCCTATGAACTTTGTGATTGTCATTTCACAAATAATCATCAGGTGCCTCCTCTGCAAGCCTTTGTGGTTATTTAGTTGTTCCAATCCTGTCTGATTCTTCATGGCCCCATTTGGGGTTTTCTTGACAAAGCTCCTAGAGTGGTTTGCCATTTTCTTCTCAAGCTCATTTTAACAGATGAGGAAATGGAGGCAAGCAGGGTTAAGTGACTTGCCCAGGGTCATACAGCTAGTGAGTGTCTGAGGCCAGATTTGAACTCAGGTCTTCTAGATTTCAGGCCCAGTACTCTGTCCACTGCATCACCTAAGTTCACACATAGTCATTATCTGAGAAAGCTATTCCAATTCATCAATATATTGGTAATTAGGATTCACTCTTCCCTCTTTCTCTTTCCATCTTTGCCAGGTTGTGGTTGTTGGAAATCCAGCCAACACCAATTGCCTGACAGCTTCCAAGATGGCCCCATCGATACCCAAGGAGAATTTCAGCTGTTTAACCCGTCTGGATCACAACCGAGCTAAGTCTCAGGTGAGCAGAATTGAGTCCTAGATAAGCCATTTCTTAATAACCTCTTTCAACTTAAAAACTTCCAATGAGCAAAGTTTCATACTAACTATTCCAAATATTTTATGATTTTATAGGTTGGCAAGTAATAAAAAAATTTCTGGGGTGTTTGTTGTTAAGTTTCTAAGTTGCAGTCTATATTTTTAAAATTTAAATTGATGCTTAGTAGTTTTCTTACTATATGTAAAGGTAGGTACTTAAATAAGCCTGTTTGTTGTAGTGGTAGTAACTAACCTTGTCTATAGCTAAATTGAACTGAATCTTCTTATGAAGATTCTATATTCTCTTCATTTCAAATAGTTCCTTAGCCTTTTCCCTCTAGCAAGGTCTTATCTCCAGATCAGTACTGGCATCTCTAACCTATGCTGATCTTTTTTTAAGGATTAATAGGCTATGTGTATGTGTTCTGCCAAATAAACTAAGAACTTTCCTTTTTGAAGTAGAAAATAATGTAGAACCTGGGTTAAAAAAAAATTGGAGCCTTACCACATTGGGCCATAGTCTATTCTTCTAGCACATGGAGAGGAAACCAGAGAAGACCTGGGAGGTGGGAGGGGAACAGTTCGATTTTATCAGAAAAAGGATATCATTTTCAGATTTGCTTTATTAAATTGAAGTTGCTCAGACTGCTAATTTTACACAATTAGTCACCTCAAAAAAATCATCATCCTTACAGACGTCTGCTCTAGGCTTTCTTACTGGGTGAGTTCTTTTGTCTCAGTGACTAAAACTGTTATCATTGTTATTGTTGTGGTTACATAGATTAAATCAGAGGTGTTAAATATGTAATCCACACCAGATTAAAATGTAGTTGGGAATTATTTGACAAAATAAATAAAAATATGTCAGTATGCAGCCTGCAAGGAGCCTTTTATACAGATTAATGCCCCCTTCTTTGCAGCCCATTTCCATTTGAATTTGACACTACTAGGTTAAATGACTTCTACAGGATCATTGAGCTAGTCATTGTCAAAGGCCAGATTTGAACTCTGGTTTTCCTGACTATAGGCTCAGTGTTTCATCTAGCTGCCTTGGGAGAGTGGGTAAGAGGAGGTGGAATATATGCTTTCACTAGGATCATAGGACCTTAGGACAGAAAGTATGGTTTTTGCTTTATCTCTTTAGCCTACTATGTCAGAAGTTATACAAGGATTCTTTTCCCAAGAGAAATTTTTCTTTCTAAAAAAAGCATGCTGTGGCAAATAAAAAACCGGACCTGCAGTTAGGAAAACTTGGATTCTAGTCCTTCCTCAGACTCAAACTGTGATTCTGGGCAATCTCTAGGCCTCAGTTCCCACATGTGTATTGGGGGTATGGGGCAGACTCAGTCTACCATGTTCCTTCTAGGTCTATCTGTGATGTGTACACAATAAGCCAGTGAGAGAAGCTAAAAACATTATGCTTCTCTCACATGAACTGTTACCATACTGAATGCTCTAGCATTCAGAGAACTTTCCAGGCTTGGCTGCCTAATAACTCTCTTCATAATGTGCCGGCCTGCATAGTTAGCAGCACTGCAGGTTTACGTCATCCTCAAGACACAAGGCCATGCGTGTAGCCATCGGCAGCAGCCAGCTGCCCTAGTCACAACATAGAGAGTTTCTTTGGCAAAGAAGGTGCTAGGCAGAGTCCATGTGAATGTTAGGTGAAGTTCCAGTTATACATTACCTTAGTACTCGAGCCAACGGTTAGGCATTAATGTGAGCTAGTAACAAGTGGGTGGCAGTTAGCCTTGAATGAATATTCTAACATTGACCCCCATCGGCAAAACCTTTTAAAACCCTGCCCTCCACAGCACCTGGCCTACCTCTGCTACCCCAGCAGACTCAGCTGCCCCTGTGAGATCTCAGGGGAGCAAAGGTGAATCTAGAACATGAGCATAATGACCAAGGTTCTCCTTCCACCCTCCCAGCCAGTTGGAGCAAAGAGGCATGTGGAGAAGCAAGTGAAGAATCCATCCACAAGCACTGAGGAAGCATCTTAATAAGAAAGGCCCTGTGCTAACACTGAGGCAATAGTGTAAAAGATCCTGTCCTCACAGCACTTACATTCTAATGTGGGAAACAACATATACATATGTATAAGTACATATAGAAAGAATGCCAGGTGATTGAAGGAGATTGGGTGCTAGTGGCCAAGGGGATCAGGGAAGGCTTCATGTAGCAAGGGGCATTTGAGCAGAATTTTGAAAGAAGCCAGGCATCCCACAAGGAGGAGGTGAGGGGGAGAGCACTGGGGGACAGACTGGGCAAAGGCACGTAGTTTGGGAGAAGGGAGCATTGAATGTGAGGAACAGCAAGTACTTTAGTGTGCTTGGTCTCTCCCATGTTTAGAAAGAAATAATGTGTAAGAAGAAAGACTGTGAAGGTAGGAGGGGTCCAGGTGATGAAGGATCAAGAGGACAGAACTGTGTTTAATACTATTTTAAGGAATGTGTGCCTGTAGTGCTTATCAAACAAACATCATGGTTCAAATGGAAGGGTTGAACTTTCTTTCAGGAGATCACCATTGAGATCATGTATGCTTAGCTGTCTTTTCAACTCTTCTGAAAGACTAGGTTTCTCATGCTTTCAAAATTTAAAGCCAAAAAATCTCAGAGCTAGATGGGCCCTTTAAGAGATCTTGTCCAGGGGCAGCTAGATGTTGCAGTGAATAGAGCACTGGCCCTGGAATCAGGAGGGCCTGAGTTCAAATCCAGCCTCAGACACTTAACACTTACTAGCTGTGTGACCTTGGTCAAGTCACTTACCCCCCCAATTGCCCTGCCCTTCCCCCTCCAAAAAATCTGAGAGAGAGAGAGAGAGAGAGAGAGAGAGAGAGAGAGAGAGAGAGAGAGAGAGAGAGAGAGAGAGAGAGAGCTTGTCCAGCCCTCTCCTTCTGCAGATGGGGAAGCTGAGACTGGGAAGTTGCACGCATCATCTAAGCATTCATAGTGACCTAGTCATGACACTGGTTCTAGAGTATAGTGCATCAGAACTTAGCTCTCTGTGCACTTTTCATTGCACTGTAAGTTCCTATTTTCCCATTTTGGTTAAGAAAGGGTATCTTCTCCCATCTACACCATATATAAAGTTCTAGTTTTCAGAGAATTAGAATATGATGCACAACACAGAAACTATGGATCGAGATAGGCTCTAGACCTGGGATTGCTATGGTATAAGGAATTCCTGAATGAGCAGGCACCCTTTACTGATGCTTTGTCAGCACCTTCTCCACAACTTTTCTAGTCTTAGAGAGGTACCTGGAGCATTGACTGGTTAAGTGATTTGCCTCGGGTCACATAGTCCATCACTTGTTAAATTAGGTTGCAGCCCACAGTTTAAGAAGAGCTGAAGGGGTCGCAAGTGAAAAAAGTTTAGAAGTCCTACAGTCATAGTGTGTGTCAGAGATAGGACTTGAACTGGGTCTTGTTGGTTTCAAGGTAGGTTCTCCATCCACTATGCAGGCCACTACCTCTCTGCCCTGTGACCATGAACAACAAATCATTCTTTGTCTGAAAGTGATGGCCTTGGACTGGTCGGGCTCTCTGATCTTATGAGTTATTACTGCATAGTGCTATATAGCATTAGTTATAGAAAATAAAATTGAATTTGCACAGATCTGATCTATATTTTAGTGGTTTGTTTTTAAAAATCAAATCAATTTATCTGTCAAAGTACTATGCAAAAAACAAAATCACACCAAACTACTGTTGTGAAGGTTGCCAACTAAAACTGGTCGTTTTCAGATTTCAACAAAATGCTTGCATGTTCTCTCAAAACTTCAGAAGTTTTTCAGTCTTAGTCTGAAGTAGATTCTAAATATGTGTAGCACTTTGAAATAAAAGGAATTTGTCTTCAAAATGTATGTTTTTATATTAAATTAGATTGCTCTTAAACTTGGCTTGACCGCCAACGATGTCAAGAATGTCATTATCTGGGGAAACCACTCCTCAACCCAGTATCCAGATGTTAACCATGCTAAGGTTAACATCCAGGGGAAAGAAGTTGGTGTCTACGAAGCTGTAAAGGATGACAGCTGGCTCAAGGGGGACTTTATCACGGTAAGAAAAATAAATGAAGAAGCTAACAACCTATTCTAAAGAACTTTGGGTGGAAGATCACATGCCGTGATTCCTATGCTTTACCTGTCCTGGAGTTAGGGGACTATAAATAAATGGAGAAATGCCAGTGTCCATTGGGACACTTATCCAGTTACAAGGGTACTTAGGTCATTTTTCACTCATCAGTGCAAGGATATGGGCAAAACTTTCCTCACCAATGACAGTTCTGATTCTTTGTTCATTCAGCACAACGTATCCTTAGTTTTTAGCCAATTGTCTTTTGTAGTCTCGTGTGTGTGTGTGTCCATTTGTCCCTGACTAGACTGTAAATATCTTAATTCTTGGGTGTCATTCCTTTGATTCTTCTGTGTCCCATCCCCACTTTTTCTACCAAGTACAGAGCATTATACAGAGTGAATGCTGCTTTTTTTTTGTTGACTAAATTCTTAGGAAATGGGACTCTCATTTAGTGAAAACTTGGACCGTATTTCTGTTCCAAGACATCTGGAAAAAAGAATTCACATTCTAATTTGTAGAGTTATCTTTTTTGGTCTGAACTCACAGTTGTACCTTGGAAAACAGATTGTATTGGTAGCCCATGACATGAAATGTTAGAATCAAATCCTATTATCCTCAGAGTGGGTATGGTTCATACTGCCTCCATTCTGATGTTATTGTCAGTTAGTTGTAGCAATTGCAAAGAACAGCCTAACTCAGTGGATATTTCTGGGACTTGTCAAGTCTCTCTGACCCTCAGGACTCTTTCATATTGTTGACATAAAGCATACTGGCAGCAGAAGGGTAGGGGGTTCCTTGGGGGTAGGTCCAGTTGTAATTGGTATGAAACTTTACAAACCATTGCTTTCCATTGTTCATAGGATTTTTATGTTGGGACAACTAGATTCTTACCCTTTAAAGCATCTTCTGGTTTACATTCTCAAAATAGTACAGTAGCTATGTGCATTCAATTCATTGCTTTGTGAGTGACAGCTTTAAATAGATATGAAGTATGAGTAGCACAAGGAAGTAATCCATTCTCCTCCCTACTACAGACTGTTCAGCAGCGTGGTGCAGCTGTCATTAAGGCTCGAAAATTGTCTAGTGCGATGTCAGCTGCCAAAGCAATCTGCGACCATGTCAGAGATATCTGGTTTGGAACTCCAGAGGTAAACACTGAGTGATTTACATAGACTAGCTAGCCTTTCTTTATTTGCATATTTATCACCTGCATTTCTCAGAAGGAACCAATTAGTGATAGCAGTTCCACATTATACACAGTATTATATATTAGTATAATATAATTATATATTAGTGAAGAAATTATTATTTATTAGTATTATATATTAGCAAGGTATTATATGTTATATATTAGTAAAATATTATATATTGGTAGAGAAATAGAAGTAGCAAGGGTGTGTTTTAAATTGTATTAGCATATGCAATAAACTTGTATGTGAAGCTCAAGGGGTAAAAAAAAGCTAGTACTAGTACTATGTCTCAATAAATTGTCATATTGTTTTCAGGGAGAATTTGTTTCCATGGGAGTCATCTCTGATGGCAATTCCTATGGAATCCCTGATGATTTGCTCTACTCCTTCCCTGTTGTCATCAAGGTAAGTTCCTTGTGCCTACAACTGGTTTCTGTGTCTTAGTTGTACATTAACTTGAAGTGGCTCCTTTACCAAATAAGAGATTTTCCTCCGTCTGTGAATCCAAATCAAGCCTTGATACTGGATGCCTACAGAACAACATCTTCCTGTACTAATGCAGCAAAAGGTCTCTATTACTACCTAGGAAATCAGTTACAAAAACTTACAAGGAAGCAAAGAAAAGATGGTCAGCTCTCAACATAACATGTAGGTTTTATTATATAGGCTTTCTTGAAATGGAAATTTATTGCTGTATATTGTCTAAAATTTTTTTAAAAAATCAATTAGAGTGGGGGCAGCCAGGTAGCACAGCGAGTAAGAGCACCGGCTCCAGTGTTGAGAAGACCTGGAGATCGAATCCCAGGCTCAGACACTTAGCACCCACCCAGAAACACCTGGCCGTGTAACCTTGAGCAAGTTACTTAACCCCAATTGCTTAGGGGCGGCCAGGTGGCTCAGTGAGTAAGAGCACCAGCTCCAGTGTCAGGATGACCTGGATCAAATCTGGGCTCATATACTCAGCACCACACCCAGAAATAACTGGCCGTGTAACCTTGAGCAAGTTACTTAACCCCGATTGCTTTAAAAAAAAAAAAATCAATTAGAGTAGAGTAGATGTGTCCCAGGGAGAGGAAGCTTGGTGTGGTGAACAGAGAGCTGTCCTCAGAGTCGAGTCACTGTCCTGGCAGCTCTCTGCAGGGAGAGCATCTTTCCTCCGAGACCCCACACATCTCAATCACTGGTCTGAACAGTGCTAACAAATCGATCCCAGTACTAATGTTGAAAGAGCATGTATTTCCTAAGTAAATACATGTTTTCTAAATGTTTGCCCAGTATTTTTCCCTCGTGCTACTCAAGATCAGTGCATATTTTAATTTAATATTTAACTGCCTGACTTCAGGGTGCCTGGTACAGTGATTTTGAGGAAAGGAAACCCACCCCTAATTAATGACATCTGGACTGTGATTTTGATTTTTTTTTTCCATTTTAAATCTAGAGAAGGGAGACTTGGAAGTTTTGAGAGTTGCAGCAGGATTATTGGGCTGTCAGTCAGTCCTGGTGTATGAAAGTCTTACTGGGAGCCCAGCCTGGCATGCACAGAGCACAGGGTTGGGAGGAAGATGACATGGGTTCAAGTCTTGGATCTGGTTGGATCACCTTGGTTAAGTCACTTAACCTCAGAGACTTAGTTTCCTTTTCTGTAAAATTGAGACATAATCACAATTCATGGAATGCTTTGACTCCATGTAGGTTATTTATTTGATCCTCTGACTCTGTGATAGTTGCTATTACTCTCCCCATTTTCCAGCTGAAGAAACTGAATCTGAGAGCAGTTAAGTGACTACCCTAGAGTCATGAAGCCAGGTCTTCCTGATGCCCACATCCCAAGCTCTGCCCACTACACTGTAGTCATACTGCTGGTAGCAGATAGAGCACAAGTGCCTCTAGGTTCAAGTTCTGCTTCTGACACATAGTGGCTGCATAACCCTGGGCAAAGTACTTAAGTTCTTGGTGTACAAAGTAGCAGTACCGGTCTGCATGGCTAGCTAGAGGAAGTTATTTGAAGGGATCTCCATACACCTGTAAGATCCTGAGTCTGATCCAAAGAATAATAAAGGGAAGGTAATAAGCATTTATGTGTGACTACTGTGTGCCTGGCCCTGTGCTCAGTGCTTCACTAATATCTCATGTGATACTTGTAAAAACCCGAGAGGGAGGGACTATTATCATACCCATTTTACAGTTGAGGCAAGCAGAGGTTAAGTGACTTGCCTAGGGTCATGAAAGTTGCCAATTTGAACTCAAGTCATCCTAACTCTAGACCCAGCACTCTATCCACTATTCCACCTAGCTGCTATGATCGTAGGATCATAGATTTAGAGAACCCGCACACATCTCCTTTTCTAGATGAAGAAACTGAAGCAAACAAGAGGCTTAGTAACTGGCCAAGGGTTGTCTAGGCCTGATGTCAGGACCAGAAGGAATCCAGGAAATTTTAGTATAGTGTAACCATCAACCATTACTGACTTGCCTTCATTTCTTTACAGAATAAATCCTGGAAATTTGTGGAAGGCCTCCCTATCAATGATTTCTCCCGTGAGAAGATGGATCTCACTGCCAAGGAATTATCAGAAGAAAAAGAAACCGCTTTTGAATTTCTTACTATTGCATGACTAGGCAAAAATTATGATATGACAAAACACATAGAAACTGAAGAATATAAGTGTCGTCTTTAAACCTAGTACCAAATAATGATATTGTACTTGTAAACTACATATGAAAAACCATGCATTTAAAGATTGTGTGTGCTTCTTGGTACATATTTGTGCCCACCATGTCATCATGTTATCAAATGGTGTTAGTGATGAAGTCTAAATAAAAATGACCGACTCTGCTTTGGGCTGTCTTCTGAATGAAAATTAGATAATCTTTTCCATTTTGTCTTTAAGAGAGATAATTGATCCAGTGGGCAAGAGACAGGACAAGAATAAAAGAGTTTTGTTTTTTTGAGACTGGGTCTCTAGTGGATCCAGGCTGGAAGTGCAGGAACTACTCACAAGCCCTAATCCACTAACTAATCAGCACAGAAGGTTGATCTGCTCCATTTCCAACCTGGATCAATTTACCCTTCAGGCAGTCTGGTAGCACCCCCGTCTCCCAGGGGCTCATCATATTGGTGCCAAATGCACAATCATCTTTAGCCCTACTGCTGCTTAGAACTCCCGGGCCGAACCAATCTACCAGCCTCTGTCTCCCATCCAACATTAAAGGTGAAATATTCAGATATAATTCAATTCAGATAATTTTTGGATAACTAGTCATTATTTAAGGGTACCTGATTTTCATAATTTTTCTGGCTTATATGTAATTGTAATTTACTCTTTACAAGACTGATTAACATTTATAGTGACCACCTGAATAGGGTATAAGGTGGTGTTTTTGTTTTGTTTTTTTTGCTAGGGTCAATCTCAGTCATGAATTTGGTAGGATCAGATCATACAGGGACTCCCAGTTCATCCTAGTGATTTTGCAACATTCCCTTTGTGGAACTAAAATGCAAAGACCATTTCTCCAGGCATATTTGTTTAAGATAAGGACATGGGTCCTTATTTTGTGTGTGTGTGTGTGAAATTTGTGAAAATTTGCCCTAAACCTAAGGAAAAATTCAGACATATGCAGTTTGTTGCCCCAAAAAGGTGTTTCTTAGAAACTAACTATCATGGTCAAAAACCACACTGTCTTAGTAACTAGCTCCTGTTAACTGGCTATTAGAGGTTATCTGGCTAAATTCTAAGACCAAAGGAAGAATAATTAGGCTAGTCACTGAACAATACACAGTTGGTACAACTGCTTAACTTTCTTGTCTAGTTTCATATGCACCATCCTGATAGGATATTTCAGCCCATTGTGTCACCTTAAGCGCTAGGGAATTTTTGTGTGTGAGGTAGGTTGGAAAATGGCAGCAATGGCTAAATCATTGTGTACTTCAGCAGTCACAATACTGGCATTGAAACTCTTGGAGGAGCGGGTCCGTGCCCCACCCTACTTTGTCATCTTTATTTAATTTTTCAGCTATATACATGAAATGAACTAAGGTAAAAAAAAAAAAAACACCCTCAAATTTTGCTTCAATCATCTGGATATTGAAGTGTAACTAAACCAAATCATGTCAAGTTTTTATTAAGTGATTACTATGTTTCAGACACTATGCTCAGTGCTAGAAATACAAATAAACAGAAAAAAAGGTGATCCCTGACTTTGAGGAGCTTATACAATACATTCTTTTGGGAACTGATAACATAAAAAGCTGGAAAGGGGCAGGATGGAAATGAAGGTGCCTGGGGCAGTAGCATGGTATAGAAAGTGTAGAAGTCTGGACAGAAATAAAGACATAATGTGATGGCCTGGGAATCTTCAAAATGGTGGCTGTGTAGGAACCAGCCAGTCAGAGGACAGGATCAGGGGGTCCTTCCAACATGCAGAATGAGCTTCCAGAGTGAAGAGGGTTCTAGGGCATAGTTGACAAAGCTGGGTAGAATCGTTTCCTTCCACCTACAGGGCCACCACTCATCTAGCCAGCTATGCTTGAAATCTTAATCATCTTTATCCTGCATATCCAATTCTCAGACTCTTCAGAGTCTGTCTCTTACACATCTCTTCAGTCCCACTTCTACCACCCGACACCAAACTCATTACCTTACACTTGGCCTCTTGTAACAATATCTTAGCAGGCCTTGACTCATTTGCTGTCCATTGGATAAACAGTATCCTAAAAGCCACGGCCACTCAGAAAACCTTACTCCTCTCCTACCTTATCAATTCTTATGTATTCTGACTTTGATAGTCAATCAACGAGCATTTGTTAAGCATTTATATGACAGGCATCATGCCAAGCAACCAGGGCTACAAAGAAAGGCAAAAAAAAAAAAATAGCTCTTCCCCATAGGGAGCTCACATTCTAATGGCTGAGACAGCAGGCAATCAACTAACTACATCTATTAAAAAAATATGTACAAACAAGGTTGAAGGTAATCTCAGAAGATGAAGAAAACCAGGGAAATTTCAGAGGTGGAGGTGAGGCTCATCTTGGGGCATGTGCGATGGAGTACATCCTATATGAGGAAAAGTAGGTCACTATAGCTGGATCATAGAGTGACTAGAGGCAAGGAAAATGTAAGGAGTGGGGCAGCCCTTGTTGAGCACCTACTATGTGCTATACCCTTTACAAATTTCATTGGATCTCCACAACCCCGCACTTCAATTATTATCCCCAATTTACAGTTTGGGAAACTGAGGCACACAAGTAAAGTGGTTTACCCAGGGTCACACAGCTGGTAAGAATTTGGAGCTATATTCGAACCCAGATCTTCCAGATTCTAGGCCCTGTACCTCCTAAGAAAACTGGAAAGATACCAAATCAACACAAAGCTTTTAATTAAATGCTAGAGTATTTTCCATTTGATCCTTGAGAAAACAGTAGGGGGGAAGAAGAATGACCCACAATTTAATAATAAAGGAAATTCTTTTAAGCAACTGTACAGAAGATAGATTTGAGTGGGGAAGGAGGTGAGGCAGTGAGAACAATTAGAAAGCTATTATAGGGGTGGCTAGGTGGTGCAGTGAATAGAACACTGGCCCTGGAGTCAGGAAGACCTGAGTTCATATCCGGCCTCACACACAACCCAAAAACTAGCTGTGGGACCTTGGGCAAGTCACTTAACCCCAATTGCCCTCCAAAAAGCAAACAACAACAACAAAAAAACTATTGCAGTAATTATGGCATTTATAGTAATCCAAGGTAGGTGATGAAAGTCGAAACTAGACTGTTGGCTGTCAATAGACAGAAGTGGGAACATAAAAGAAAGGTAAGAAAATAGAGATGAAAAGATTTGTCAACAGACTGGTGTCAACAGACTTGGTGAGCAAGAGTGAGAATTCAAGGATGACACAGATTACAAGTTTAGGTGACTGGGAGAGGAAGGGAAGTTCAGGTAAAGGGATGGGTTTTCAATGAGTATTGTTTTCAACATATTGAGTTTGAGACATGGAAAAAGCCATTGGTGATGCAGGAGAGAGTCTAAGATTGGATAAATAGATCTGGGAATCCTCTGCAGAGAAATGATCATTGAAGTGAGAGAAATTAATAAGATCACAGTATAGAGGGGGACAAAAAGAAGAGAACTCACACCCTGTCATCTCTAGATAGGTGAGTTTTGGGGTTGTTCAGTCATTTCAGTCATGCCCAACTCTTTGGAACTTCATTTGGGGTTTTCTTGGCAAAGGTACTGAAGTGGCTTGCCATTTCCTTCTCTAGTTTACTGTTCTTCCATAAATATTCCATGTTCATTACTGCCTCTGTGCCTTGATTTCTCTCCATCCATCTTGTAAAACCCCACTTCAAGACTTATCTCCTTAAGGAATCTTTCCTGAAATATTCAAACCCTCATTTAACTTCCCTAGTCTTTGAACTATGGCAAGCAAAACCTGTAGAATGTGATATAATGCACCACAATTAAAGTCCTATTCCAATGGAGGCGACCTTGAATTCTTGAAGCCATACCAATGGAGGGTCCTACCAAGATGGAAAAGCTTCAGTTACTGACTTTATGCCTATTACCAAAAACTAGTATAGAACTAATATAGCTAAACTGAGAAGAGCTCTTCCTTAGAAGGTCATCATCAACATTTCAGAGATTGTTCACTAATTTATAAGAGGGAATGACCTGGAGAAAAGACCAGTACTGACAAATAATGGATCTGTTAAGTTTGTCCTCTTATATCATTTACTATTGTTTCTTGTGTGTGCTTTGTATTCCAAAGTAAAGGGTTCCCTATTTGAAGATAGGGACCTCCTTCTATCTCATGGTACCTAAAACCAAACTGAATATAGAGAGACACAGCATGGTATCACATAGTGTCTCCAAAATTTTTATAATACACCATTATCAGTTAAACATTTTTGAGTATGTACCCCCAGTATGTGTATGTTTAAAAATCATATTATACATGTGTTTATAGATATATCTACATACACTATAGTAATAATTATGTACATTATAAAACTTACATAAAATATAAATTTAAAAAGGATGAGATAAAGATGGACCAACGAGGGAAGGGAACAAGCGTTAATTAAGTACCTACTATGTGCCAAGCACTGTTAGAGTACTTTGCAAATATCTCATTTCATCCTCACAACAGCCTTGGAAGGAAGGTGCTATTGTTATCCTTATTTTTTAATTGAGGAAACGGAGGCAGATGGAAATGAAAGCATTTATGTAGGGACACACAACTACCGTAGTAAGTGGTTGAGGCTGGATTTGAACTAAGACCTTCCAGACTCAAAACCCAATACTCTATCCACTATGCTACTTAGCATCAACAGGGAGCCACTGGAGTTTATTGAGGCACAGAGTTACATGGTCAGATCTGCATAAGAAACTCCCTTTGTTAGTTGAGTGGAGAATGGATCAGAGTGGAGAGAGACATGAGACAGGAAGGCCAATTAAAAGATGCAACAGTCCAGGTAAGAGGTGGTGAGGATCTAAAATGGAATAGGAGTGTGACTGTCTAAGACTACATATTTTGAAGGTATAAATGACAAGATTTGGCAACTGATTGGATATATGGGTGGGAAAATAGGGTGAGGATTCAAAGGTAACACTGGGCAGCTAGAAGAGTTGTTAAAACAGTAACAGAGAAGTTTAGAAGATGGATTTATTGGAAAGAAAAAAGATGTGTTCTTCAATGAAGATCCCAACCTATAAATACATACTTATCTTGTGCAACTCACTCTGGCTCATCCAAAATGAAAAAGGGGTAGATGGACCTCTTGCCTCTTAATTATTATCCTGGGTAGGAGTCCACCCTTCCAGGGACTCTGGCTGCAGCCATAATGTTAAGCAAGGTATTCTGGGAGAAAATGGATAACTTTCCCAGTGACACATGCAGCTACCACTGTGAGTATGCCCTGGTAATGCTTAGATTGTAATGTCCATGAAGGACTGATGCCTTGCATACAGAAAGGGAGGATACTGGGAGCTTGAATGTCAGAAGATTGAGAATGAGGAAACGTTGGGAAATAATATTAGGTATAGTTAGATTAAAGACACGTCCAACAACTGTCTCCTTCTGATTGGCCAATCACCCCCTTGGAATCAGTCACCCACTTCGGAGATCATTAGTATATTCAATAGAACACCGGACTTTTCAAGAAGACTCAGTTTAAAATCCTGCCTCTGACAGTTTTATGACTATCGGTAAAACACTTAACCTTTCTGAGCTACCAAGGCAGAGGATGGGCTGAGAAAGGTAGAAAATGGGATAAAAAGGACAAAGGGGCCAGGCCCTCAAAGAATTGTTGGGGCAATTGGATCCTTCATCTCTTTAAAAACCAGAGTTACGTTTTGCAAAAGTATGTAAATTCACACAGAAAATTAAAAGCGCAGAAATATTTTACACAAGGAAATCATGTAACTAGGTTAAATAATCATGAGACAAAATGTACAACTAGAAAACACAAAATACCAGAGCAAATTTCAAGTAACTCAGTTCGTGTTGTCTTTTGTTTTAGTCTATATGTGTATGGCCTAATAATGAGGATTGCTTTCTGGAAACACAACCTGATTAGTTTGTTCTTTCAATAAAAATTACAGTATCATCTTGTTCTCTATTTCTTCAAGAAGAAATAACCCAACTCATCTTTTCAAATGCAAAAAAAACATTTTGGACGTACATGCATTTTAACACAGAAAATATGAAAACATAAAAAAGGACGGTCATTTGTTAAAGTTCTCCACTTGTACTGCCTTTCTTTATGTGGCTTCTTTCATTTGTGAAAAAGAAAAAAAAATACATTTGGCATTTTAACTAGAAAATCCAGGAGGATTAAGACAGATTTAAATGAAAGAGAAGCTTATGTAAATACAACCACCTTTGAATTGGAAATCAGAATAATTTTTTTTTCCTGATCAGATACAGAAATTCCTGTTGAGAAAAAGATTCTTCCCCAAATGCTCAAGTGAGCGTTTGGAATGAAAGCTCAACCAACACAGTTGGAGGGCAGGGCTGGGAAAGGCAGGGATGAAGCTTCATTTCCTAGGAGGAAACCACATTTGTATTTAATAGCCAAAGTGGAGGCCTGCAACTTAGGTAGAAATGGGTTTCATTGTGTTTCTGTAACAACAGTCAGTGCAGTGAATACAGCACAATAATTTGTGACTAAGAATTTAATCGTCCAGATGTTACTTCTGGGGTTTTTTTGCCTGAATCTCTTAATTGCAATCATCAAATGGCACTGTTTATCTGGCATCTTCATCCCTTAAATGCTAATCTTCATACATGCTGGCTTTAGTTTAGACCATTCTCCTTGTCCTTCTTTCACTACTTGAAGTGCTGCAGCCCTTTTTAAATGTTCGCATTGATCTTGAGAGAAGGGAAAAGGGAAATCATTTGGTTTGGAATTAATTTAAAATTATATGCTGCAGGTATATGACCTGTTTCTACCTTGTTCCAAAAAGCTTTCAGTTAACAAAGCAGTTTGTATTTCATTTTACATAATGACTAATGAAAAACAATCCATGTGATAGACACAGTAGGATTTATAGGTAATGAATAAAATTTTTTTGAGTACTGATGGTAGGGTACTAAGCCAAAGATATAAAATTCAGTGTAACTACCTTGACATTTCCTACTTATTTTTTTTTTTTGTATCTTCAACACCTCATGTCCACCATCTCTTCTCTCCACTCTATACCTATACCCACTTCCCATCTCCAAATACATACACAGCAGTCAGGTGGTTATCTAGGATAGTAGTTTCCAAAGATTTTTAATCATGCAACTGAAGGTGTAGTGGATAAAATACTGGACCTGGAGTCAGGAAACCCTGAGTTCAAATCTGGCCTCAGATACTACTTGTAAAAACCTGGGTAAGTTACCTAACCTCTGTTTACCTCCATTTCTTCAATTGTAAAATGAGGGTAGTAATGGTTCCTACCTCACAGGATAGGGGTAGTTTGGTGGTGCAATGGATAGAGTGCTAGCCTTAGAGTCAGGAGATGAATTCAAATTTGGGTTCAGATACTAGCTATGTGACCCTGGGCAAGTCACTTCACCCTGTTTGCCTCAATTTCCTCATCTGTAAAGTGACCTGGAGAAGGATATGGCAAACCACTCCAGTATCTTTGCCAAGAAAACCCCAAATAGGGTCACAAAGAGTCAGACATGACTAAAATGACTTAACAACAATAACGACAAACCTCATAGGACAATTGTGAAGATCAAATGAGATAATTTTTATAAAACATGCTTAATGCGATGCCTGACACATAGTATATGCTATATAAATACATACTTCTTTGCCAACATTAAAAAAATTTCTAAGCACGTACCCCAATATATGTATATTTACTTATTTGTAAATTACAAGTGCGACTGAACTAATAATTATCTACTTTATAAAATGCACAAAATGGATATTTAAAGGAATAATATAAAGATAGAATAATTTTTGACCCTAGTGTCAATAAGGGGTCACTGACACTTCCTGAATAGGGCAATGACATGGTCAGATTGGCAATTTAAGAAAATCACTTTGGAAGCTGTGTGGAAGACAAATTCAACTAAAAGGAGACTTGAGTCTGGGAGACCAATTCAGAGTTGATTGTAATAGTCCCAGCAAAGAATGATGAAGGTATGAATAGGAGTGGTGGTTACGTGACTACAAAGACATGGACAGAGAATTTTGGGAAGGTGGCAATGTATTAGGACTCAGAGGAACCCGCATCCCCACAAATGGCCCAGCAAAACTCAAAATTTCACCAGAAGGAAGGATGATGAAGAAAGTGAAGGAGAATCCTCTATAAATTTTCTCATCCTATCCAGGATTGCATAAAAAGAATGCCAGAATCTTGAAGAGGATGGAAAAGAGAGATAAGTTAAGGTTAGGTGGAAGGTGAAGTCCAAGACAATCCAGGTCCACAGCAGGGAATAAAGTCAGAGCTGTTCCCAGATCCACCTAGCTGGTGAAATCAAGATAGATCAGTGCTCAGCACAATGCAACCAAGAAAACCCGTCCATAGCAAGATACAAGGTCCACACAATGTCTAGGCATCCCAAGCATAAGGCAGTATCCAGACATCCTAGGACTAAGCCAGCATCCAAGCATCCTAAACCTGAACCATAGAAGAAAACAGGCCAAAGAATTTCTAGCAAATACAGGCCTACTCTTGGTCATTGAATTTAGTCATTAATCGAGCCTTCCATCAAGGGCCTACCCACACCATTCAGAAAGACAAGAATGGAGTTTGACTGAAGCATAAACCCCCAATAGAGAAATGAAGGCTGAAGATATGAGTGAATGAAAACTCACAATGAATAAATACCTTGAATTGACAGCACAAGGGGTAAACCCAAAAGAATAAGGTAATTCCACAAAAGTCCAAATAGAGCTTCAAAGCAAATATACTAGCCATAAAGATTACAAGAGGACATAGAATAACGGGGTAGCCAGGTGGCGCAGTGCATAGAATACCGGTCCTGGAGTCAGGAGGACCAAGTTCAAATTTGGCCTCAGATACTTGACACACTTACTAGCTATGTGACCCTGAACAAGTCACTTAACCCCAATTTCCTTGCCTTTCCCCCTCAAAAAAAATTTTTTAAAAGAGTATATAGAGGGGTGGCTAGGTGGCACCAGCCCCAGAATCAGGAGGACCCAAGTTTGGTTCCGGCCTCAGACACTTAACACCCATACAAAAAACTAGCCATGTAACCTTGGGCAAATTACTTAACCCCAATTGCCCTCCAAAAGGCAAAAAAAAAAAAAAAAGGAGTATATAAGAGTATATAGAGATTCCAGTGAAATCACAAGTCTGGTTAAAAAAAAAAAAACAGTCGGCAGAGGCCCAGACACTGACCCCACAGTGTGCACAGGCTTGGATGAGGCCTGATCAACGTGGTGGCAAGTAGACCCACCAACCACAAGGACCACTGCCAGGCCTATCACTGCAGGGCTGGAACTGGATGGAGCAGGGTAAGAATCAAATGCAGTGCCCCTGAAAGGGACAGCAACTACTCCTGGGACTACCAATCCACAGCTTGGAAATTTAAAAAGCCCCTATCTGGACCTCCAGGGACCAAGATAGCAGAGTGAACCCTAGCTGCTCCAATACCCCCCTCTGACCCTGAAAACATAGTAATTGTTGCCCCAAAGCAAAACCTTAAACAATAAAGGCTCAGGAACCCTAGAGGAAGGACGTGGCTAGGTCCCTGCCACAAAATGGGTAGAAAGCAGACTGCAAAGACAAAAACTCTGGAGTCCTACTATTTTGAGAGGGAGGAACCAAAATCAGAGGGACACAGTGTTGACTCCATACCCACAACTGAAGCCTCAACAGGGAACTGGTCTCAAGCACAGAAAGCATTCTTAGATGAGCTCAAAAGGAGCTTTGAAAACCAAGTGAGAGAGATAGAAGATAAAATGAATAATTCTTTTAAAATCAAAACTGCAAAATTAGAAAAAAAAACACTACAATGAAGAAAACAGCTCCTTAAAAAGAAAAATGTGTGATATGGGAAAGGAGCTCCAAAAACTAACTGAGGAAAATAATTCACTAAAAACTAGAATCAACCAAATTGAAGTGAGTAACTCTATGAGGAACCAAGAATTACTCAAACAAAACATCAAAAATGAAAAATTAGAAAAAGAGGTAAAATATCTCAATGGAAAAATAACTGACCTGGAAAACAGATTCAGGAGAGATAATTTGAGAATCATAGGCCTACTGGAAAATCATGATGAAAAAATGAGCGTGGACAACATCTTCCAAGAGCTCATCAAGGAAAACTGCCCTGAGATACTAGAACCAGAGGGTAAAATAGAAATCGAGAGAATCCACCAGTCACCTCCTGAAAGAGATCCCAAATTGAAAAGTCTGTGAAATGTTGTGGCCAAACTCCAGAACTATCAGGTAAAGGAGAAAATACTACAAGTGGCCAGAAAGAAACAATTCAAATATCATGGAACCACAGTGAGGATTGCACAGGATCTGGTAGCCTCTGCACTGAAAGATTGGAGGCAGTGGAATACAATTTTTTGCAAGGCAAAAGAGCTCGGGTTACAACCAAGGACTACCTACCCAGTGAAACTTAACATATTCTTTCAGGCAAGGAGATGGTCATTCAACAATATAACAGATTTCCAAGCCTTTCTGATGAAAAAGCCAGAGCTCAATGGAAAATTCAACCTCCAATTATGAGATGCAAGAAAGACATAGAAAGGGAAACAAGGAAAACACACACATACACACATACATACACACACCCTGTTATTTAATAAGAGAAAATTGTTTATAGACAAGTAGAGGATATGAGTATAAATTACACAAAATGATGATTAAAAAAACCTTATTAAGGGCTACAAAGGGACTGCAGTGGAAGAAGAGGAAAGAATGAATTGGATAGGGTAAATTTTGCCACACAAAGAGGCATAAAAACAATAAAGCAGAGGGAAAGAAGGGAGGGAGATGAGTATTATATGAGCTTTTCCTTCATTGCTTCTGGTGCAAGGAGGGAATAATACAACCAGTTAAGCATAGGATTTTATTGAGAAGAGACACAAAACGTATCATAATAGAGGGAAAGAGGGAAGGGTGAGGAGCTTTGCATGAGATCTTTTCCTGTCACTCTCGGTGCAAAGAAGAAATAAAATATTACATTAAGTATAAAAATATCCTACAGGCAGTAGGAAGGGAGAAGGGCTAAGAAAGTGGGGGGGGGTGGTTAGAAGAGAGGGAAGAAATAAGGGGGAAGGGGAGGAAAAGGGAGGGGGGATGATAAGAAAGAAATACTGAGGGAAATGGTGGTCAAAAGGAAAACTCTTAAGGAGGGGAAAGGAGATGGGGAAAAAAATAAAAGCATAAACAGGGGAGGGAAGAGGATGGAGGGAAAGAGAGAGATAGTAATCACAACTGTGAATGTGAATGGGATGAACTCTCCCATAAAACAGAGGTGGATAGCAGAATGGATTAAAAACCATAATCCTACAATATGCTATTTACAAGAAACATATCTGAAACAGAGGGATACCCACAGGGTAAAGGTAAAAGGCTGGAGTAAAATATATCATGGCTCAGCTAAAGTTAAAAAAAAAAGCAGGGGTAGCAATCCTTATCTCAGATATAGCAAAAATTGATCCAATTAAAAGAGATAAGGAAGGAAACTATATCCTGCTAAAAGGTACCATCAAGAATAAAACAATATCATTACTTAACATATATACACCAAGTGGTATAGCATCCAAATTCCTAGAGGAGAAGGTAAGGGAATTAGAGGAAGAAATAGATAGCAAAACTATTCTACTGGGGAACCTTAATCCCCCCCCCTCTGAACTTGATAAATCCAACCTCAAAATAAACAAAATAAGAAGTTAAGTAGGTGAATAGAATTTTAGAGAGGGTAGGTATGACAGATCTCTGGAGAAAACTGAATGGGGATAAAAAGGAATGTACCTTCTTCTTAGCAGTACGTGGAGCATACACAAAAATTGACCATGTACTAGGACATAAAAACCTCACAATTCAGTGCAGAAAGGCAGAAATATTAAATGCATCATTCTCAGATCATGATGCAATAAAAATAATATGCAATAAAGGGCCATGAAAAGACAGACTAAACATTAATTAGAAACTAAACAATTTAATCCTAAATAATGAGTGGGTCAAATGAAATCATAGAAACAATCAGTAACTTCATTCAAGAGAATGACAATAATGAGACAATATACCAAAATCTGTGGGATCCAGCAAAGGCGGTTCTTAGGGGAAGTTTTATATCCCTGAGTACATACATAAATAAATTAGAGAAAAGGGAGGTCAATGAATTGGCCATGCAGTTGAAAAAGCTAGAAAAAGAACAAATTGAAAATCCACAATTAAACACTAAATTAGAAATAATGAAAACCAAATAAGAGATTAATAAAATTGAAATTAAGAAAACTATTGAATTAATAAATAAAACTAAGAGCTGGTTTTATGAAGAAAACAATAAAAATTGATAGACCCTTAGCCAATATGATCAAAAAAAGAAAGAAGAAAACCAAATTATGAGTATCAAAAATGAAAAGGGTGAATCTATCTCTAATGAAGAGGAAATTAAAACAATAATTAGGAATTATTTTACCAAATTATATGCACATAAATTTGACAATCTTAGTGAAATGGATGAATATTTACAAAAATATAAGCTGCCCAGATTAACTGAAGAGGAAGTAAATTACTTAAATAAGCCCATCTCAGAAAAAGAAATTGAACAAGCCATTAGTGAACTCCCTAGGAAAAAATCTCCAGGGCCACATGGATTTACTAATGAATCCTATCAAACATTTAAAGAACAATTGATTCCAATACTCTAAAAACTATTTGGGAAAATTAGTGAAGAAGGAGTCCTACCAAATTCTTTTTATGACACAAACATGATACTGATACCTAAATCAGGAAGAGATAAAATGGAAAAAGAAAATTATAGACCAATTTCCCTCATGAATATAGATGCAAAAATTTTAAATAAAATATTAGTAAAAATACTGCAGCAAGTGGGGCGGCCAGGTAGCATAGCAAGTAAGAGCACCGGCTCCAGTGTCAGGATGACCTGGGGATCGAATCCAGGCTCAGACACTTAGCACCCACCTAGAAACACCTGGCCATGTAACCATGAGCAAGTTACTTAACCCCAATTGCTTAGGGGAGGCCAGGTGGCTCAGCAAGTAAGAGCACCATCAGGATGACCTGGGGATCAAATCGAGGCTCAGATACTTAGTACCACACCCAGAAATAACTGGCCGTGTAACTTTGAGCAAGTTACTTAACCCCAATTGCTTAAAAAAAAATACTGCAGCAACTATCACAAGAATAATACACTTTGATCGGGTAGGATTTATTCCAGGAATGCAAGGATGGTTTAATATTAGGAAAACCATCAGTATAATTGATCATATCAACAATAAAACTAGCAGAAGCCACATGATGATCTCAATAGATGCAAAAAAAGGCTTTTAACAAAGTACAACATCCATTCCTATTAAAAACACTAGAAAGTATAGGAATAAATAGAGCCTTCCTTAAAATAATAAGTAGCATCTATTTAAAGCCATTAGCAAGTATTATATGTAATGGGGATAAGCTAGAATCATTTCCAATAAGATCAGGGGTGAAACAAGGGTGTCCACTCTCACCCCTCATATTCAATCTGGCATTGGAAATGTTAGCAGTAGCAATTAGAGAAGAAAAAGAAATCAAAGGAATCAAATTAGGCAAAGAAGAGACCAAGTTATCACTCTTTGCAGACGATATGATGATATACTTAGAGAATCCTAAAGAATCAAGTAAAAAACTTTTTTTTTTTTAAGCAATCGGGGTTAAGTAACTTGCTTAAGGTTACATGGCCAGTTATTTCTTGTTGTGGTGCTGAGTATCTGAGCCCAGGATTTGATCCAGGTCATCTCGACACTGGAGCCCTCTGCTCTTACTCGCTGAGCCACCTGGCTGCTCCTAAGCAATTGGGGTTAAGTAACTTGCTCAAGATTACATGGCCAGGTGTTTCTGGGTGGATGCTAAGTATCTGAAACCGGGATTCGATCTCCAGGTCGTACTGACACTGGAGCCAGTGCTCTTACTCGCTGTGCTACCTGGCTGCCCCTAAGTAAAAAACTTCTTGAGATAATAAATAAATTTGGCAAAGTTGCAGGATATAAAATAAACCCACATAAATCCTCAGAATTCCTGTATATGTCTAATGAAATACAACAGCAAGAGATAGAAAGAGAAATCCCATTTAAAGTTACTTAGACATTATAAAATATTTGGGAATCTACCTGCCAAAACAAACCCAGGACCTATATGAACACAACTACAAAACGCTTTTCACACAAATAAAGCCAGATCTCACTAGTTGGAAAAACATCAATTGCTTATGGCTGGGTCAAGCTAATATAATAAAAATGACAATTTTACCTAAATTAAATTACATATTTAGTGCCATACCAATCAAATTACCAAAAAATTACTTTATAGGCCTAGAAAAAATAGCAACAAAATTAATTTGGAAGAACAAAATGTCCAGAATATCAAGGGAATTAATGAAAAGAAATGCTAGGGAAGGTGGCCTAGCTATACCAGATTTTAATCTATATTATAAAGCAGCAGTCATCAAAACTACTTGGTACTGGCTGAGGAATAGAACAGTGGATCAGTGGAAAAGATTGGATACATGAGACTCAGCAGCCAATGACTATAATAATCTACTCTTTGATAAACCCAAAGACCCCAGTTTTTTGGGATAAGAACTCACTATTTGACAAAAACTGCTGGGAAAACTGGAATATAGTATGGCAGAAACTGGACATAGACCATTATCTAACACCGTATAACAAAATTAAGTCTAAATGGGTGTGTGATCTAGGTATAAAGGATGATACTGTAAGCAATCTGGGAAAGAAAGGAATAGTTTACCTGTCAGATTTATGGAGAGGGGAAGATTTCATGACCAAACAAGAATTAGAGAGCATTATAAGATGCCAAATGGATAACTTTGATTACATGAAACTGAAAAGCTTCTGTACAAACAAAGCCAATGTAACCAAGATTAAGAGGGAAGTGGGAAATTGGGAAATAATTTTTACAACCAATGTCTCTGATAAAGGTCTCATTTCTAAAATATACAGAGAATTGAGTCAAATCTATAAGAATACAAGTCATTACCCAATTGATAAGTGGTCAAAGGATATGAACAGGCAGTTCTCAGAGAAAGAAATTAAAGATATCTATAAGCATATGAAAAAAATGCTCTAAATCACTATTGATTAGAGAAATGCACATCAAAACAACCTTGAGGTACCACATCTCACCAGTCAGATTGGCTAAGATGACAAAACAAGAAAACAATAAATGCTGGAGAGGATGTGGCAAAATTGGAACACTAATACATTGCTGGTGGAGTTGTGAACTGATCCAACCATTCTGGAGAGCAATCTGAACTATGCCCAAGGGGTTATAAGTAGTTTCCTGTCCTTTGACCCAGCAATACCACTTCTAGGGTTGTATCCCAAAGAGACCGTAGAAGTAGGAGGCAGACCCATATGTACAGAAATATTTATAGCAACTCTTTTTGTGGTGGCAAAGAACTGGAAATTAAGGGGATGCCCATCAATTGGGGAATGGCTAAACAAGTTATGGTACATGAATGTAATGAAATACTATTGTGCCATAAGAAACAATGAGCAGATGGATTTCATATCTACCTGGAGAGGCTTATATGAACTGATGCTGAGTGAGAAGAGCAGAACCAGGAAAAATTTGTACACAATTACATATACAACTTATGTGTAATGACCAACTTTGATACACCAGACTCTTCTAAGAAATGCAGGGCTATAAGTAAACTCCAAAAGATGCATGATAGAGAGATATCTACATTCAGAGAAAGAACCAGAAAGAACAGAGTTTGAAAGCAGATTGAAGCAAATTACCTGCTCTCTTTCTTTTTCTTGTTTGCTTTGGTTTCCTCTTTCCCATTGTTCATTCCATCTGATACAATCCTTCTTTATAACCTGACCAATGTCTAATGTGAAAGTATCTGCAGATCCTATACCTGATTGTATGCCACCATGGGGGGGGGGAGTTTGAGGAGGGAGGGGGAGAAAATTTGAAACTCAAAGAACTGGGGAACTGAATCTTGTAAACTCAAAGTAAGTGAACAAATTAATAAAGACAAAAAAAGAGTACATAGAATAAATGAAAACAGATACAAAATGGAATAACTAAGAAGAAAAGTCTGGCAAGCTGGAATAATACCTTAGAAAAAAATGGTAGTTATTCTTAGCCAAGAACTTTCTAAAGATTAAAATGGGTCAAATGAAAAAAAAACTGATGCTATGAGACAAGAACACATAAAAAATCAAAACATAATCAAAAGATTAGAGAAAAAAGAAAATATAAGGTATACATTATCAAAATAATTTTCCTTTTAAACAGGTCAAGAAGAAATAATCCAAGAATCATCAGACTATCTGAAAATCCAAATGAAAGAAAGAAACAAAGAAAGAAAGAAAAATTCACCCAAAATTGGATAGCATACTTCAAGAAATCATCAATAAAAATTGCCAAGATTTTTGGAACCAGAGAGAAAAGAAAAAATGCAAGTGACCTTCTGAAGCCCTAAAATGAGAAAATCTCCAAATGTTACATCCCAAAACCAGAACTTTGAAGTCAAAGAAAAAAAATACTGCAAGCAGCCAAAAAGAAGGAGTTCATGTACCAAGGAGCCACAGTTAGGATCATATAGGACTTAGTAGCTAGAATTTTTAAGAAATAGGGAACTTGAAATATGATATTCCAAATGACAAAATATAAAGCATATATAGGGATAGGGAGAAGAGGATACAATATGGTAGGCAGAATAGGTGAAGTAAAAGTCCTAAGTAAAACAAACTCCAATGGTAGAGAGTGGGAGTGGGGAAAAGCAACATAAAGAGAAAAGGAAAGATCCAAAGGAAAGAAAGATTAAAACTTATTAACTAGGACATAGAGGAAAAAGTAAGTGAGGGCAGAATGAGGGGAAATATCTAACTCATAATCATGCCTGTGAAAGGGAAACGGTTAGCAAACTGGTTTAGAAAGAAGACTGCAGCAACATGTTGTTTATAAGAAACACACTTGGAATATAAATATTCTTATACTCTGAAAATGGGAGACTAGGGCAGAATCTATTACACTTCAAGTGAGCTAAAGTATTTGAAGAAAATTTGAAATTACCTAGAGAATTAAAAATTAACTGAAGAAATAACAATCCTAAAGAATTGGTCAAAGAGAAAATTCATGAAAAACAATAGAATATTTCATCAAAAGAGTAGCAAACATGATTTTAGTCAAGGCTGTAGTAAAAATAGACATAAAAAGAAAAAAGCAGAGAAACTACTGCCACTCTTTTTTTAGTTCACTTGAAGCATAATAGATTCTGTCCTAGCCTCTCATTTTTAGAGTATAAGAATATTTACATTTCAATGATAATATGCACAAAACATCTAAACACTTAAGGGAAAAGAATAAAATTATAGGAAATATAAGACAGTAAAAACATAATGGGGGGACCTTGATATAACCCTTTCAGACTTAGACGAATCTAACAAAGTGATAATCAAGAAATAAATTAAGGTCCTGAATAGAATTTTATCATAATTAGAGATGATAGATCTGTGGCAATTACTGAATGAGAGTAGAAATGATTTTATGTATTTCTCAGGCATGAACAACACTTTTACAAAAACTGAGCATATTTTGGGACATAAAACCTCACAGGAAGTGGAGAAAAAAATATTAACTTTACTGTCTACAATGCAATAAAAAATGTTTCCAATAAAGTATTTGAAGAAAATTTAAAATTAACTAGAGAATTAAAAATTAACTGGAAAAATAACAATCCTAAAGAATTGGTCAAAGCAAAAAATCAGGAAAATCAATAGAAATTTTCATCAAAGAAAATGACAATAAAGAGAAGACATACCAAAACCTATGGGAAGTCCTTAGGAGAAAATGTATACCTTCAAACACTTTCATCAACAAAAGAAAGAACAAATCAATGAACTGGTCACACTACTCAAAAACTAAGGAGATCAATAAATCTAAAATCCCCCTGTAATGGTTATGGGATTTGAAGATCTTCCATGCCCCTTTAACTTGCTGATGTAGCAGGAAGTGGTAGGGCAAGAGGAAGTTGGAGCCAGCGTGGTGACTAGAAGCACTGGTGGCAGCAGTGGCCTAAACTCCTTTTTTTTGAGCCAGCCAGAATTTCTGCTAAGGACTCCTGCTGAGGACTGCCGGGGATGGGAACTGTGGGGGGCCAGAGCTGCTGGGAGAGAGCTGTGTGGATGCTGAGCAATTGCTGTGAGTGAGGAAAGGAGGATCTTTGCCTGAGATAGCCTGTTCTGTTTTGAAGGCTTGAGAATGTGGGTGTTTACTGAATTAACTACGTGTGCCAACTCCATAGCTACTGTGATGGCTTTGACTTTCTGGTTTTGCAACTCAGTTTTCTGGTATTTGAATAAATGTTCTAGCTTTGTTCCTCATGTAGAGATCCTGTTATATTTTGTGATTAATAACCATATCAGCATATTTATATTTACTGTAAGCATTGTGAATACTGCATTGTTGATACACCCCCAAATGAAAATTCTGGAAACATAATAAAATATGAACAAAATTGAAAGCAAAAAAGAAATGAATAGATACATAAAATTAGATTTTAAGAAAGTAATAACATACATAAATAGCCAATCTGATTTAAAAAGAGAGGAATACTGAATTTTTCACATCCCAAGTAAAAAAAAGAAAATTCACAACTATTGAAAAGGAAATAAAGAAAACTATAAAAAATTATTTTGAAAAAAAAATTATTCTGCCCAATTGTATTAAAAAAAAAAACAGCCTGATAACTTAGATGAAAAGGATGGTTCTTTTGGCAGCCTGGTAAAGCCTATGGATGAACCCTTTAACATATAATGTTCTTAAATATACAAAATAAAATAACATAGGATAACACAGAAAATGAATTACATTGAAATACAGTCACCAAAATATTTAAAAAGCAAGTTTGCAGACTCCAGGTTAAGAATCCTTGGATTAAGTGATCTGGAGATGGAAAAAAGAAGACTTGATAGCTGTCTTCAAATATATGAAAGGCTATCATGTTGAAAGATTAGCCCCTGGTTCTGTTTTGCTCCAGAGGAAACAATGAATGAAAATTGCAAGGATACAAATTTAGGCTTGATCTCCGGAAAAATTTCCTAACAATTAGAATTGTCAGCTGGATTTGGCAACTTCAGGAGATAGTGGATTTCTCCTCATGAGAGGTCTTTAAATAGATAATGGATGACCGTTTGTTGGGTATATTTTACTGGGGACTTGGGGGTAGACCAGATAGCCTCTGAGATCCCTTCCAACCATGAAATTCTATTATTCTGGAAGTTAGTAGAGTAATAGAGCCTGAAGTCACAAAGACTTGTGTTCACATATAGCTTCAGACTCAGATTACTATCTGTGTGACCCTTGACAAGTTGTTTAACCTTTGTTTGTCTCAGTTTTCTCAACTACAAAAACAAGGATGCAAAAACTCATAGCCCAAGTACATAAAAAGGAAGTAGTCGGGGCGGCCAGGTGGCTCAGTGAGTAAGAGCACCAGCTCCAGTGTTGGGATGGCCTGGGGATCAAATCCGGGCTCAGATACTCAGCACCACACCCAGAAATAACTGGCCGTGTAACCTTGAGCAAGTTACTTAACCCCAATTGCTTTAAAAAAAAAAAAAGGAAGTAGTCCTCCTCTTGTCCTCTTCTCATATCTGCCCTGCCTAGGATTGCTTTAGATCTGGAAAATAGGACCATTGTCAAGAAAAGCAAATCTGTGACTTTTTACTCGACTCGGGTACTTTTTCAACTCTAGAAAATAATCTCCTAAATACAATCCACAGAGCAGCTGTCCAATTTAATTCTGACCCCTATCAAAGCACCCACCTCCTGGTGTTAAATTGAAGCTCAAATAAAATAATATAAAGAGTTTAGTAAAGTGCTGACATAGTAGCTTTAATAAATACTTGTTTCCTTCCTTTCTTCCTTTTGAGGGTCAAGGAAGGCTGCCAAGCTTGCTTTGGACCTCTTCCTGGAGAAGGGGGAAAGCTGGATCCAAAGTTTACCATTTCTTGTACAATAGTCCAACTATATGGAGCAACTAAGGCCTATAGAATCTAATTCATTAAGAAATTAGACACAATAGCTTGAACTATCCATATTTAGAATTGAAACTATAAACCAGTGGGTATTAAGATACCAGGAGTATAGAATGCCTGGACAGTCATCACAGAAGTTCCAGGACTAGTTGTTCATTGAACATACTGACATATGATGTTCCAGTGATAATGGAAGAGGGAGTTTTAGATGTAGTTAGATGATGCCTATTTATGGAGTATGCATATGTGTTTTATATATGTAACTTCATCTATTCATTTATATGCAACTTTGATATGTGATGCTAAGTTAAAGTATTACATATGATCCAAGTATTTGGTCTACTGCAGACAATTTGTTTGATTTACTGCATGCAACTTAAGTGTGAATGTTATGTATTGAGACCTGCATATATACCTGCATGTATTTAAAGAAATTATTTGTGACTCCACTTTGTATCATCAAATGAATATTTAAGACATATGCCTCAGATGAACTTTTACACTGGGGGAAATTTTATTAAAAGATGTAGTGGCATCCTTGCTCACTGGGGGGAGGGGAGGAAATTCTAGACTACATTTCCCAGAAAGTTGTTAATGTCACCAAGAGAGGACCCTGGTTAATTAGGGCTTTATGAAAGAAAATTTAAAAATAAGGGTTCTTGCTGTTCAGGGATGGCATGAATGAGGAAGAAAACCTAACAACTAAGAAAATACTGGAAATAAAAGGCACAGAACTATAGTCAGAGTAGTTCAGAGTTGGACAATGATAGCTTCAGAAGTAAGATGAGACTAATAGAAAAGAAACTCCAAGATTCAAATGGTATTTAGCCTAACTGTTTGTGACAGGGCCAGTGACTTATATAAAGAATCAGTGTCTTCCCATAATACTGGAAACTCAGAGATGTTAAAGGGGAATTGGATTATAACTCCCTTGTAGTCCTAAGAGATCGCACCTTGACAATGATATGTGTAATGGGAACTAGTCATTCAAGAGCCCGGCCTTATGAGCAAGTGTAGGCTTAGCTGATACAACCCCTATGTTTGATGTGAGCATTTGCATAGGCAATCTATGAACATTTTCCAGTTAGCCTTTAGACTGGAAGTTGAGCTGGAAGTGGGAGCACATACAAAAGACTCCTACAGGGGCCACTCTGCCCCTTTTCCTTCCCTGGTGGTAAGTAAGAAGAGTAAATTTCCATACCCTTTTTTCTTCATAAGCCCTCCCTCACCAAAAGTTGCCATGAAACTGAGTTTTTGTGACCCATATATTGCTGAGAAAAGTAATAGCAGATATGGCAGCAACTCCCTGGTGCCAGCCACTACTCTCCCTCCACCAGGGTTAACAAGGGTGTCATGATTATAGGACTCTGCTCTTTGTCTGGGTTTTCTCTTGCTTTTAGTTGGAATAGTGAAGATGTGAACTTCAAAAACCTGGAGTGGTAAGTTCTTGAAGTCTGGGAGCAGGAGTTCATGATGGGATTTGTTGGAGGCTGAGCATCAATCAATTAATCAATAAACAGTTATTTCAATCCCTCTGAGCTTCCAGCATTACGGGAGAGACACTGTTTCCTTATAACTCACTGATCTGCCAGTCCCTCCCTCCTATGTCCCAGGAACTTTGCTAAGCACTAGGAATATAAAAAGAGACAGAAGACAGTCCCCACTCTGAAGTGACAGCAGCAGCCCTGAAGAGTGAGGTGCTTGACCCAGCTTAGTGGTCGTTGAGACAGCAACTCATCCAGTGATTCTGTCACACATTTGGAAATGAACATACTGGGGCCAATGACTTGTTACCTCTGCTCTAAGTGTGAGCTTATTCTTTCCAGAGACTGAGGTGATAGATGGGAGAATGTGACCCTCCACGGTTCTAGGGAAATGCTTTGTTATTTCTGCTCTTGCTTTAATTTCACTGTGAATATCACTTTGTAAGTTAATTGATGTTGGTTGGTTAAATGATATTAAAGTTGTGACAATCACTAAAGACTATCAATTTATACAAGGGAGATATCAGCTGGGACTGGCATTTAATATGGAGGAGCAAGGGGGAGTCTTCCATCAGTTAAACTTATTCTATGTCTCTGTGTGTATATAGACATATTGGTATTATGTGTATACATATACACACACATATGTATAGATATATGTATATGTGTGTATATGCATATGTACACACGTGAATCTTGGCACATGCTAAGACTAGAACTATTCTGAAGGTTCGTATGTAAGTCCAATACTTATTTCACTCACATTGTGCCTATCATAAAGCCTTTAAAGGAATGCTTTTACTTTCTATCATCTCAATTAACAAAATCAACTTTCTTTCATGCCTTACTGCTTTTAAGATCTAGTAGTACTTAGCCTCTTAAGAAGAAAAAGGTGAGATAGATGCCAGAGGTCACACCTTCTAGTAACAGGCCATTTTGATGGTTTTGAACAATCCCAAGGAAAAAAAAATTCAGATATTTCTAACCATATGTCATGAAATGCTGGAATTCACTGAAATCATGAAAGCTGAGAGAGTACGCTAGAATAACTTAAGTGAATATTATTACAGAGACAAGCCACCACCTCAGGGGGTACCCCTAGAATTCTGAAGGGGAAAATGAAGACTTACTATAGGAATCTAACTTATCCATGTGAGTGGGAATTGGGAATGGGATTGTCAGATATGGACTATATATGAATGAAAATAATATTATATACCTACAAATAATGTTTAAGTGGGCAGCCAGGTGGCACAGTGGATAGAGTGCTGGGACTAGAGTCAGGAAGATTCATCTTCCAGAGTTCAAATTTGGCCTCACTTACTAGCTATGTGACCCTGGGCAAGTCACTTTACCCTGTTTGCCTCAGTTTCTTCATATGTAAAACAAGATGGAGAAGGAAATGGCAAACCACTCCAGTATCTTTACTCCCCCCCCAAAAAAAAAAACCGAACGGGGTCACAAAGAGTCAAAAATGACTGAACATATGTTTTACTACTTGTTTCTCTTTTTTGTATTGCTTAATATCTGAAATTATTTTTGCCATGGATTTATTTACTTCTGAATGGTCCCAGTAATGTAGAAAAAAATGGGTAGGATAAGTTGAATAGCTGATTACTCCAAAACAGCCATGCTAAAACTAGGAGTAGCTAGGAGTACTATATCCATACCTGGAAACACCTAGAAAATCAAGTTTAAGAATAAATCCTTAGATCAATTGGCTACAAAGGAAAGCATTCCTGTTCTGGGCTGGGACCACCTCCTTTGAGGCTACAAGCTTCTAAAGTTTGAGGACTGGGTGCCAGGCACTCAGGATTAAATATCTCACTGCTGATTCGAAGGAGATAATTTTATTTGCCTTCACCTAGATATGTGTAGTTCTGTCTTCTTTGATCACATTAGACAGTATAGGTATTTTAGAGCAAGTCATGGTAAAGAGTTACAACATAGATTTTGAAGTTTTACTGAGCCTCATGGAAATTCCAAGAAACATGATTTTGAAGTGGGTGAATAGAAGCTAGTCCTAAGAGAAATTTTTCTAATGCGTACATTTCTGGGGATGTATTAGTCCTTTCCTAGGCTCAAGCTTAGACTCTTGCCTTTAAATATGAAGGGTAAAGGAAAAGGAGAGGGAAGAGTTAGAATAAAAAAAGAAAGGTACCACATAAAAATATTTAGAATAGCTCTTTTTTTGTTGTGGCAAAGAGCTGGAAACCAAAGGGGTGCTTATCAGTTGGGGAATGACTAAACAAATTATGGTATATGAATATAATGGAATACTATTAAGTACTTAGAAATTATCAAAGATATAGTTTCATTATATTTATATAACTATTATATATTTAAAAGGAATAGCAAGTTGTACACAATAGATTTGCAGTTTCATGTGTAATCATCTTTTATACTATGCTATGGAAATGCTTGTTCTATTCCATAAATTAAATAATAAGTTTTTAAAAGAGAAAAAAAAGACTTCAGGGGGCAGCTAGGTGGTACAGTGAATAGAGCACTAGCCCTGGAGTCAGGAGGACCTGAGTTCAAATCCAGCCTCAGACACTTAACACAAAAACTAGCCCTGTGACCTTGGGCAAGTCACTTAACCCCAATTGCCCTCTGAAAAGCAATTAAAAAAAAAGATTTCAGAGGAACCTGGGAATACCTCTATGAACTGATGCAGAGTGAAATGACCAGAACCTAGAAAACAATTTATACTATAACATCAGCATTAAAAAATAAATTTGAAAGATTTAAGACCTCTGACAAATGCAATGATCAACCATGATTTCAGAGGACTGATAAAGAATGCTACTTCATGACAGAGAAGTGAAGGACTGATACAGAATGAGACATCTGTGCATATGATCATTGTGGAAATTTGTTTTATATTACTCTGCACCCTAGCACACCCAGGATGGCCTGTTAGCACAAGTTCTTTGATCTACTTTTCTAGGAAAGAGTTAAAAAAGGAGTTAACAATCCTACTTTTAATTACATTCACTAGTTCAGGGGAAAGGTCAGCACCCTGAGCAACAGAGAAAATACAGAGAAATTGGCAGAAATAACAGGGCTCCAGCTATCTGAGCATAGCAATATTGCTATACACTTTATGTACATCACTGGATTGAGGGAGCACAGACAATTTCTGGCAGTCAGCAGGCTCCGAAAGTATGGCTACTCAGAGTCTCAACCAGGAAATCAAAAGATCCTTTTCATGAGCGAACCCCCAAAGCAAAATGCCAACCTCCCAGAATATATAACAAAGATTCTACATCTGATTGGCTGAGTGTTGAGGAGCTTGAAAATCCTTGTGCCCCAGCACTTAATTGGAAACTCCCTATAGCCCTGAGCCTGATTAACTCAGCCAGGGATCTGCGCAGGGAAGATCTCCAAATTCCCTTAACATTACATTCAGCCCCAAGATCTTATATGTCCATTACATAGTCCAATAGGACTTGAGGGGCAACTTATATCTGGATAGGCATTAACATCAAAATCAGAACACAATTCCCACAAAATAAAGATCATGAGTTTCACATTTACAAAATACAACATAGCAACATTACTAAGGTGGCCATATGATCTTAAACACAAAGGTATATAACAAACATAACATACTCCACACCCCATACATTCTTTGGGGGTCAAAATCTTTAGGGAGTGAGCAACCAGCTCCTCCTTTCAATCCCAAACAAAAATGTCCAAGCCAGAGTCCTCTTGGGGGTGTGTCCTCCCCACACTGCCCTTGCAGGCTTACTCCTGGCACTCTCAGGTATATGTTCTAATGAGCCAAGTCTCAGTCTTAACACCGTTCCACTGGGCAACAAAACCAATGGGGTGGGTTCCGGGGGTCCACGGCACTTCCCTGTCCTAGGGGGACACAGCAGGAAAGCACACTCAGCTCTCCTGCCTTGGCACAATGTTTTTCTCTTGCCCCAGGGCTGAATTTCAAGCTCTGGGGCTCTTCCTCTTGCAGGGCCCCACCACTCCGGTTCTTGTCTGGGACTGCACCCAGGCAGCTCTCCATTCCTGCTCTCACCTCTCCAAGGCCCCCATGCAGGTTGCTCTTCCCTCCTGCTGCATGGCTCTTTTCCTAGCTCTCACTGCTCCTGCCTGGGTTCTGAATACAATACACTTTGAGGGCCTTCACCCCTCCAGCACAGTCCGGAGTGGGGCTACTCCACTCAAGCCCAGGCTCTGGCCATCCCCTCCTCCCACAGGCTTGTTTTATTCCCACTGCTGCTGCTTTGACCTCTCTCCTCAGAACCGATAGTGGGGTAGGGAGTGGGAAGGAGGGGTTATCTCCCAGAGGCTCTGCTCTGGGCACTTGGGTCACTGCAATTTGACTGTTTCCCCTCAGGCTGCTGCTGCTCCTGGGGCTCCACAGAACCACAGGGAAGATTGGGAAACAATGAGCAATTTACTTTCTTTTTTGTTTATGCAGATCCTGCCCAACTAGGCCATATGTAACCACAAGCACTCTTGTATACCCAGTATGGCCTTCTAGCACAAGTTCTTTGATCTGGTTTTCTAGGAAAGACAGCTTTAAAGGATTTAACAATCCTACTTTTAATCACATTCACTAGTTCAGGTTCATTGACTAGTTCAGGTCAGCACCCTGAACGTCAGAGGAAATACAAAGAAATTAGCATAAAGACCAACAGGCAGGGTTCCAGCTGTCTGAACATAGCAATATTGCTATACACTTTGCATACATCACTGGATCAAGGGAGCACAGAAAACATCTGAGCAGTCAGGGGGCTCTGAACATATGACTACTCAGAATCTTGACTGAGAAATCAGAAGACCCTTCTTTTGAGCGAACCCCCAAAGCAAATACCAACTCAGAGAATATATACATTTCTCAGTCAGAAGGCATCATAACCTTTATGACTCAGTGCCTAATTAGGCTAGTACCAAAAGATGTGAAAGCCTTCCTACAAGCAAGCCTTCGCTAAGCAAGCTTCTCCTTAAGCAAGTTCCTCCCCAGGTGGGCTCTATGTGATTCAGTATGTATCACAGCTGGGAGATTAGCCTAGTAGTGGGTGGGGAAAATCTTCAAATTCCCTTAACATTACAGCTTATTTTCTACAATGGTTTGATTTTTCTTTTCTTTTTTGTAGAGGAAGGGTTGGGGAAGGTAGGGAGGAGGAAAAAAATGCTTGACAATTAAAAATATTTTTTTCTAACTTTCTATGGTTATCATTGAAGAATTCAGACTGTGCCTCTTGTTATCCCTTTCTTGTTACACAACTGGTCAGAGGCAGCTAGTTGGCACAACGAATGTGTGAAATACTGTAATACAGGAGCCAGACTGAATAAACATTCATTAAGCCCTTGCTATGTGCCAGGCATCATGCTAAGTGCTGGGGATACAGAGAAAAGGCATAAGGTGGTCCTTGCCCTCAAGAAGCCCATAATCTTAAGAGAGAAGACGACACATAAAAAGAAGTTGGGGGTAGGAAGGTATCAGCACAGGAGCATGATGAAGGTGAGAAATTGTGATGTGACTGTTTTGGGCACCCTTCTTAAACAGTGGAGGATCTGAGAAAAGGTCCCCAATATCCACTTTCCACTCTCTCCTGTCCAGAGAGAGGGAGGGGACCCAGGGACTGGGAGTACAGAGGAAGCATGATTTTCAGAGTTGATTTCATCTTGAAGAATGATGAGTTTCCAGAGATCATGATGTCCAGAAGAACATACAGGTTGTACATAAGAGAACTTTGGTCTGGGTATGTCTTATATGTGGTCATAGATAGGTCTTTTAGAGTTATAGATAGCTGGGGCTAGAAGGGGTCTTGAATCATCTAATTCAAAACCATAATTTTATAGATGAGAAAAGTTGAGCCTTATAGATAATTGACTTGCCTAAGATCACATGTCAAGTTAGTGGCAACACTAGAGATTAACCTGAGTCTCCTACAGTGATGTGAAACAAGCAATAATTCTGGTCAACTCGGTGATACAGTCATCTACTGACCCTACACTGATTCAGAATGTTTGACTGAGCAGATAAAACTAGGTTGAACTGTTTTCCCCACCTTTAGTTAGTTCACTAGCAGTTGTGTGCCGAATTTCATGTCATAAACGTGTTTCATTAGTCTCTATTGCTGTGTTTTTAATTCTGTGGTTTCAAGAACAGGTATTGCTCCAAGAAAATGCGAAAAAGTTGAAGCTCTCAGAGAGTAGACTTCTGTGGCTGTTAAAGATCTTATTGTGATATGGAAACATCAACTCTTTCAACAATCATTCAAGCCCACAATAAAACCAGATCAATTGCATTGAAGCAAAAAAGAAAGTATGGTTGAAAAATGAAAAACAAATACTTAGAAATGATAAACTTTTGCTACATAACAAACTCATCAGTCCTTAGGAAATACATGTAGAGGAACAAAATAACAGCAGGTGTTATTGAATGCTCTTCAGTGGGCCATAGACTTCTTGAAGAACAGTGAGAAGACTAATTTAAAAAAAATAATTAATAGCTTCCATGAAGAAAAAAATACTTATTATGGGCAAGATAATCCAAAGACTGGAGTACTGAATATCAGGAAAAGGTAGTTTTTACTAATGAAACTCATTTTTTCATTCAAGGTCATAATGAAATTACTGTCAACGTCCAAATGAACCGTAAAATCTGGGCATCTTCATCAAAGTGTAATAATCCAATATTTACTGGATTTTTAAAACTTCTAGTGAATAGGGAATAATAAACTCTGACAAATATATTGATATGCTGGGAAGTAAAATTGTTCAGAAATTATAGAAATTATCAAATGGAGATAAAATATTGCAGTTTGATGTAGCATGCTATAGGTTTTAAGGTATATTGTGTAAGTAAATAAGTTTAATTATTTTACCTTTCCCCTTTTGATTTACATGCCACTCAATCCTATTCCACTATACTTTCTAGTATACCACACTGCTTATGTTATAGCTAGAGGCTGAGATTTTAGTTAATCTCAACATTAATCATGGTCAATGGTTAATATACATAGAACATTTGGGTTTGCAAAGATTCCAATTCCAGAAAAATCAGCATTTCAAAGGGTTGAGGTAAGGATATGCTTATTTAATTTATGGTCAGGAAAAATTATCTTTTTCCACTAAAGGTATGATTCATTTTTATAAAAAAGGATATTACATGTTTGGGTCAAGTGAGGAGCTTCTGCTGGGCTTACAAGTGAAACCATAGAGATCTTTTGTATTTTCATTTATTTTGTTAAACATTTCTCAATTATACTTCAATAGTTCAGGTCATACTCCATAGTTTTGAAGGTCACAAATTTGATTCTTTTCATGTATAAACATCAACCTTTCTACACGTGTCTATATATATTATCCAGAAAACATGAAGTTATCAATGTGTCCATTTATCTTATGCCTCAAGAAGTCAATTTATAATCTCAGTCATGTCTGCCAGCTTTGCTTTCTCTCTATTTAAAAACAATGCATAATGAGGCTTCTGCCTATGCCTAGCAAGTTTTCAATGCTTTCATACATATGGAAGGAGATGTGACTTTTGATTGGCAGAGAGAAGGCTGAGAGGGACTTTGTATACCTGTTTAAGGGATTTGTTGAGGTGACAGCTTTTTGGGGAAAGAGGCCAGCAGAAGAAATATTCCAGGGATTAAAGGAAGATGTATATAGCAGACATGCATTGAAAGCCAGTTCTTTCATGTCTCCAGACTTGCTTGAAATTCTACAGACCACTAGAATGGATCTCCCCTCACTGAGATTGTATTTTATTTTCTGTATTGAACTAAGATTTCATTTGGTCTCAGTAAAAGAACTCTTCTTTCTTGTTTATTTTGTGGTATATTCTAATCTGTATAACTCCTCTGATTTTTGTTTGCTATTTTTTCTTGGATAAATGGATTTACTTTTAGTCATTATTTGTGATGGTCTTTTGTATAACCAGATTTGGGTAGAAAGGAACTAAATTGGAAAGTGTAAGTTAAGGACTGACATTCTTCTTAAAATGTTTTTTTTCCTTCTGAACCCAGACTTTAGGCCAGAGACATTTGAGGAGGACAGATAGAATAACTGAATAACCATCACTGAGATGGTGAAAATAGTATTGTCTCAATACCTTTTTTTTCTCTTTTTCTTCCCAGCCACCACCAACCACAGCTTAAGTTAGCCTGCAGGCACAGTCTTTATCTTTAATTCTCATTCTTACTACAGAGGCTGCCTAGGTCTCAGATCCTATCTCTCCATGCCACCCATGAATTGATTTGATATACTTAGACAACTTGTGTGGACACACATAGCTTAGATATGTTTTTTTTTTTTATTTCTTTTGTATATATTTCACCTTTCATCTATTTTTTTGCCTCTAGAATGAACTCTCTTTGCTGAAAAAGAATCACAATTAAGCAAGAATATAATGTCTCACAATGAACACAATATTCTGTCCTAGTAATCTTTTCATCTCTGTATTAAGGGTATGTATTATGTGTGTGTATACTCAATATGTACCTTGTCTGTTTTCCTGAAAATTCATTGACATTCCCCCACCCCCCATTCTCTCCCTCTCCCCCCCTCCACATTACATTGCTTCTTTTGGTGACATTTTTTTCCATATTGTTGTGCTTATTGTGCATTTGGCAGCTGTTCTTGCAGTGAAGTAGAAGAGGTGAAATCAACAATTTCCCTGGGAGTTGTTGACACATGCATCAGGTGTATTTTTGGTGTTAGTCTCTACACCAGGAATTTTTAACTGGGATCTGTGAGCCTATTGTTTTTGTTTCTGTTTCATTTTTGCTTATTTTGATTTTGAAAACATGTCTCCTTTCTGACCCATGCTGGAAGTGCAGTGACTCCTCATGGGCTTTACCCCTTATGCTTTGACTTTCTCTGCTTCCAGCCTGAGCTGATTCCCCCTTCTATTTTGTCTCTTCTTTCTCTTTTTTTGAGCTATATTTATTTTTTTTTCCAAAATTTTATTTTAGACTCAAATGCCAGAACACAAATAGAGAATAGAGGAAAGAAACAAAAGCATATCATAAATTTAAATGTTGGAACTTAAATACAAAGTTAGAAAGAAATAAAAGTGTGTTTTGTGCATAGTAGAACATAAGAGAGGATTCAAAATATGGAACAGTAAATTTTCATTTCAAGAAAGCCTATATGATAAATATAGATTTGTAAAGAATTGTCCATCTTTTCTTTGCTTTCTTGTGAGTTTTCTTTTGTTCTCTGCTGTGCACTTTTTTACTTTGTTCTTTGAAGAAACCATAGGGATCTTGGGAACACAAGTGAAGAAAATCCTACAACCTTTGGCATATTGCCCTCTACAATCCAGAATACCAATCTTCAATTATGTGTCATATTACTGGATCTATATCTTCAATTGCTTCCTTACTTCTGAGGTCCTTCCTGGCAGTACTTCCACTATTACTGTCTGGCATGAGACTAAGTAATACACTCCCTTTCAGTCAAACATGGGACCTAGGAATAAAATCTATCCTGTATGCCACTAATTGTGAAAATATATGAGTACTCTTCTTCTATTATAGTAGCTCTTCAATTCTTATCCAGTCACTAACTTTACCAGTAATACAAATCTATTGTCTCCCCATGGTGGGGATAAGGGCATTCACTTTAGTCCTTAGTCACCCATTCTATAGGTTCTGTGGAAAGAATAACCAACCCCTTTCTCCTTAGTGAAAATATTTCAGTCATTATCCTTTTATCCTACTTTAAAAAAAAAAAAGATTACTTGATATTGGGGTTTTAAAATCTATTCTAGGAATGGATTATCCCTTTGAAGTTTTTAATTACTGCTGTTGCAATCAGTAGAAGTGACTTTTCACTGAGCCTCAGGAATTGCAGTTGCTTGCAAAAACAAAGAAGGGGAAGGGTGACATGTAGCCACATGATCTTTAAATGTTTATTCTGTGGGTTTTACTTCCTAGTGTACTGTTGGGGGTAGGGAAAGTTCATCAGCTGCTTGAAGTAAGCAAAGAACAGGCAAAAATCCTTTAGTCAAAAATGTCTCCTTGTCCTTTTCTACCTGTTAGAGATTCATTTGTGTTAAATACTGGAGTGCAAATATCCTTCTCATCAAGGAAAATTATAAAACCATTGATTCCTTAGTATTTATTGCTTTGATCAGGTCAGATCGGATGACATTTGACCAGATGACATAGTCATAGTGATTCTGAGTCTAAGTTGGGGGAGGTGGGGAAGAGAAGATAGGAGGAATTTTGGATATGATAAAAAAAAAAGTCTGCATAAATAAAACCAATCTAACCAAAATTAAAAGGAAAGCAGAAATGAGGTGGGGGGGAGGATTTTACAACAAATATCTCAGATAAAGGTCTCATTTCTAAAATATATAGAGAACTGAGTCAAATTTCTAAAAATACAAATCGTTCCCCAATTGATAAGTGGTCAAAGGATATGAGCAGGCAGTTTTCAGAGCTAGAAATCAAAGCTATCTATAGCCATATGAAAAAATGCCCTAAACTCTGAGGTACCAAATCACACCTATTAGATGGGTTAATGTGACAAAAAAAAAAAAAAAAAAGAACATTGGAGGGTATGTAGGAAAACTGGGACACATGCATTGCTGGTGGAGTTGTGAGCTGATCCAACCATTCTGGAGAACAATTTGGAACTATGCCCAAAGGGCTCTAAAGCAGTACATACCCTTTGATCTAGCAACACCAGTCCAAAGGCATCCAAAAAAGAGAAAAGGACTGATTTGTACAAAAATATTTATAGCAGCTCTTTTTGTGGTAGCTAAGGTTTGGAAATCAAAGAGATGCCCATCAACTGGGGAATAGCTAAACAAGCTGTGGAATATGATTGTAATGGAATATTATTATGCTATAAGAAATGACAAACAGGGTGATTTCAGAAAAACCTAAAAAGACTTACGGAAACTGATGCAAAGTGAACTGAGCAGAAGCAGGAGAATGTTGTACACAGTAACAGCAATATTGTACAATAAAGATAGTGAATGACTTAGCTATTCTCAGCAATATAATGATTCAAGACAATCTCAGGGAACTAATAATGAAGTATACTATCTGTCTCCAGAGAAAGAACTGATATTTTTTTAATACAGACTGAAACTTGTTATTTTTTACTTTCTTTAATTCTTTTTCTTTTATTGAGTCTTCTAGTACAAAATGACTAATAGGCAAATGTTTTACATGATGGCACATGTATAACCTATATCTGAATGCTTACCATCTTAGAGAGGAAGGAAAGGAGAAAGGGCGGCATAGAGTTTGGAACTCAAAGCTTTTTCAAAAAAATGTTAAAAAAAAACTTTACACATAGTTGGGGGGGGGAGGGAATAGAATATTTAATAAATAAATCCAAATCTTTTTTTTAATAAAGATAATGACAGTATCTATCTTCCAGAGTTGTTGGGAGGATAAAATGAGACAATATTTATAAAGAGCTTTACAAACCTTCAAATGTTATATAAATTCTAGCTATTAACTATTATTACTTTGCAATTTTGTCTAGGGTCCTGACCTAGTGAACCACAGAAAATGAACTTGGTACTATTGTCCTAGGCTGCTTATTTAAGATGTGAGGACTCATTTAGTGGCCTAGCCATAACTGGAACAAATAACTGAGTCTTTGCTTTAGGATGTAAGATTCAGAGGATGCCAAATTACAGGGTACTTTCTGGATTTAAAATCCTTTGGCAGTCAGAAAAAAGCCCTTTCCCTAGCCCATTTGTCCTTTTCTTTGCTCCATGGTGACCTCCCCACAAGTGGCAGTGAGCTAGTATCCTGGATTTTCTATCTCACCCCTGTGAGGCAATGTTTCTCTGACTCCTAGTCACCTACACATCCCTGCTTGCTACTTGCCCAAGATGCAAAGCTCCATAGTTGTGGCTCTGTTTTGGAAGATTTAACTGAGAGTCTGATCAAGACTGACAGTTCCAATGTAATCACCTCTAGAAGAGTCTTTCCAGGGCAACCAAGTGTCTCTGCCTTCTGGTCTTTCCCTATACCTTTGTGAGGCAAAGCAGAGGAGGGAAAAAGAAGAGGAAATGTGCACTCACTGCTTGCCATAGAAAAAAGGTCATTGTTGCTCTCATCTGATTTTCTTTGTTTGAACTCTTCCTGCCTCTTGCTTTCCATCTTTATTATAAGTAGTTAAGTATTTCTCTACTCCCTGGGATCTTCAGAAGTCAAAGTCAACAAATGCTAAGAGTGTCTTGAAAATGTAAACAAATATGTATATCATACACACACACACACACACACACACTAAAATTGAGACATAAAAATCCTGAAGGGGAACATCTGTTGGCAACTTCATGATTTGGGGTCCCAACTACAATAGGACTTTAGTCTCCATTCAGAAGATAATTTTTATTAACTTTTGAGAACAGTGATCTTGGGAAAATATTAACTAAGAGTGGGTCCCCTAAGAAATATACAACTTGTACAATTCATGCATCCTCTAGAAATTCAAGTGAATGAACTCTGAGAGTAGGAAATTAAATAGACTCCAGGCAAAAATCAAGAACAAAACCCAAACCCTGAGTATTTTTAACTGACAAGTATAAACATTAACCTAATTAATGAATTTTGCTAAGAGCCAGGTCTTACCGTAAGTCTGTTGGCAACTACTTGATGGGAATTAAGGGTCCTTTCTTGTCCCAGGTCCTCATTAGCTTCCATCATCTGGTCTTAGATGATGACAGGGATCTCATAATCATTGCTTCAGGCCTTTACCATAATTTTTTTTAATTGCATAATGGATAGTGAGCTAGCCTTAAAGTAAGGAAGAACTGAGTTTGGATCCCACCTGAGGTATACTGTCTGGGTGATCCTGGACAAGTCACATAATCTCTCAATGCCCTAGGTCAAAGGTACCAAAAACAGAGCCAATAGCAGTACTGCTAAAACAGATTAAAATATAATTTGGAAATATTTAACAATTTTTTAAAAATACAGTGGTAATTATATACACATCATATGTGTGATGACTAACTTTGATAGACTGGGCTCCTCTCAGCAATGTAAGATTGTAAGACAACTCCAAAAGACTCATGATGGAAAGGAATATTCACATACAGAGAAAGATCTACAGAGTCTGAATGCAGATTGAAGCAAACTACTTGCTCTATCTCTTTTTTGTTTTGTTTTGTTTTACTTCTTCTTTCTTATTGTTTACTCTGTTGGTTATAATCCTTCTTTACAACCTGACTAATGTTTAACATAAAGGTATTTGTAGATCCTGTATTTGATTTCATGGTGTAATAGTGGGGAGGGGGGAGGAGAGGGAGAATGAGAAAATTTGAAACTCAAGGGATTGTGGAACTGAATGTTGTAAACTAAAAGCAAATAAATAAATTTTTAAAAACACAGTGGAACATTGATAATGTTAGTATGTGATCTTCCAAAGGCTATATGCAGCCAGCAGGGATCATTATGTATTAATTTGTTGTTGTTTCTTTGTTTGTTTGTTTTTCAGTCAGGTCTGACTCTTCATGACTCCATTTGAGGTTTTCTTAGCAAAGACACTAGAGTAGTTTGTCATTTCCTTCTCCAGCTCATCTTACAGATGAGGAAACTGAGGCAAACAGGGTGAAGTGACTTACCCAGGATCACATAGCTAGTAAGTATCTAAGGCCAGAATTAAACTTAGATCTTCCTGACTTCAGACTCAGTGCGCTCTCCCCTGTGTCACCTAGCTGTATGGATTAATGGACCAATTTCTATTTGAGTTTGATACCATTGCTCTACATAATTCTCTAAAACTATAAATTTCAGAGAAGGTGACCTGGATTGGTACAAGGAGTATTCTCACCAGCAAGTTCTTGGTTTCATTTAGTTCTTATCCCCATCCCTTTATGTTTTTGTTCTTTGTTTTCTTTCTTCCCTTAAATTATTAAATTTTATGTTTATTTTTAGTTTACAACATTCATTTCCACAAGATTTTGAGTTACAAACTTTCTCCCTGTCTTTCCCCTATCCCCACCCCAATATAGTGAGCCTACTGAATACCCCCTCCCCCAGTCTGCTCTCTCCTATATCCTCCCCCATCCTCCCTCTGACATTCCAGTAGGGCAAGATGTATTTCCATACTCCAGTGCCTGTATATCTTATTTCCCAGTGCATGTAAAATAATAATAATAATAATAATTTTTTAAACATTTGATTTTAAAACTTTGAATTCCAGATTCTTTCCCTTCTTCCCTTGTCTTCCATACTTACTGGGAAGATAAGCAATTTAATATAGGTTGTACATGTGTAGTTATATAAAACATTTCCATAGTGGATATATTGTGAAAGACTAACTATATTTCCCTCCATCCTATCCCACCCCCCACTTGTTCTATTCTCTACTTTGGCCCTGTCCCTTTTCAAAAGTGTGTACTTCTAACTACCCTCCCCCTAATCTGCCCTACCTTCTATCATCCCCACTGTTATCCCCTTCCCTCCTACTTTCCTATAGGGTAAGATACCCAATTTAGTGTATATGTTATTCCCTCTTTAAGCCAAATTCAATGAGAGTAAGGTTGACCCATTTCCTTTTGCCTTCCTATTCTTCCCCTCCATTGTAAATTTTCCCTTGCCTCTTTTATATATTAGTTTACCCTATTCTTTCTCTCCCTATGTACTCTCATTCATTCCTGTCTCACCTCTTAATTTTATTTTTTTAAATATCATCCCTTCCTATTTAGGTGATCCTGTGCCCTCTGTCTATGTATACCTGTACACATATATACACACACTCACATATGTATTCATATGCACATATACCCTCCTATATAGACATATATATGTATGTACACACACACACATATATATACATTTATATGCCCTTCAACTATCCTCATACTGAGAAAAGTTTCACAAGTTACAAGGATTGTTTTTCCATGCAGTAATGTAAATAATTCAACTTTGATAAGTTCCTTATGATTTCTTTTCCCTGTTTACCTTCTCACGCTTCTCTTGCTTCTTGTATTTGAATGTTAAATTTTCTATTCAATTCTAGTTTTATCATCAAGAATGCTTGAAAGTTGGGGTGGCTAGGTGGTGCAGTGAAAAGAGCACTGACCCTGGAGTCAGAAGGGCCTGAGTTCAAATCCAGCCTTAGACACTTGACACACTTACTAGCTGTGTGACTTTGGGCAAGTCAACCCCAATTGCCCTCTAAAAAGAAGCAAAAAACCCCTCTATTTCATTGAATGACCATATTTTCCCCTGAAACATGATACTCAGTTTTGCTGGGTAGGTGATTCTTGGTTTTAATCCCAGTTCCTTTGACCTCTGGAATATCATATTCCAAGTCCTTCAATCCCTCAATGTAGAAACTGCTAGATATTGTGTTATCCTGATTGTGTTTCCACAATATTAAAATTGTTTCTTCTTGGCTGCTTCTAATATTTTCTTCTTGATCTGGGAACTCCAAAACCTGGCTATAATATTGCTAGGAGTTTTCTTTTGGAGATCTTTTTCAAGAGGTGATCAGTGAATTCTTTCAATTTCTATTTTGCCCTCTGGTTCTAAAATATCAGGGCAATTTTCCTTGAGAATTTCTTGAAGAATGATTTCTATGTTCTTTTTTTGATCATGGCTTCCAGGTAGTCCAATAATTTTTAAATTATCTCTCCTGGATCTATGTTCCAGGTCAATGGTTTTTCCAATAAGATATTTCACATTGCCTTCTATTTATTCATTTGTTTGGATCTGTTTAATAGTATCTTGATTTCTCATAAAGTCATTAGCTTCCATTTGCTCCAATCTAATTCTGAAGGAATTATTCTCTTCAGTGAGCTTTTGAAATTCTTTTTCCATCTGGCAAATTTGGCTTTTTAAGGCATTCTTTTCCTCGTTGGCTTTTTGGGCCTCTTTTTCCATTTGATCTAGTCTATTTTTTAAGGTGCTATTTTCTTCAGTCAGGTTGTTGACTCTCTTTTCATAATTTTCTTGCATCGTTCTCATTTCTCTTCCCAATTTTTCCTCCACTTCTCTTATTTGGTTTTCAAAATCCCTCTATGGTTTGTAACCAGTTCATATTTTTCTTGGAATCTTTTGGTACAGGAGTTCTGACTTCATTGTCTTCCTGCCATTCCATACACTGCTGTGCTTGCTTTGCTTCCTTTGCTTGCTCATGTTGCCACTCAATTACTTGATTCTTGAGCTTTTTGCCACAGTAGAACTCTGCATCCAGAGAGAAGAGCTTTGTTCCATATAGCTGGGGTTTTCGCAGCTGCCAGAGCTATTAGTTGGGTGCCCTCTCAGAAGCCTCCACAGGCTCTGGAAGTTTGTCACACACCCCAGGACCTCCACTCAAGATAGTGATCCAGATCTAAGCAGGTTAAAGCAAGAGCAATTACCCTTCAGATTGGTCGCTTGGTCCTTCTACAATCTGCAGGCCAGGATCTCTGAATCAGCCACATGGCAGTGGCTACAGGGCCACCCCACCTCTGCCACTTCTTGCTCCTGGGGGCAGAGGCTGGACTGCACCTTCCCCCCCCCCCACCCCCAGTTCTGACAGAGTTCTACACTGATCTCTCACTTTTTCTTTGGCATTTATGGATTGATAATTTTGGAAACCACCACTGCTGCTGGTAATCCACTCTCCCAAAGTCCCTCCAGCCACTGCTGGTCAGGGCCACCCTGGGGCTAAAACCACAGGCTCATGGGGGGCTGGGCTCTGCTCCTAGTGTGCTGCAATAAACCCTTCCTATCAACTTTCCAGGCTGCCTTCAGGGGGAGATTTGTTTCTCTCTGTCACTCTGTGGGTTCTGTAGCTTTAAAATTTGTTTAGAGTCATATTTTATAGGTATTTGAGGTGGTTATGGGGGGAGGCCACAGAGTTTTCCTGCTTCTATGCTGCCATCTTGGCTCCCTCCCCATCCTTTATATATAAGCACCATGGACTTAGTCCTGATGCAGACAAAAATTATTGAAATCTACCTTCAAGGACCTTACATTTGCTTAGATAAATGTTTGTTGAACTGAACCTAAGGATTTGATACTTGCTGAAATGCAAATATCCTTGGGAACGTTATCTATTAGTCATTAGCATATTCATTTATGTGTATGTAAATATATATGCTTATAACTGCACTATATATATATGTAATATATATACCTACAATTATAAATGTAACTATGTATACATAAGGATGTATGTATATATTTAAGATATCTTCTTAAGTTTTGGATAAGAAAAAGAACAACTAAGAGGGGGGAAAGGCACAGAGCTAGGAGTGTTGAGATATTGAAGACAAATTTAATCTGCTTCACAATTTTGCCTCAGATCCGTAATATCTGAGTTATGCCTTTATTAAAAGACATTAACTCAAGTTCAGAAAATCTCTATCACATTTTTTTTCCTTCAAACACTTACAAGTCTATTGTACAGATAGTACTGTGGAGTACCAAGTAGATAAAACATAGTTCCTACCCCTATGGAGATCATTGACTAGAAGAAGGATAAATATATTGGCCCAGGCATGGCCATTTTATCAATGGATATGTTTCAGGAGTTTTTGGCAGCACAGAACTGAGGTAAAATGTAAAATGTTTGATTAATAGTCTTATAAACAACTCAACATTTAGATAATTTTACAAATTAGTATAGTAGTAGTTAGCACTATTGCTTGTTTGAGTTTGCCTTACCGTTTCTGAGTAAATTTTTCATGTTTAGCATTTCTTTTGTGAGAAGGAATAAAATATCTGTCCCATAACTGATTCATACTATACATTGAGCACTCTTTTTATTCACTTTCTTGGGAAAACTCTGGATGGGTAAACCTAAAGTGTATAGGATTTATTCTCAGGGCATCAGAATGAGAGATTAACAAACTCAAGAGTTTGAGAAAAGGAAGCCTAGTTGCCCTTCTCATTAGAGACCAGCATCAATTAGGACTGAATTCAATTGAATCTTGTAAGTGGGTCCAGAGCTGAGGAACCTCCTAGGAAGAGGAAATGGGTGAAGTAACCCATCCCTTGTGGGCCTTGGAGTATCTACTTTATTGTTAGATACATATATACAAAATAAATGCAACATTAACTAGTAGTGGGGTGAGGAGGAGGGAATCAGAAAAGGTTTCATGTAGAAGGTAGAGGTGTTAACTGAGTTTTGATGAAGACAAGAGACTCTAAGAGGCAGGGGGAGGAAACCTATTCCAAGCTTTGGGAACTGTCAGTTAAAATACACAGAGGTAGGCAATGGGGTAAGATGTGTAAGAAACAGTAAGGTCACTGTGGCTGTACCGAAGAAGGCATTTAGGGAAGTAATATATAGCAAGATTGGAAAGGTGGTCAAGGTTGGGGCAAGTTGTAAAGGGCTAAAGCCAAATAAAGGAGTTTGTGTTCAATCCAAAGTACAATAGAAAACCTCTGGAGTTTACTGAGTAGCTAAGTTGTAAGAATAACATAGTGTTGCCTTTAGGAAAATCCTGCTAACCTTTATATAGAGACTTGAGGCAGGGAGGCCTATTAGTAGGTCATTGCAATAGTCCAGATGAGAGGGCTTGAAAAAAAGTGGTGGTTGTGTGATTTGAGAGGAGACATAGGTGAGAGATTTTGTGGATGTATAAATAAGATCTGGCATTTGGTTGGATATATATAAAGTGAGGGATGGTAAAGAAATTGCTGAAGTGACAGAGTCACCTAGAAATATTGTGGTGTCCTTAACAGAAATTGGGAAGTTCAAAAAAGGAAGAGTGAGTTTGAGGGGAAATATAATGAGTTCAAAAAGCATCTATCTAATAAATAGATTGATTCTTTTTTGAAGTCAAACTAGGACATCTTTTCTCTCAATTCTTTCTTAGCCTTTAGCTACTGAATGGGTATTGCCTCAGACAAACTAGGACCTGGGAAACACCTTCACTTAAAAAGGTGAAGGTCTCCCACTGCATCTGGGGCCATCACCAGTCATCCTGACTCTGATGACTGGAGGAGAAAGTGAGACTGATAACTTTATACAACTCTACCTCACTAAAGTCCCATTCACTTGCAAGTCAAGACATTGCCCTCTTGATGTCACTTGGAGAATGAAGGACAAATGACAACAACAGCTAATAGAAAGTTTTGGACTTGTAAAGTTTGAGATGACTACAAGATATACAATTTGGAATTCCAAGAGGCAGGTGGAAGTCTGAGACTGTGATTTAGGAGAGATTAGGTCTAGATAGACAGATCTTGGAGCCACCTGCAAAGAGATGACAATCAAATTCCTGGGAGCTATAAGGTCACTGAGTATAGAGACAGAAGAGAAGCTTCCAAGACAGAATCTTGGATTGTACCCACAGTTAGGTGGCAAAGGAGACTGAGGAGTAGTCAGACAGATGGAAGCTGGCCTGTGATCTGGGACTAGGGATAGGGATTCTAAGAAGCAGGGATGATGAAGAAATGTTAAGAGAAGGAAGGAAGAGACATGCTCATGAAAGGGCACAGAATGACAGATAATTTGGCTAGAATGTGCACTAACTAAAAAGAAGTATGCGATAAGCCAGGAAACGTGGGCTGGAATCAGATTGTGAAGAGATTTAACTGTCAAGGTCCCCAGAGGATCAAAACTCTGTATCAGAAAAGGTGGAGGTCATTCACAAAGAGGTCCTAATAGATAAGTAAAAACAAAAACAGAAAAAAGAAAGCTGGAATCAAAAAGTCTGTAGAGATACAAAAATCATCAACAGGAGCCTTGAGGTAAAAAAATGGCAAGTCAAATCAACAAATGTAGACCAGAGGCCTTCCAGCCAGAACTCCTAGAATTCCATTCATTCTTACTTCAAAAAGTCCCTAAACCCAGCAGCTACACCCATCAGACTTACAGTCTTCTCTGGTGCTCATCATTAGGGGTGATATAGAACTCTGAGGCAGGACATTAAGGTGAGACACAGTGAGTGTCACTCAGGACCTTCAGATTATCTACTGGCCTTTATCTGCCCAACCCCTTACTGCAGGCAAGACTTTCTGCATTTGTGCCAATCCAGAGTCATAAAAAACTGAAAATGAGAAAATACAATAGTCTGGGTTATATGCCCTATATATAATTATAAAGAAATGCAAGTAGGATAGTGCAAAAAAAAAAATGCCCTTCAGTGACATACCTATTCAGAGTTAATATCCTAAGGCTCTGGCCTTAGAGGCCATAGAGCATAGGGCAGCAAGGTAGCATAGTTGGTAGAGGCAAGAAGAACTGAGTTCAAATCCTGTCTCAAGATACGTAAAAGCTGTGTGACATTGATGAAGTTATTAACTTCTCTGGACCTTAACTTTCTCATTTGCAAAATGAGAGAATTGTACTTATGTCCTCAACTGTTCCTTCCATATAATTCTAAAACTCATAAGGGAGAAATATAGCTATAAGTAGACAATGAGACTATACTCCAAGTAAAGACCAGAGGTAAGCCAAAGTGTAATAGTTAAAGGTTTGCTGTACCAGCGTACTGGAAAATGACCTAGCAAATGGGGCAGAGCTGATAAGGTTTGGGGAGGATATTAGATATCACAGAGACAGTAATTAACAGAGAAAAGGCTTTCTTGGTAGTTATTTACAGAACCTACTTATGGTGACTGCTGTTTTTGATTAGCATATAGATATATGACATTCCAGGGGATGGACAAGGTCCTAGGTGGCTCACAAACACCCTCTTGGAAAATGCTTCCTAGGATCAGCATTTGGAATTCAGTTAATATCCTCCCTAGTCCCTTCCACACCCTCCCACCACACCCTCACCCCATCCATCCAGGAAAAAAACATCAAAGACTATGACAATGATGGAAGTGATAATTAAATAGAAGGGTTATGTACATTTTGAATAATCTTACTAGAAGTCATCTAATCCAATCTCCTCACTATATAAATAAGGAAAATAGAGATCCTTAGTGGTTAAATGACTTGCCCAAGATTACATAGGTAGTAAGTAATAGAGCTAGGATTTGAAGCTAGGTCTTCTGATCCCAAATCCACATCCCACCATGTGAACCTCTTTGCATTATTCCATGAGACCTTGTCATTTTCTTGCTCAAAATCCCTTGTTGATAACTCATTTCTTACTGACTCTACCCACTACCTTTCAAGATCCTCCATAATCTGTTGCTTTCCCCTTTCTCTTCAAGTTGAGAAGTCCTCCCACACACATACACACGCTCATGAGGAAGGGATACAGAGAAAAATCTATGCCCTACATAGATAGACTCCTTTAAGATTTCTCCCTATAACCTTTCCCCTCCCAGAGAGCCATCCTCTATTAAAAAAAAAAAAGATTTTTTTAAAGGGTCGGAGAGGAAAGAAAGAAATTCAGAAAAACCAATCCATGCATTGAAAAAACATGGCATTATAGTTACTGTTCTACACCAATAAACTCAAACCTCTGCAAAGAGGAACGGGAGGGAGGAAGTTGTCTTCTCATGCCCCTTCCTTAGGTCTAAGCTCGGTTTTTTGTAGTGTTGCAACACTCATTTTCAATTGTTTTGTGGTTGGTCTTTCCACTGACATTTTTTTGTACTCATATGTTATATTTTCCGGTCCCTACTTTACTTTGCATCAGTTAATGTAAGTCGTACCACCCTTCTCTGTATTTATTATGTTTGTTATATTTTAGAGCATGATAATATTTTGTTACATTTATGTAATCCTGTTTCGGCATTCTATGCTGAAGGGCATCTACTTTGTTTCTAGTTCTTTGCTATGTTACGTGTTATCTCTTACCTATCAAACTTTAATTTCTGTGGTTCCCCAGCATGAACACTTGGCTCTTATCCAGCTAGTTTTCTCATCATCTGATAAACTATATTTGTACAATAATAATAACAGCTGATACTTATTTTAGCACTTTCAAATTTGCAATGATGCTCTACAGTACCCATCCAAAGGTCCATGTTTTTTCCACTGCACTAAAGTACATCACTCTCCTCTTACCCAGAGGCAATTCATACAATGTTCCTCTCCCTCCCTCTTTTCCCTCTATTTAATGAGTTTTTGTGTCTTTTCACGTTAGAATCTTAAACTTAACTTATTATGTTGATCCCTCTTTGAACCAGAACCAATGAGAATAATGTTCAAATGATGTTCATCTCCCTCTTTCCTTCCCTCTGCTATTGTATTTTTTTATGCCTCTTCATATGGCATAATTGACCTTTTTCTGCCTCATTCTTTCCATTTATCCCATTATAATCCCTTTGAATCCCTTAATAAGTTTTTTTTTTTATCATCAGATTAGTTCATTTATACCCACACCCTCTATCTATCTACCCTTTTAAAGGTCATGATAATCATATAAATTTCAATATTGACAGGTATCAGCTACTCATATAGGGATGTAAACAGTTTACTCTTATTGCATCCCAAGTTATGTGCATGTGTGCGTAAGTGTGCGTGTGTGTATGTGTGTGTGTGTGTTTTCCTTGTTTACCTTTTTATGTCTTTCTTGAGTCTTGTAATTGGAGATCAAATTTTCCATTGAGCTCTAGCTTTTTCATCAGGAAAGTCTGAAAGTCCCTTACTTCATTAAATAGCCATCTCCTTGCCTGAAAGATTATGCTCAGTTTTGCTGGGTAGTTAATCCTTGGTTGCAGTTCTAGCTCTTTTGCCTTACAAAATATCAAATTCCAATATCTCCGATCTTTTAATGTAGAGGCTGCTAGGTCCTGTGTAATCCTGACTGTAGTTCCATGATATTTGAATTGTTTCTTTTTGGCTGCTTGCAGTATTTTCTCAATCTTGTAATTCTGGAATTTGGCTACTATATTTCTTGGAGTTTTAAATTTGAGATCTCTTTCAGGAAGAGTCCAGTGAATTCTTTCGATAACTATTTTACCTTCTGATTCTAGGACTTCAGGACAGTTTTCTTTGACAATCTCTTGGAGGATGTTGTCCAGGCTGCTTTTTTCATCACAGCTTTCTGGTAAACTAATAATTCTTAGGTTATCTCTCCTGGTTCTGTTCTCCAGGTCAGTTGTTTTTCCAGTAAGATATTTTACACTTTCTTCTAATTTTTCAATCTTCATGTTTTGTTTGATTGACTATTGGCACATCAGAGAGTCCTGAGCTTCGATTTGACTGATTCTAATTTTTAGTGAATTATTTTCTTTTGTTAGTTTTTGAAGGTCCTTTTTTAGGGAGGCATTTTCTCCAGTTAGGTCACAAATTTTACTTTTTAAGGATTTGTTTTCTTCAGTGAGACTTTTTTTCCAATTTGGTCACCATAGATTTAAATTTACCTTCTACCTCTCTAATTTGGCACTTAAAATATTTCTTGAGCTCCTCCAAAAATGCTTTTTGGGCTTGAAACCAGTTCATTTTTCCATCTGTGGTCTCAGTGTCCTTGGTGTCTCCTGAAAGTGATTCTTCTCATTATCAATAATAGGATTCTATTGTCTTTGGTCTTGCCTTTGCAAGTTGCTTCCAGCCCATTGTAATTGCCTATTTTCTGACCTTTAAAGTGTATTTCTGCTCCTGGGGTGAAGAGGTTACCCTAAAGAGGGTTAGGGTTGCTCTGGAGACCCCAAAATACCAACACGTGGGGTCCTTCCTAATGAATTTGACTCAACTCTTCTCTTAGCCAAAGAAAAGTAAAGTTTATTAAAAGTTTGCTTGCCTTAGACACAGAATAAGCCTGTGCTAAGTCATTCTATAGCACTCTCACTATTCTATGGTGCTCTCACAAACATCGAGACAAGATGGGGTTTTATATACAGAAGGCTGTGGGAGGAATCTAGGGGTGGTCTAGAGTAGGAGTTTGGGGAGGGTCTTCAGGAGGAGTTAGTGAGGTCAATAGTGATTAAGGGTGGAAAGTCACTGGAGGCCACCTGGAAACCACAAACAATGGTGGGCTAGGCCAATTCAAGGATGGATTGATACTTTGATATGCTAAAGGATGGGAAGTCTAGTAAGGGAGGCTTGGGCTCAGCCACAATGTAAGGCTTATTGCCTCATGCAAATGCCTCATCAAATGAGATAATTTAATCAGAGTTCAAGGGGGTTCCCAGAGCCTGTACCTCAAGGACTCAAGGAGAGCTCAAGGGGGCTCCCAGAGCCCATACCTCATCACTTGGGGTGAGTGAGTCTACTGGCTGAGGCTCCTCATTCCACTGTGCTGTAGTCTGCTCTCTAGTCCTTGTTGGTGCAGCCCCTGCATGCTTTGAGCTCCCCCTGCCCAGACCCACGTGGGTACTTTCCTGGGCTGGATTCTGCCACCATCCACCTCCCAGTGGATTCTGTCTCTCTAAAATCCATTCAGATTAATTTTTTAAAATTTAGTCCCAGAGGCAATTCAAATTGTGAAATGCTACATAATCCACAATATCTCTTGCATTTACTTTGTACATATTTTGTATACACTTATATATTTTTTCCATCAATAAAAGATAGAAATTCCATGATGGAAGATACTGTTTCATTTTTATCTTTTATTTTTTATTATTTATTTTTTATTATTTATTTATTTTATTTATCATTTTTTATTATTTATCATTTTTTATTTCACTGACTGATTTGATATCCCCACCCTGAATGGGCACTGAGATCATATCACATGGGCCAAGAAAAGCTGGGATAGACAAAAAGAATTCATTGTAAGAGATGTGGAAGGATGGGTTGATATGCCTAATCTTGAATGTTTATAAGGTATATGTCATGGTATTAGGCATTTGCCCATGGGAAAGAATCAAGAGATGTTATCATCTAAGGCAAAGCTGGCTATAGGAAAAGCACACACACTGGCAGCTACTTCTCCAAGGCAAACAGATGCCACAACTTTTAATGAACTGTTCTAGACAAGCAGAGAGGACCTGTCCTTCTGCAAATAATTTTCTGTTTATTATTCTTTTAGCCCATTTTAATTTGCCATTTACCTCATATCAGTAATTTCACATTGTATTCAGCATAGTTTGAATATTTAATATCTTATATGTGCAACTGAAACCAAGTTTTAAACTATGGAATGCTGCCCATAACAATCTTGGACCCAGAACCAATGAATCCATTTTTCTTCCTTTAAGAACTGAGAACTAAAAACTTTTTAAAGTGAGGCAACATGGTAGAGTGGATAGAGTGTCTGACCTGGAATTACGAAGATCTGGGTTCAGATCCTGCCTCAAGTATCTTCCCACTCTAGTCCACCCTCCACTCAACTATCAAAGTGATCTTTCTAAAGTGAAGGTCTGAGCTATGTTGCCCAAGTATTTATTTAACTCCAGTGACTTCCAATTATCTCTAGGATCAAATATAAAATTTTTTATTTGACTTTTGAAATTTTGTTACCTGCCCTTTTCCTACCTTCTAGGTCTTCTTGCAGTTTACTCTCCTCCATATAATCATGTTACAGGGTTACTGGCCTTATTGTTCCTTATACAATGTGCATTTCTAATGACTGCCCCCCATATCTGAAATACTCTCCTTCCTCATCTCTACCTCTTATCTTCCTTCAAGTCCCAGTTCAAATTATCACCTACGGCAAGAAGCCTTTCCCCTTAATCCCTTCCCTTTGAGAATACTTCAATTCATCCTGTATATATCTAATTTATACATGTTGTCTCTACCATTAGACTGTAAGCTCCTTGAGTAAAGGGGCTGTTTTTAACCTTTCTTGATATCCCCAGCTTTTCACAAAGTGCCTAGTGTCTGGTATATAATAGGCACTTGCTTGTTGACTTGATTTGACTATGCCTCTATCTATGTGAGCTTGGGTAAGTCCCTTAATGGGCCTCACATTCATTTGTAGAATGAGGGAGCTGGACTGAATGGCCTTTAATCTCTAAATCTAAGGTCCTATGATTGGTCTAGGTATTTGATTTAAAAACAGGTTACGAGACTGAAAGGCCCCATTGTGACACAAAGTCTGTAATTATTGGGGTTTTTTTGTTTGTTTGTTTTTGCTTTTTGGAAGGCAGTTGGGGTTAAGTGACTTGCCCAAGGTCACAGGGCTAGTTTTGTGTGTGTGTGTGTGTGTGTGTGTGTGTGTGTGTGTGTGTGTGTGTGT
>NW_027187342.1:10538955-10554957 GCF_028583685.1 Petaurus breviceps papuanus | reverse complement strand
TGTGTGTGTGTGTGTGTGTGTGTGTGTGTGTGTGTGTGTGTGTGTGTTAAGTGTCTGAGGCCAGATCTGAACTCAGGTCCTCCTGACTCCAGGGCTGGTGCTCTATTCACTGTACCACATAGCTGCCCCAAGTCTGTAATTATTGTGATGGCCATTAATCTATATGAAAACAAGGTAGGTCTATAACAAAATCCAAGTCTACCCAAAAGGGAATGGATCAAACCACAGGTTGAATGACCACTTGTCTGGATATTTTATAGAGGGGATTCATGCATTTGGAAGGAAATTGGGCTAACATGACCTGGAAGGTCCCTTCCATCTAGAAGATTCCATGATTCTGTTTTCTATATGTAAAGTAAGGTCCTTTAACAACTTCCCATTTAATGAGAAATGTCTGATTTTGTGCAGACATCTGCATTCATGTGGTAGGGTTGCCATAGCGATCATTAAAGAAATGCAGAGTATCTGCTCCAGGGAAGGATGTTTATAGTACAGCTTTTGTGCAGGATCCAAGAATGGGAGCAATTTTAGACACAAGGGGACCTTACATATTTCCCTCTTGAATGCTGCTATTAACTTAAGTCATATTCAAAAGATTCTTCTACAACTTTTTCTCCTCAAAACCTAAATGCTTTATTTTTCACCAGCCAGAGGTTGATTTCCAAAATGAAAGGGCTTAAGTTACTGCAAATTTCAGGGCAGTTTTTGATTTGTAAAGGATGAGGCCTCTCTAATTTAGGGTGCCAGTTTTTATTCAGGCTGCTCGCTTTCTGCTGCTGTGAATTGGTTACCTTATGGCTGAAATGGAGTCACTCTGGAAACAAGTGAGGATGTAGAATTGGTTTTTACCTATTTGTCTTTAAATCCCAGCTGGAAGAGAATGTCTTCTTTTCCTTCAAATTCCCTCAAGTCTGGGACGAGCTCAATATCAATGCCACCCCCAGGGCCAGATGGATTCCTCAGTTTGAAGGCTCCTCTTGCCAGATTCCAGCACAGAACATCAGAGATTTCAAGGACAAGCTGAGCTGCTCCAGGGTCATTTCTTGATTCATAAGGGCCAGCAGAGTGCAGCAAAGTTCCAGCCAAACTGGGGCAGCAGAAACCTGGCCAGAGACACTGGGGACTGACAGCATCTGAAGAAACACTGGTCATGGAGAAGGACAAATAGAAGTTGGCACATAAATGTGGGTCTTGGGGAATGTGGTGCTAGAGAAATGATCAGGATACCAACTGGAGGTGGTGCAGTAGATAGAGCACTGAACTAGAGTCAGGAAGACCTGTGTTCAAATCATGCTTCAGCCATGTGACTACATGACCCTGAGCAAGTCACTTAACCTCTGTTTACCTCATCTATAAAATGAGGATAATAATAGCACCTCCCTCCTAGGGTTGTTGTGAAGATCAAATGAGATAATTGTAAAGTACTTAGCATAGTGCCTGGCACAAAGTAAGTGAGATATAAATATTAACTGTTATTAGCTATTATACTGTTATTATTAATACAGGGAAAGCAGACTCAGAATAAAGGCAGAAATAATGAAGTAGGGTAAGGAAAAGTATCTTCTGCATGGTCCTGAAGTCTGAGTTATAAGTCAGAGGCAAGTAAGGTCAGAGTGACAATCATGGTGGAAATAAGCTGCCTCTGACTGGGCTTTTGAAGAGGGAGGAAGAAGAGGGGGAGGGAAGGAGGAAGAGGGAGAAGAAAGGAGAGGACTTCATTTGACCTGCCAAGGGCACATGGCTGAGCTCTTCTTCCCAATACCTTAAAGTATTTCTGCCAGGTTCAGGTCCTAGAAGTACTGTTATGGAATGTAATCCACATTGCCATGCCTACAAGGCATTGTTGTGGAAACTTAGAAACAGGAAAGGATCTGCATGCTATAGTTCCCCTATAGTTTTACTTCTGACCTTAAAATTCAATAGACTTTTAGAAAGGAGGGGATACGCCATCATGGTGTTCCTGCTCTCTGACTAGTAGGCAAGTACCTGAGTTGTACTCCGTGGGTTGGTCAAAAGGAAAATTACATACCATCTTAGGATCAAAACTTTTGCTGTGACACTATCCATAGGCATAGCAAAAGCAGGCTACACACAGAACCACAGAATATTATAATTCCTTCTGGCACCAACCAGAATAATATTACTAAAAGTAAAGTTTAATAGCTTATGTTTTTGTAGCACTTTAAGGTTTACAAAATGCTTTTCAAATATCTTGTTTGATCCTCCTGCCCTGGGAGGTAGATTCTATTATCATTCCCACTTTGCAGTTGAGGAAACTGAGGCAGATAAAAGTTAAGTGACTTGCCTAGTGTAATACAGCCAGAAATTTCTGAGGCCAAATTAAACTCAGGTCATCTGAACTCCAGGTCCAGTCCTTTACCAGATAGCTGCTTAGAAGAAGACTAAGCTTTCTCCCAAATGACAACCCTTCAAATATTTGAAGGCATAGCTATCATGTTTCCCAGGTGTGTGCAGGGGCCCCAAAAATCCCCTATACCCCCAAAATTAAAAGTCAGAAGTGTCTTGAGGAAAGAACAGGAAGTTTTGTTCATTTCTTGTGAGAAGAGGGTGTCCCCTCCACTAGTACAAACCAGCAGAATGAGGTGTATTACAGAAGATGAAACAAGAATTTATACCCTAACACAGTCAAGTCCCTGCCCACCTCTGTCCCTTCTCCCATTGGCTGGCAGGCGGGCTTAGAATTTGAGCATGAAATCTCCTCCAAAGATAAGGAACAAAGAAGCCCACCACTATCTCTCTGTGGCTGAGAGGCAGGCTTATAAAGAACAAGGAAATAGGGGATAGCCAATCCAAATGTACCTATCCTTATTTGGCAAATGCCAAAGTGAAGGGAGAAGGTCTCTAAGAGATTCATAAAATTCCTGAATGGCTTTAGGCTGATTGACAGCAAGGGAAGGGGGGGAAGGATTCTAGGTTGTGTAATTTCTTTGGAAACCCAGGACTCAGATCTGTCCAGTCTTACAAAAGTCTGTCTCTGGTTTCGAGATAGTTTTTCTCCCTTCTCCTCGTTCTGAGGAGTCTTCACAGAGGGTGCTGAGAGAGAGTGTGTACCCCACCCACAGGTCTTCTCCTTCCTTCCCTCATTCCTTTCTTTTTCTTTCCTTCCTCCTCCTTTCCTTCCTCATGTTTCTTCTTTTTCTCCTCCTCCTTCTCTGACTCTGTTTCTGTCTCTGTCTGTCTGTCTCTTTCTTCCCTCCCCCCAACCCCAGCTTTCTCTTTATCTCACTCTGGCTGGAAACACAAGGGCTACTGATAGACGTGGCTCCACTCTTATTGATATGGAAGGTTTTACCTACTCCATTTCCATCCTCTGGTGGCTTTCCTCTCTTCCCCAGGGAAAAGGGGAGAGGGAGGGAGGGCCATATTAATGCTGAACTTAGTGCACATACTCAACCAACTAGGCCTACTATAATAACTGAGCCTGGTAGTTGGGATTACAGATGTGCACCACCACACTCCAAGGTTCTTATTTCTCCTGAGCTACTGGCTCATTCTCTGTCACCTATAAACTTGTCCAGGTCTTCCCTACCCATAAAACTCACACTAGATTCTACCATCCTTGCTACCTATCATCCTCTATCACTTTCTCCTTTTCCCACCAAACTCCTTGAAAATACTGTCTGTACTCAGCATCTCCATTTCTTCTCCTCTACCTTTCTTCTAAACCTCTACAATCTGACTTTCAGCCTCGTCACTTAGCTGGAGCTGCTCTCTCCAAGGTAACCAAGCATCTTTTAACTGGCAAATTCAAAAACTTCCCTTCCCCTACCCCAACTCATCCTTCTTGACCTCTCTGTAGCATTTGAAATGGTTGGCTAGCCTCTCCTCCTGCATATCTTCTCCTTTCTGGTTTTTTCATGGCACTGAAATCTTGGCTGTCATATCCGTCTGAGAGCTCCTTATCAGTTTCCTTTGTTGGATCATCACCCTTATCCATTCCCTAACTAAGGGTATCCTACACATAGTCTATCCTGGAGTGTCTTTTCTTCTTGCTCTACTCTCTCTCTCTCTCTGAGTGACCTTATCAAGTCCCCCTTAATTATCATCTCTATATAGATGACTCCCAGATCTATATATCCCACTCAAGTCTTTCTCCTGAGTTCCTGTCCTGAATCACCAACTGCTTGTTGGATTGCTGTTGTTTGTCCATTCTTGAAGAGGACCGTGACATCAGGAAGGTGATGCCATGACTTGCAAGTGAATGGCATTTAAGGGAGGGAGGGCTATGCAAAGTCACCAGCTTCACTTTCTCCTCCAGAGCCATCTGGGCCCAGAGAAAAGACATAGATCAGGATGACTGGAGATAACCTGGATGCAGAGGGAGACCTTGGCCTTTTTAAGCTAAGGCCTTTCCTAGGTCTCAGTTTGACTGAGGCAATGCCCACTCCTTGATTAATGCTGGGTAAGAACTGAGGCAAAGAATGGCCTCTTCTACCAAGTTAAAAAAAATCACTTTGAGAGGAGAAGACCCTCAGGGTTTCTGTTCCTATTGGATATTTTAAACTGTATATCTAATAGGAAACTCAAATGCAACAGGTTCAAAACATGACTTATTTTTCTTTCCCACAAAACTCTCCCCACTTCTGAACTTTCTTATTTCTATTGAGGGCATTATTATCATTCCAGTCACCAAGATTAACAATCTTGGCATCATCCTTAATGGCAAGTTTTCCATTGCCCCACATATCTAATCCTTCCAAGGCTGACTGATTTTGTCCCCACCATATCTCACTTCTGTCCCTTTCTCTTCATTCATTCAGCCCACTACCCTAGTCCAGGCCCTTTACAACTCCTGCTTGAATTATTGCAAAAGCCTCATCAGTCTTCCTGCCTCAAGTTTTTCTCTTCTCTAGCCCAACCCCCATAAAGTGCTAAAGCGGTATTGCTAAAGCACTGTTGTGGACAAAATGTCCTCCTACTCAACTCCAACTATTCCCTTTCACCGTTAGGAACAAATACCAACCCCTTTGTCTATTACTTACAGTCCTTCACAACCCAGTTCAATCTACCTTCCAAGGCTTACTACTCATTATTCTCCCTATTCTTTGGTCTAGTCAAACTGGCCTTCTTACTTTTTTCCCTGACATACAACATTCCATTTCCTACCTCTTTATCTTTATATAGGCTGTTCCACATGCCAGAATGCACTCTCTACTTACCCCTACTTCTTGGAATCCTTAGTATTCTTCAAAGCTCAGCTCAAATGCTACCTCCTCTTGAAGCCTTCCCTGATCTACCCAGCTGCTAGTGGCCCTGCCTCAAAATTATTCATAATTTATTTTATATATACATTTTGCATGTGTACATGTTGACTTCACCATTAAAATATAGGCTTCATGAGGGCAATGGCTGTTTCAATTTTATCTTCGTATCCCAAGTGTCTCCATTTTTTGCTCTTGTTGTTTGTCCTTCATTTTCAAAGAGGACCAAATGACATCACTGGTCATGTCTTAAATTGCACAGGAATTAGATTTAAGTGAGTCAGAGTTGCATAAAGGCATCAGTCTCACTTTCTCTTTCAGAGTAATTGAAGTCCAGTGGCAGGACAAAAGTCAAGGTGACCGGTGATGGTTTGTACTGAAAGACCTTGGTGTCTTTGATGTCTGACCAAGCTCTAAGTGCATTTCCTTCAGCTGCCTTCACAGCCATTGGAACAGATTGTTCTCATCCACCCATTCTTGCTGGAAGAAGTGAAGATATGGGGTAGACATCCCTTAGTGGTATGAGCTAGAGCACAGATAACCCAAGGAGCGAGACAACCGTTGTATTCTTGCTATAAAATGTAAAAATGAAAAGAATGTTGCAGTTGAATGGGAGGATGGCTCATAGATTCTTACTGAAGAGGCAAAGAAATGAGTTGGTGGGTTTGGTTTCATGTTATTTCATAATATATTTGACTGTCCAGTATTGACATTGCTGTTCCTTGAACAAGAAACTCCATCTCTTGACTCTGGGCATTTTCACTAGTGGACCCCATACCTGGAAGGCTCTCCCTCCTCTTCTCTACTACCTGGCTCCTCTGGCTTCCTTCAAGTCACAACTAAAATCTCACCTTCTACAAAAAATCTTTCCCCAAACCCTTTAATTCTAGTGCCTTCCTTCTTTGATCATGCCCAGTTTTTCCTGTCTATTTTGTACATAGTAGTTTGTGTAATGTCTTTCCCAGTAGACTTTGAGCTCCTTTAGAGCAAGGCATATTTGTTTGTTTTTACCTTTGTTTTTGTTCCTAGGGCTCAGCATAGAGTCCAGCATGGGGTAGGTGCATAATATATATTTATTGATTGACTCACAATGCAGAGGCAGAAAAATTCTGCAAAGAGCTCAATGAGACCCTTCAAATTAAATCAACATGTACTTTGCTACTTGGAATTTTATTGCCAAGGTGAGAATAGGTGAGGATCATAAGAAATAGATCAGAAAGCAAAGATCAGCAAGAAGAATGCAAAAAATCAAAACTTTCTTTGAATCCTTTCTCATAAGCACTGGAGATGGCCATCACCAGATAACAACACAAAAAATGAAATTAATTGTACTTTATTAGACAGGAAGAGACAAAATGAGAGCCAGCCTTCATTGTTTATCTATGTTGTCCCACTGATTGTAAAAGATAAGAATTAGAAAAAAAAGAATTATGACAAAAAGATATGTCATTTAAGTGAAACAACTTAATTCTGGATTATTTAAATAAGTAATTGACAACAAAAGTATATGATGGGTGGCATAAATTACATCAATACAAATTCTAATGATGTTATACAGCAACTTAATCAATATAAATCAGTGGCTGCAACAAGAAGACAGAGGAAGCATAATGTGCCTCAGTCAGAAAACACTTGATTTATTTACAATAGAGATAAATGGTGGCCAAAGATGAGGCTGGCTTGAAGTTTAAACTCATCTGTAAAATCTTAAGAAGGATGATGGGTAGTTATGATTTAGTATTCTCTTATAAAGCAGATAGAAGTGGTGAAAAGTATATTGTAAACACTTTAAAGAAAGTTTGGCAAGAGATCCTCTTTCAGCAAAGACATTTAGGAGTGAAAATGGAAGGAGGACAACAAATAGAAGACCAGAAAAATCTACGAAGATTGTTACATCCAACTTTTTTTTTCACCATTAAGGACAATCTAAACACCACGCTTGGATGCTAATGTCACAATATTGTATGTGCTTATAGAGGAGGTAGAAATAGAGAACAAAGATGGGGAAAGCAGCTAGATCAGATCAAGTATATATAAAGGAGATGAGTGCTAGAAGTGACAAAATTGTGAGGGTGGTGAGGAGTTGATTCAGAAGCATGAAGGAGATGACAAGATACCAAAGATAAGGAAAAAATCTTTAGCCATGACTGAGAATATCCACAACTATTATCCTGTATATTTACTTTTCTATCTGTACAAAATCTTTTTAGATTTCATCTATCTACTCATGCATTGAGGACATAATGAGGACATTAGTAGGGAAGAGGCAGGCTTTCAATAGTGATATTCTATAATAGAACTCATTTTTGTTGTTCAGTCATTTCAGTCATATCCTATTCTCTATGACCCCATTTGGGGTTTTCTTGGAAAAGATACTGGAGTGGTTTGCTATTTCCTTCTCCAGGTCATTTTACAGATGAGGAAACTGAGGCAAACAGTGTTGTGACTTGCTTGGGGTCATACAGCTGGTAAGTTGTCTGAGGTCAGATTTGAATGCTGGAAGATAAGTGTTTTTGACTCCAGGCTTAGCATTCTATTCACTATGCCACCTAGCTGCCTGGTGACATAAACTTATCTTTATCATCATGCAATTGACTAGAAGGTATAGAGAACATAAAATGCCACACTGTGTTTATTATTAACTATGAAAAAGATTTTGATCTGGCAAATCTTACACTTGAAGGTGTTGCATAGAGCAAAGGACCTTAACCAGCCGTTCTCTACCACAAAAGTGTCAGAAGACAACATACATACATCAAAATTGTTCACAATTCTTTGAAAGATAGAACACCAGAGATAATCTTCAATGACTCATTATAAATAAGAGATTAGGCATAAACAAAGTGATATGTATTCATTGAATTCATTCACTATTGTGATGGAAGAGATGCATTACAATTTGAAAAGAGATTCCCTGGGGATGGTAAGAAGTTTCTGTTTGAAGGTGAAGTGATAGTTTCAAGTCTTTGATTTCTGTGTCCCCTAGAGATCTTCAACCACTCAAGAATTTGCTACATTGGAAAATATAAGTAGATGAAGAATGTCTTATCCAGATGATGATATGCATTTGGATGGATCATCCATAGGACTTTGTAAAAATTAACAAGGTGGGCCCAGAATTGAATAGGAGAATAATGAGATTGACTTTCTGCAGGAGACTGAAAAAATACCTTTAATGACTCCAAGTTTCTCTAATAAACAAAGGTCTGTCTTTTTAACACTAATATTGTTGTTGCTGTATGTCTAAAAGACACGGAACACAGTCTCTTAAGCAGTGAAAATAACATAGAGGTACATAGTGGGTAATATCAGGCCCTTATACATACATACATATGTGTGTGTGTGTGTGTGTGTGTGTGTGTGTGTCCAGTGAGGAACTTTGAGTAACAGGAATAAAAGATGTCATTGGGAAATGTACACTAGGAAAAAAGATGGGCAGGTCATGGGGAGAGGAGAGGACCAGGGAAAATAGCAAGAATGTTCCATTGGCAACTTCAAGTTGTTAAAAGAAAGTGAGGAAGGCCCCCAGTATGTTGGACAGACTTCTTGTGGTGACCTTAGGGGAAAACATGGACAAAAGTCCCATAGGAAAAGCAGGTATGAATGGGTTGCAAGATGCACCATTGAAGGAAATCTCAAATTGATAAGATCCAAGATCTAGTTGAGTGTTTGAGTGTATTCCCAGAAGTTAGATCAATACCTGGCATACAGCATGTACTTAAAAAGATGCTTGTTGATTGATACATTGTATATACAATGCTACTTAATACACACTTCTGAATAATGTATACTATTCTAAAGTCAGATTAAAGTCATGAATCACAACCTACCAAGCTTAAGTGATACCTCTGAGTTCACATTGGTTTCTTCTATGCCACTCTCTAATTCATTTATAGCTGATAAAAGAATATGTCCCTTTAGATTTAGTAAATTTGAAGGACAAAAAGAATAAAAACAGAGACACTGAAATTTAAAAGGAAAGTCTTTTCATATGTAAAGGAAGCATTTTGCAACTTAGAAAGAATCTGAGGCTTTGAACAGCTCAACTGCTGATGTGGAGGCCAGTGAGACAATGAGCTTGTCCCAGGGCAGAGTGCTTCAATACCTCTGTCCCTAACCACTTCATTAAATAAGAACCCAATAGAAATCTGGGAAGTGTGACTGGCTGATTATCATAACTAAGGGGAGCTTGCTGTGAACCAGAAAGAAAACTACAACAGCAGAGACTAGATGCTCCTACCTTCTTCCTGGATGTGACAAACCTCAGAGGAACCAAAGAAGGGAAGCTTCTGCTGATCCTGAACTGAAGGTCATTCCCTTTGCTGAAAATAAAACTAATGCTCTAGTTGAAAAGAATGCTGAAACAGCAAGCCAAACTAGAGGGTGAATGAAGGTGGTGAAGACCGCAGCTGCCCATTGAAGAGTGAGGCCAAGGACTCCAGTTAATTGTACCATCCAGCACCCAGTAGATAAGCAACCTGCCTGACCCATTCATTCTTGCAGCAGCTGGGCCTGAGAGGAGCCAGCTCCACAGCTAAGACAGCTGCCTTATCTGGACTGGCAGTGGATTGATCTGCCCAGTGAAGATGCTATGCCATAGGAGGAGATAGCCCAGTTGAATCAATTGAAGAACATTGAAGTCATATCCCACAACAAAAGGTCTTCATGATGAAAATATCAAAATTAACATTACCTCTAGTTTCTTCTGTATTGATTCCTATAATGTAAGTGATTTTATGCTATATTGATTTTTATGATTGAGTCTTCATAATGTCCTTGATGAGTTCAGGAACTCCACTTTTCTTCTGAGTAGTTTAAAGTTATAATTAAGGGGGAAAGTTGCTATTTACCATGTCTTCAGCTTCTGAAAAAAATACCAAAAAAAATCTGGCATTATCCTTAGTCTTGTTGCTTACTCTAAGAGATAACATTGTCCTTGAACTGTCCTTGCACCAATAAAGAAAGCCATATATCCCTAACAAACCTTTCTAGGCACCAGGGAGTCTGATAACTCAGGTCCACTATAAAGGTCTGCAATATGTCAATGCGTCCCATAGATTAATCGTGCATTCCTCTGTGTCAGAAAGGAGTGGTTACTGGTCCCATATAAGTGCTAGTCCACTTGGCTTGATGTAAACAATCACGTTATCAACTTTCCTAGATGCTGTCTACCTTGTAACCAATTGAATTGTCTTCCCCACCTACCCAATCTGTGGTCCCCAAAACTGGCTGCTGAGCCCTACCTCAGGGTCTTTGGTCATTGCAAGAGGACATTGACCCAATTTATCAGTAATTGTTAGCCTAATAAATTGATCATGCTCAGACTATTGTCTCTCAATTTACTTTCATTTTCAAACATAACAATGATGACTGGCTTGAAAAAGAAATTATGTCAAGGTCCTGTGGTTTTCGAATTTTGTAAATTGCATTGGCTATGTGTAATGGGAATGTGAATTTGAAGATCTTCCCTGTCTCTTAATAGGCCTAGGGGGAATTTGAAGACCTCCCCTGCTTTGAAAGTAAACTCTGCCCCTTAATAGGCTGAATGTAATCACATGGAGCCTGTGGTGGGAGGAGTTTGCTGAAGGGTGGAACAGAATCACAGGAAGCTTAGAGTCAGAGCTAGAGAGACATTGGGAGAGAGAGGAGCTCAGGCAAGGAAATAAAGAAGTTTGTGGGTAAATATTGATCTTGTATTGGTTTGTGGAAAGGCTGAAGGATGGCATGGCTCTGTATTATTATGGCTTGTTAATTTCTTTACTATTATGATGGAATCGGCTTCCTGGTTTTGGGATTTGGTTTTCTGGTGTCTAAATAAATGCTTCGGTTCTGTCCTCTATATGGAGAGTTTGTCATATTTTGTGATCAAACTTCACGTGATATTTATAGTCACGGTCTTCATCGTGATTGTGGGTGCAATCAATATTGCACTGGCACTATACCATGTGTGTTCTATACATGTTTCTCACTTTTATTATAAGTCTATGCCTATGCCCCTTGGACTCTGCGTATATTTATGCTGCAGTTTATCCTAATTGTGAGGAAATGCTTTCTTACTATTGTTCTTGCTATACCATTTGAATAAAAGCATTTGCTAACAACTGAGTCCTACTGGATGATTGTTAAAGGGAAGCACTGATAGGTATAACTGATAAGTGGATAAACCATCCACAGGGTTGTCCCTAAAACTCTATAAGAAGTTATCAGTCACCCCTCTGGAGACTCAAACTGTCAATATGTGGATTGAGGAAATGAACCCATAGGGAATACTGCGCACGCACGCACACACACACACACACACACACATCTGAAGTCATGAGTTTTTATTACTGCTGGCTCCTTTATGGGATATTATCTGGAATTAGTGGTTCTCTCTTCTATTCTTCTTCCCTTGTTGTACAGGTTCACCTCATTTTTATCACACTTCACTTTATTGTGCTTTGCAGACACTGTTTATTTTTTTTAAACAAATTGAAGACTTTTGGCAACCCTGTATCAAACAAGCCTATTGGTGCCATTTTCCTAACAGCATGTGCTCACATTGTGTTTCTGTGTCACATTTTGGTAATTCTTACAATATTTCAAAATTTTTATCATCATCATCATCACATCTGTTATGATCAGTGATTTTTAACGTTACTGTTGTAATTGTTTTAGGATGCTATCAGCCACACTCATATAAGATAGCGAACTTAATAGTTATGTGTGTTCTTAATAATACTGATTAGCTGTTCTCCATCTCCCTTTTCTTGGGCCTCCCTATTCCTTGAGACACAACAATATTGAAATTAGGGCAATTAATAACCTTCAATGGCCTCTACACTTTCAAATGAAAGGAAGAGTCCATGGATAAGGCAAACTTCATTGCTATTCTAGTTCAAAAAATTGCCACAGCCAACCTCAACATTCATCACCCAACACACTGTTCAGTTAGTAAACATCAACATTGAGGCAAGACCTTCCACCAGCAAAAAGATTATGACTCATTGAAGGATCAGATGATGGTTAGCATTTTTTTTTTAGCAATAAAGTGTTTTTTAATTAAGGGACATACATTTATTTTTTAGCTATAATACTTTTTACACTTAATAGATTAAAGTATAATATAAAAATAACTTTTATACGCAGTGGAAAACTAAAAAAATTGTGACTTACTTTATGGCAATATTTGCTTTATTGTGGTGGTCTGGAACAGAACCCACAATATCTCTGAGGTATACCTGTACCTGTTACTCTATAGTATCTAGCTTGCTAGATATAGGAGGGACATTTTCTCCCTTCTCTTTTATTTTTAGTTGAAAATCCTCATGATCAGATCCACAAGACTAAGGTATATAAATCCACGTAAGATTTCCTAAGGGCATTCATTTCTTTTTTACAGTCATTTTTGCTTCAGCAAAACTTATTTAATAGTGTCCATTTTCCTTTTCTTCTATTTATTACTCAGCAAGTAGCCCAAGGGCTCAGCAGGAGCAGGCACCAGAAGACCTCCAGGGACCTTTCTCTCCCCTGCCTTTCTGTAGGGGATCCTACAAGATCCCAATGGGGACTTAGCAGAAACTAGTTGCTAGAGATCCTTTTGCTACACTGGCTGGCCCCCATTATCATTCAGCTCCAACCAGGTATTGTAAGCCCCTTTCCAGCTAGATGTTGACCCTTCAATTGATATCTCCCCACTGGTAGTAACCCAGAGCCCTAATATATTCTGGCCGTTGGATACAGCAACCCCTTCTGGTTAGTTCTTGGTTGGGAACATGACATCACTTGGATGGGCAGAGAGTCACCAACTACAATCCTTTTAGAAAGATGGCAGACCACTGTACCTTACCATCTACACTGTAATTGTTCCTTAAGGCCCTTCAGGCCTTACCATCTGCTCTGGAGCTAGACCCTATGGATCCTTGGGCAAAGCGCTTTTATTATCATACAAGAGAGATCAAATTATGTTCAGTATTTAAATGTTAAATAACATCCATTTTTTTCTTTTTTTTTTAAATTTTCACATTAGTCATGTTGTAAAGAAGAATTAGAACCTATGGGAAGAACTACAAGAAAGAAGAAACAAAACAAAACAAACAAAAAAGAGACCAAATAGTATGCTTCAATCTGCACTCAGACTCCATAGTTCTTTCTCTGGATGTGGATAGCATTTTCCATGATGAGTCTTTTGGAGTTGTCTTAGATCCTTGCATTGACGAGAAGAGCGAAGTCTATCAAAGTTAGTCATCACACAATGTTGCTGTTACTGTGTACAACTTCTCCTGGTTCTGCTCACTTCACTCAGCCTCAGTTTATATAAGTCTTTCCAGGTTTTCCTGAAGTCTACTTGCTCATAATTTCTTATAGCACAATATTATTCCATTTCTTTCATATACTACAACTTGTTCAACCAATCCCCAATTGATTGGGTATCCCCTTAATTTCCAATTCTTGGCCACCACAAAGAGAGCTGCTATAAATATTTTTATACATGTGGATCCTTTTCCCATTTTTATGATCTCTTTGGGATACAAACCTAGAGGGGTATTGCTTGGTCAAAAGGGTATGCACAGTTTTATAGCCCTTTGGGTATAATTCCAAATCTCTCTCTAGAATGGTCGAATCAGTTCACAAAACACCCACATTTTTAACACCAACTTCTCCAGGTGATGGTATATGACTGTCAACTGTGGAATATTACAGTCTCTTGTGCAAATCACTCAGCATCCCTGGCCCTTAGTTTTCTCATCATAAAGTGAGTGAGTTGGGCCAAATTGTCTTTCAATTCCCCTCTAATTTAGATCTATGATGCTATGATTTGATATTATACCCTAAAGACTCCTGGACTTTGTTTTCTACCATTCCACTTCACCTTAAGGACTACTGAGCTTTTTCATCTGACCTGCAACTGAATCTCTTTACATGTGTTGTCTCTCCTAATTAGAATGTGAGCTCCTTGAGAGCAAGGGCTTATCTTTCTTTCCTATTTATATCCTTAGCACTTAGCATAGTACTTGGCACATAGTAAGTGCTTAATAAATGCTTTCCCATTCCATTCCACATTCAGACATTGCCATCTGTTCAGACTGGTGAAAGTCAAGTTGATCATGCTGGAAACCCTTGTGGTGTACCCTCATCTACATACATGTGATCAAATAATGTTTCCTAGAAACATTATGCTGAGACTCTCAACAAAATCAAACTTGAATTAGAACAATTTCACATGAAACCAATATTCTAGCTGATGGGTCATAGATTTAGAGTTGGAAGACATAGATCTAATCCAATTTCCTCTTTTTATAGATAAGGAAAATGAGGCCCTGAGGAGTCACACAGCCAGAAAGTGGCAGAGACAGCCTAAGTCCCCTGACTCCTAATCCAGAATTCTTTTCACACTATCACAGAAATAGGGCCTTGGCTCTACAAAAGCCAGAGAAACACCTTTCACTGAATTCTAAAGAAAGCATGATCTGAACTTGATTCCAAGTTGACTCTAAAATCTGAGCTTGACTCCAAGAAACTTAACTCCAAAAAGTTTTCTTCTCCAGGACATTAGTGAACATTTATAAAAATGTATAACTCCCAAAATTTGTTATAATATCACTCACATTATTTTGCATATTGTAAGTTATTTACAAATGTTAGAATGTTGAGTAGATGATGATATATGACATCATATGATCTTATATCATATTACGATTGCTCCAAGCCTGAAAATAGAATTAACATCCATATAGTGTGTTTAAAGAGGAGTCAAAGATCATTGATAGAATCTTTGCTTTAATTCAGTCACTTTTATGCTTAGTTAATGGGATGATTAACAGAAATACTCTAAGCAACAGTGGAGAGATGAATATAGCACTAAAACTCATTCAGTAGTCACATCAAATGTGATAAACCACAAATCAGATCAATAAAATTAATAACTACTTGAGAAGTACCATGGCAGATATCACAAAGTGGCCACAGAGTCAGAAAGACCTGGGTTCGAGTCTGTAGCGGCAAGCACCCCAAGCGTCCTCAGGGTTTGCAGCTACCACAGGTTCTTGGATCTGCTTTGTTAAAGGAAAGCAACTCAAAATGGGTTAACAGGCTTACTTTAATCAGTCAGACATATATCGTTTACCTTGTTCAGGAGAAAAGGTCAGCACCCTGAACCTCAAAGTATACAGGCATAATTATCAAGACAGAAACATCACGTAGACAGATTTCCAAACTGTCCAACCATTACATCCATACCCAGTCAACATCTGGGTTTCCACATTCTGGGTTTTTCAAAGCCGGGGGACTCTCAACAACGGCTTCCCAGAATTCAGATCAAATCACAGAACACTTCTCAAAGTGAGTCCCAAACCAAAGTTACACATCAGGGCTTATATAGCCTTCTCCTGGCTCAGAGAATGTAACAACCTTATTGACTCACTGGCCAATCAAGAAGTATCTACTGAAAAACAAGCCTCCCCCACCCCAGGCTTCAGGTGCACATTAGCCTAGGGGCAGGGAAGATCTTTAAAATTTACATTCTTATTACAGAGTCCTATCTCTGACATATCATATCCTAGTGATGTGACCCTTGGCAAATCACTTAACCTCTTCATTTCCTAGGCAACTCTCTGAGACTATAAGTTGTTGACTTGCATTGGTAGAAGGAAATGTATTGGTAGAGGTAGTTCTCTGCATCAATAAAATTATACATCCAGAACAAGTAATAATTGATATTTTTATTGCACTGTAAGATTTTAAAAATTATTTATTTATAACTACTCTGTGAGGTGGGTAGTGCAAGGGTTATTATGCCCAT
>NW_027187342.1:10513955-10533955 GCF_028583685.1 Petaurus breviceps papuanus | reverse complement strand
CTAGGTGGTGCCATAGTGCACAGAGCACCAGGCCTGGAGTCAGGAAGACTCGTCTTCATGAGTTCAAATCTGGCCTCAGACACTTACTAGGTGTGTGACCCTGGGCAAGTCATTTAATCCTGTTTGCCTCAGTTTACTCATTTATAAAATGGACTGGAGAAGGAAGTGGCAAACCACTCCAGCATCTTTGCCAATAAAACCCCAAATGAAGTCACAAAGAGTCTGAAATGACTGAACAATAAAATTTTCATCCCCCTGTTATAACGCAATGCTTAATACATATTAGTGCTGATTGATTTTTTTTTGGAAAGGGGAGGGGAGAAATAGAAGAGATGAAGAGAAGGAGAAGGAGAGAGGAAAGAAAAAGGGAAAGAACTCTGAAGTCTTCTACATCCCCAGAACAGCAGGAGAACAGTGAGTATACACTCATGCCAACAAAGCCACAGATTCTACAACAGTGTTGTGGTGTATAAGCAATACTTTTTCACTCTCAACCCAGAAAGATAAAATGCAATTTAGTCTTAGGTCTAAGGCCCCTTACATTGGACCCACCAACAAGTTGGGATGGGATGGTGGCTTTAGTAAGTTTGAGGGTTGCTTAGGACACTAATAGGTTAGGTCAATAGTTGTCAGAATTAGACCTTGAACCCAGGTCTTCCTGAATCAGCCTAATCCCTATCTACCTTATCACATTGCCTATCCCATAGCCTTTTAAAAATATCACTACACAGGTAGTTTTACCCAATCAGAATTTGCTTGCTCCTACATATATAAGAAACTTGTTATCTTTCATACACATGAAAAATCCCCATAATGCAAATATAGGCCTCAAAATACCCTTGAGAATTCAAAAAATAAACTATACCAGAACTCAATAAATATTTATTTGTAAAAGCTAATTAATATTGGGGATATATTAATTGGTTAATTGATATAGGGGAAAGCACACTAGATGGTGATTCATGGGTGATAATATTACATAACCGTAACCTGTTGCAGGCTTACCCCTAGACTGCAGAGGGGTGAAGTAGTAGCTGTCCTCTGGGAACCTAATGTGCTTATCCAAATTGGGGTGGGAAATATAGCTGTCAAGGGGTCAACAATCTTTTAAATTACTTTCACTAGTTCAGGGGAAAAGTCAGCACCCAGAACTTCAGAGAAAATACAAACAGAAAATACAAGAAGAGAAATAAAGATCAACAGATAAGGCTTCTAACTATCTGAGAAATTAGCACAGATAAACAGAGAGATCCAACTGTCTGACCAAGGCAATACATACATAGTTACCAGAGAGAGAAGCACCAACATCTGGGTTTTTCAAAGCCGGGAGGGGGGACCTTAATGGCTACCCAGAGTCTCATCTGGTCAGATCACAAGAGCACTCTTCCAATGGGTGAACCCCAAAGCAAAATGCTAACCTCAGAGTATATATACCCATTTTAGAGCCAGAGGCCATCATAATCTTCCAACCCTCATGACTGAGAGCCTAATTTGAAATTAACAAAAGGTACAAAATGCTTCCTACAAGCAAGTCTCCCCTAAGCAAGTTTCCCTTAATGGTCTCCATGTGAGGCTTATTAATGGACAGAGAAGATCTTATAGCCCATTAACATTACAGAGGGGAAGACCTTCAGAGTTTCTGGCCAGAACAGAAACAGTTGCTATTTACACTCACACTGAGCCATCAAAACCCAAGCAATGAGCAAGTGAAATGCCATCAAAGCCCATCATCTGACTACATATTTTATCTCCTTTATTATTAATCTTAGAACCTCATTAGCTGGCTTAGTGTCTGGCCAGATGGTCTTAGTACTTCAGAGGTAACTTATTGATCATTCTACATCTCAGTATCTTCATAACCACTGATCCACAATCCTATCTCAGTCTATAGAGGGCTTGGAATGATTCTTGGTAATACCATTTCTGCTACTTGGACTGCCAGTTCTTCTCAGTTGGCCACATTGCCCACATCTATGGCCCAGTCACAGCTGACATTTGTCCCTGTGCCTACCTTTACCACAACCTGCATCCTTGCCGTACTTACTTTTGCCAGTGTCCTAAGTTACTTCTAGACTTTCAAAAACTTGCCTGCACTCATCTCACCTGGATGACATTGTCATACTGCGGGCACACCTGCAACCTTCTGGGAACTGTAGTTCAGGGAATTTTAATGCTCTCAGTCCTAAGTTGTGGGAACATGGCGTCCAAAGACATGACTCAGTATTATAAATAGTTTTTAAAGCCAACATTCCATCTAAGCTCATCCTTTTCCATGAATGGATTGATTGTACAATGTTTGGCAGCCACCCTTAAGTTGTCTTAACAAAGCAGTGAAGGTCTTGGATATATGGCATCAACTCAAAACAATGTTTAACATCAAGTGAAGAGAAATTGCTACCTGATTACGAAAATGAATTGAACCAGAATTCGTTTTTATTCTGCTGCTACAAGGTCTTATTCACCTTGGATGAATAAGCAAGTGACTATTTTTAAGACTATGCCAACCTGCCCCAAATCTCCCAAATCTTAGATGATTGCATCATAAGCACAAGGGTGATAAAATTGGGAAAGCATAAAAGAGAGGGAGAACAACAAAGAACAGTTTGTATCCATGGGCATGCTGTTCTTGGGTCAGACATCTGAGTCATTCCCAAACTAATTTAGATAGTTCTAAAGTTCTTATGACTATGATCTCAGGGCTTTCTACAAACAGCAGATATAACAAATATTGCTTTCCACCTGAGGCAAAGATTATCACAAACTTTTAATCTTAATTTCCCCTGAGATGGATAGCAGATACGTAGCCTCATTTTTATAGATTGAGCAGAGACCAGAGAGTCTACGTGACTCATCCTAAATACATTTGGTATTGTGGAAGGAAGGTTTTAAGAATAAAATATTAGTGAAATTTCTGGAATCCAGTGCTCGGGATTCTGAAATAATACTACAGAAAATGGCACCATAAAAAAAAATTCTGAAGTGTGACTCACCTTACAAACATGATTATATTCTATGTAAATAAGAATTGAGAGACACAAGGAAAGAGTACCCAAAAGATAAGAACCCTGTATATTCACATAGCAATTTACCCTTTCCAAAGTGTTATCTCATTCATTATTTCAACTGGTTCTCCTTATAACCTTGTATCAGTAAGGAGAAATGGTCTTATTCCCATTTTACAGATGAGGAAACTGAAGCTAAGGGAAGGTAAATAATTTGTTAAAGGTTATTATGGATAGTGATAGAGTCAGGTTTTCTGATTCTTGTCCTGATGTTTTTCCCACTACACAGATACCTTATAATGTTTGAACACCTATTGTTTTTTTTTTCTTGGAGAGGGGAAGGCAAGGTAATTGGGGTTAAGTGACTTGCCCAAGGTCACACAGCTAGTTAAGGATCAAGCGTCTGAGGCCAGATTTGAACTCAGGTCCTCCTGACTCCAGGGTCTGTGCTCTATTCACTCACTACACATTTACTGTTGATGGCATAACAGGGTTGGCCAGGACAAGCCTACAATTCCCAGTATGCTGTGCAACAGACACAGACTCATCTAATCAAGACTTCATTTCTTGGGATTTTGGTACCTGAAATGTTAGATGATTGCATCATAAGCACAGGCCAGTGAGCTGGACAGGAGGAAGGAATGGCAGAGCAAAAGACAAATACGAAGGAGAATCATGTGGGAGCGCTTACAACAGAAGGGGGAACAATGACCATTCAGACAATTTTCTGGAGTTGAGAATAACGAGAGGGAGGAGAGAGAACCACCTTCTATAACTAATATGAAAACTCGATGGCTACTGAGAAAAGCAGAGAGGAGGAACAGTATGACTGAATTATCCCCCACCCCATTTGGCCACCCAAAAGAGACTTTCCTTGTTGCTGTGCATGAATCTATCCAAGGAACATATTCCTAGATTTCTCCACTAGTTGCTAACAGAGAACACTGATTTCTTAAATATGTATGAGGAATGTTTTCTTCTTTACTGATTCTTTTAATCCTTTATAAGATGTTTTCCTTTTAAAATACATGTTCCCTTTTCATGATCTCTTAGTTAAGTTCTGAGATGAAGTTATTTTGAGCTTAGGGGTACCCAAAATATATAGGATAGGGATTGAATTCAAGCGAGGCCCACTTATTATTAACATTACCCCTACTATTAAACCAGCAACCATGGGAATTGAAGAGTGAGTTGTAAATAAGCTAAAATAATAGCTAGTATTTTTGTTTGCAAAGTGCTTTACAAATATTATCTCATTTTTATCCTCACAACAACCCTGGGAGGTAGGTACTTGTATTATCCCCATTTTCCAGTTGAGGCATATAGAGGTAAAGTGACTTGTCCAGGGTCACATAGCTAAGTGTCTGGGATCAGATTTGAATTCAGGTCTTCCTGACTCTAGACCCACTGCTCTATTCACCCAACAGTCCTCTTAAATAGCGTTAATTAGCTTAAATCCTGGCAGTAGTCTTTTGATGAGTCAGACAATGTCTCTGCAAGCACAGATTTCTATGTTTATAGCACAAGTTAATCCAGTGGCCTCCCCTAGCCTTACAATTAAATCCAACTGTACCAAATGAATTGATTCTTCACTCATTAACTGCAATCATTGTGTTTATCTAAAACAGGCAGATGGTTCATGCCACAGTCACTCATGATACTTTAATATAACCAAATGAAATTTCTTCAGTCAATATTTAATAATGATGAAGTTGTATTTCACTTATATTTTCCAAATTGACTTACATAATTTGTAAGGTTGACCTCAAAGCAATTAGTTACTATTCATGTTCCTTCTTCCAAGCAGAAATCACATCATAGCAGGGATGCTGCCCTGTCTGCATTTGCTAAGCTACAAAGATGTTAAATTTAGAGTCATCTGAATTCTGGTAGATTTTTATCTATAAAAAGAATTAAAATTGCTAGCATTTATATAGTGCTTTAAGGTTTGCAAAAACTTTACATATGTTATCTCATTTGATCCTCATAACTATCTTGTGAGATAGGCGCTATTACTATTCCCATTCTTACAAGTGATGAACAACAGGTTAAATGACTTACCCAGGATCACACAGCTAGAAAAGTATTTGAGGCAGGATTTGAACTCAGGTCTTCCTGATGCCAAGTCCAATTAATCTATGCACTCTACACTGGAAAATTTTTGTTCATGAAGTCCACATAGTTATGTTGCAATTGTAATATATAACCTAGAACCAAAATTCTAGGATCATGCTGAGCAGGTTCGTTTGGGGGGATGGGGTGGGGTTCAAGGTCATTTCTCTTTGACTCATTTTGCTCCTAGCCAGGTTTGCTTGCAGGGAACACTATAATTTGGTTCATGTTTACATCTCTGAAGAAAAGGTTAAGGGCCCTCAGCTGCCATTTAATGACTCAGCCTAATAATGTATAGACTATAAGATAGGCTTTATTTGACATGGCAAAAGTGTGAAAGACACTCAGATTCATAGTCAACACAACAATCCTTCCCTCTATGATGGAGTTCTTACTCCCCATAGAAACTTATGCAGTTCTCCAGAATTGTAGCTCTCCCTTAAAGTTCAAGGCCCTCCTTTACACACACAAGAGCTGAGTTCTCTCTCCTAGGTGAGCCCTACCTTTCCAGGAACCTCTCCAGTCCTTCAGATTTATAATACTACCTTTGATTTAGAGGAAACTAAGTGGTACAATAGACAGAGCATGGGTCCTAGAGTCAGGAATATCGGAGTTCAAATCTAGCTGTGGGACCCTGGGCAAGTCATTTAACCTCTGTCTGCCTCTGTTCCCTCAATTGTAAAGTTGGGATAATAGCACCTGCCTTCCAGGGTAATTGTGTGGATTGAACGAGATAATATTTGTAAAGCACTTAACATGATGCCTGATACATAGTAGGTGCTTAATAAATTACTTGTTCTCTTCCCTTCTCTCCTTAAAGTTCCTCTGAAAGGGAGAAGACCTTAGGGTTAAGATAATTAATGCCACTTTCATACCTCCAAGACCATGTAAACATGAACCACCTCATAAGATCAGTGAAGAATTTTGGTTTGAGAAATACCTGTTCATACTCTTATTATCAATTAAGTGACAATTAAGTGCTCCTTAAATGGGCTAGGAGTCAGAAAGACCCATCTTCCTGAGTTCAAATCCTGCCTCAGACTCTTACTAGCTATGTGATCTTGGACAAATTACTTAAGCCTGTTTGCCTCAGTTTACTCATCTGCAAAATGAACTGGAGACAGCAAAACCACTCCAGAATCTTTGTCAAGAAAACCCCAAATGGGGTCATGAAGAGTTGAATATGACTGACCAACTGAACAACAACAAAAAATAAAATGAAAAGGGGGATTTTGGTAAGAAAAGCAAGGAGAAAAAACATAACTTGGAGACACAACAAGAATCATGACCTGTCTCAGAAGGTTGGCGAGTGGAAGAATGTCACAAAGAAGAGATGGAAGAAGGATTGTAGAATACTTAGGGAAAAGAAATACATCTGAGACTTTTCCTGAAGATGAGGGATGTGGATACTCTGAGGAAAAGCTGTCCCAAAGTTACTATCAGATGAGATATCATCTTCTGTGGGTCAGAAGAGGAAGAACTGCAGTGATTGATGGTTTCCTGCTGGCAGGTACCAAAGTAGCTATTTATCAACCGGATAACAACAATAGTAAAGTCTGCTGTCTTCCTAAGGCATGAATCCAATATGCCAGTGACCTTTCCAAGGCTTGCCAAAATGAATGACTACTACCACTTCTGATGATTCGCTTGGGTACAGATAATTCTGCCAGAAAAAAAATCTATAAAGAATTGCCAAAGATTATAAAATCTTAGGCAAGAAATTGTAGGCCTTAGAGGAACAGGTGGTGTTTTCATAATATCTACCAAGGAAAGGAAAGGCATACAAAAGAAAAAAGTGAAATTTGGAAGTGAAAATCTGGTTAAAAATATGGTGTCTAAGAATAGGAATTTGCCATGGCAAATTAAATTTAAAATTAAATTAAAACATAGTAATGATAAGCTCCTGGTCAGAGGATGGGTGCACCTAACAAGGATTGGTGAGAGTCTGTTTTCTTGAAATCTTGAATATTTAATCAAAGGAACTTTGAAATTAAAAGAAAGGGCAATGGAGAAAACTTCCAAATGATGTCAAAGAGAGTATCTAGAATGTCCCAAGACAAATAACAGTTGATATACCCAAAAGTTCACAAGAGACACAATCCAATAAAATCCAGTAGCAAAATTCACATGTCTATTGACAGATACATAAAGTATGGGTAAAAGGGCAGAGCGTAAGATAACCTGGAGACCCCAAGGCAAATGTAACCTCAAAGATTTCACTGGGATTTGGTAGAATGTGACCTGTTACTGCAATATGACTCTGGATGGGTTTCCAAAGAAATAAAATAGACTTAAAAAGTGGGGAGGAGGAATTGCATTGTATGGTATGAAGATATACTCATATGAGGAAATTCAGGACCTAGAGAGGAAAAGCACTATGGAGAAAATTTTGGTGAAGATCAATGGAGACAGAAACCGAAGTGGTATTATCAGTGTGCTACAGGTCACCTGGACAGAAAGAGGAAATAAATGAGAAGATCAGTAAGCAGATAATAAGCATGTTATGGAAAAATTATATAGGGACTTCAATGATATAGGAAGTATGATGGGGACTCCAATTATCCATATATCTTCTACATTTGTCTCTTTCTCTTTCTGTCTCTATGTTTATCTCTGTCTCTATGTCTGTCTCTGTCTCTGTGTTTCTCCCTGTCTCTGTCTTTCTTTCCCCCTTATCTCTCCCCTTCTCACCTCACTCCACAGCAGAGAAGTTAATACTTCCTTGACTTGCCTTAATGGTAATTTAATCTTTCAAAAGGTATAGGAACCAACAAAAGGTAATTTTATTCTGGATCTAATTCTTGACAGCTGGAAAAAAGATGATTGTTGGGGTAGAAATAAAGAGAACATTGAGAAGTGGCCATCCGATCTTAGAGTGTGTAACAGAGGAGAGAAAAACCAAGCAGAGTCTGACATGCACTTTGGATTTGGGGAGAGCAGGTTTCACAGGGTTCAGAATAAGAATAGGTAGAATTCCAAGGGATAGAAATTCTATAGGGGAAGTCAGCAAAAGAAGGACAGAAAGCTCTCAAGAATGACATTAAGAGAAATAATTCTCCTGAGGAAGAAAAAGGGAAGTTGTCTGAAGGACTGATGGGGAGGTGCAGAAATTCACTGACCAATTTAGATTTTTTTAAAGATGTGTAGGAAACAAAGAACAAATATAAAAGCAAAGTTATCTACATAATTAAGGATTACTAAAACCCAGACCGAGCTGAGATTGTAATGAAAACTGAGGAGAACAGAGGAGGGTTATTTTTTAGTTGCATTGGGGAAAAAGTAAAATCGAAGAAGAAATTGGATTACCATCCAGAATGTATGGGACAATGATGTCTGAGAACAGAGAGAAGGCAAAGCTGATTAACTCTTGCTTTTATTTTCTCTCCCAAGGAGAATGACCTTTGGACTTGAAAGGATAGAAATAATGGATAAAAATTAAAAAAATGAAATAAAAATGGAGTTAAAAGGATCTTAGATTCAGAGTTAGAAGTAACCTTAGAGGTCATTGAGTCCAGCTCCTGCCTTTTACAGATGAGAAGTTTAAAGCTCAGAGAGGTGAAGCTGATATCTGAGACAGTATTTGAACCCAGGTATTCCCGACTGCAGGTTCAACACTGTCCACTATACTACATTTTCTCTCAAAGATTGTAGATAGCAAGAGAGCAAGAGTATTCAACTGACCTTAACAAATTCAGGTCCCCAACCCAGATGATCTTTGTCCATGGGAGCAGAAAGAATGGTAGATGAGATTAACTAGTCACTCTCAATGATAATGGAAAGATTGTTCGGAAGAGGGAGATAAACCATTAACTGGGGGAAAGCAAATATCTCAAATTTCAAAAAATATAAGAAAATAAAACCTGTAAACTCTGAGCTAGTGAATTTGACTTCAACTTCTGACCAAATTCTAGACTGTATTCTTAAAGAGATTGTTATTGAACATCTGGAAAAAGACCTTGTAGAACTACATTAAGAACAGACTGTGACAGATTAGCATTATTTCCATTTTTTGGTAGGATTATAACCTGAAAGCTAAGAAAAAATTCTATAAGTATAGTTTACTTTTTTAGGAAAGTTTGATTATCTGACATACTATTCTTCTGGAAAAGGTGGAAAGATATAGGCCAAATAATGATGATGATGGTGATAGTGATGATGATGATAATGATGGATTTGGAATTTGTTCACTGACCAGACTAAGAGAGAAGTCCTTGATGATTTGAAGGTAACTTGGAAGGAAGTCATAGTGATTGGTATCTGGATTTCAACACAATTTCTCTGCTGCAGAGAACCCTGGAACCTCCCTCAGCTCCCAAGGCCTTTCAGGGACCATCTATCAGCCCCTCTGACCCCATCCTGGAACATCCTTCTGCCATGCTGGCCCCCTTTCTCTCATTGGTGAACTCCTCCTAGAGCCTCCATTTTGAAGAGGGGCTTAGACCAGCCAAATTTCATTCCCTTCCTCTTCTTTTTCTTATTTTCTGAACTTCAAACTATGCCCTAAAGTATACTTTCCCCACTCCCTTTGCAGCTTCCTTTCCCTCTCCCTTTTTCCTCCCCTCCCCTCTCTCCATCCTCATTCTTTTTCTCAGTTCATAAAACAGTTTAGTGGGGATGGATATTTCAGAGTTAAGTAAAATTTTGGAAATCCTCTCTCTAATTGGCTCATCTCCCCTCACCTTAGCCTGAGCTGGGGTATATCTCCTCTCCCTTTTGTGTTTTTTCCTCTCACAATTTCTAACCATGTACTTATAGACTTGGACAAGAATCAATATATGTGCCCATGTATTTTAGTGGAAGTTTCAAATATCACAGATTAGCCTGAAAATAAAGCATAGCCATGGACTGGATCCAGGTGGTTGAATCTCTTTCCCATCCCACCCATCTTTCTCAATAGCCATGGGGGAAAGTAAAGTGGTTCAACAGGCAAATGGAGGGTGACCCAAGCAACATTCCATAGAAGCAGGAAGAAGAAAAGTGCAGTGAACTAGACAGGGGTAGTCTCACTAATCCTCACTAAATGCAGCTAATCTGCTTCCTCTGCTTTCTGTTCCTGTCTGTTTTTTTTTTTTTTTGCTTTTTTTTTTTTTGGTAGGGGCAATTGGGATCAAGTGACTTGCTCAAGGCCATGTGGTTAGTAAGTGTTAAGTGTCTGAGACTGGATTTGAACTCAGATCCTCCTGATTCCAGGGCTGGTGCTCTATTCACTGTGCCACCTAGCTGCCCTGCCTATCTGTTCTTAAAAGTCTGTTTTTGTTTGTATTTTCTTTATCTTGTCTCCTCTTATCTGGTCATCATTCTACTCCTATTATATATCACCCATACTTTTTGTGTAGGATTATCCAAGTCCCATTCCCTTTCCCTACCAGATCAGTGGGAGCATGAAGGACCTGGGTGCCCTCCTCTTCCTCTTCCTTCTCCTCTTCCCCCTTTTCCTCCATTTCATACATTAACTCCCGGGGTGGGGGGAATGGGGGCGAAAGTTTCTTCCAAGGTTAACAACCCCTGAAGAACTGGACTATCTTGGGTAATGTGCATATTTCTGTGTACAGATAGTCCCTCAGCCCACCAAATCTCCATGGCAACCTCCCTGGGGAGAGGTATTGCATTGATTTTTTTGTTTGTGTTCCCTAGGACAAGTGACCACCAACCTCATCTGGCCTATTTAGAAGCTGCAGAAAGGAGTAGCAGAGGCATCAGAGCAGTCCAGGTCCTCAGGATCTTCAGCCAATACCAAGACAGGTAAAGGCTGCAAGCTATGTATCTGATACATGGACCTCATCCTTTTCCCTAAGTGTATACTTGCTCCAGCCTGCTTGGGCTTTTGACAATGTGTGGAATTTATACTTTATGTCAAGAATTAAAGGGACAGTGAGGTAGCGCAGTGAATAGAGAATTGGCCCTGGAGTCAGGAAGCTCTGACTTCAAATTGGGCCTCAGACACTTGAAATTACTAGCTATGTGAACTCAGGCAAGTCACTTAAACCCAATTACCCTGGCTTCCCCCCTCCAAAATGCAAAAAGAATTAATGATTACAAAGAAGATGGGCCATATTACTTAAAAATAAGCAAATGATGTCCCTGACAGTAAAAGTATAAATAGGATCTTAATTGATGAAACTGCCATTTTTTTTCTTCCCTGCTACAGTCATGTTATTTTGTTCCTGCTCTGAAAAGAGCTAAAGAAGTTTGAACAAAGGGGCGGCTAGGTGGTGCAGTGAATAGAGCACCGGTCCAGGAGTCAGGAGGACCTGAGTTCAAATACAACCTCAAACACTTAACACAAAAACCAGCCATGTGACCTTGGGCAAGTCACTTAGCCCCAAATTGCCTTCCAAAAAGCAAAAAATAAAAAAAAAATTTGAAAAAAAGAAGTTTGAACAAGAAGAAGTTTGTGAAAGTCTGACAGAGAAAAGGTCTGGGAGCACTCGATGGGGGCTATGTCACAGAACCCAGCACAGTTATGGGACTAGATCAATAAAGGAACCTCAAAAAAAACCTGGTAATAAATGGGCATGTTCTATGCCGGTATTCTTCTGTGCCTCCTGAATATATTCCTGTGTCTCTTCTGGGCATAGTTCTTTCCCCTCTAATTTATTTTGTGAATTAATGGAGATGTTTCTGTGAGGAAGGTTCCAGTGAGCAGGGATCATGTTTAAATCTGAATTTAACTGAGGGGGATATGTTCTGTGAAGTCTGGATTCAGTCAAAGGGCTGGACTTGAGCACCTGGCAGGCCACATGTGGCCTTGGGGCCACAGGTTCCCCACCCCTATGCTAGAGGATTTCTTTCGGCCAGGTGCTGACTAGTAGCATCCAGTGATCTGTGACACCTTGGTAGGTATTCAGCAGTGATTAGGTAATGTTTTCCAGGGATATTAAGTATTAAATAACAGCACTAGGTGTTTGTGGTGCTTTTCTGATGTAATGTAGAAAAATAGTTTCTCAGTATCTGCAACCAGGTCCAAATACAGGTGGAAAGAATAGTTACTGACTTAATTAGCCTTATTCTTTTTCCTTTGGAACTAATCTCACTAGAAAATAGTAAGTAATACATACAAGTCATACATAGTAAGGAATAAACAGTGGCTAAAAACTCCTTCAATTGAAAGTAATAAAAAACCAAACAAACCTGAAAACATATATATGCATGGATATAAATGTAAGTAAAATGGGGAGCTCAGTACAGGGGTTTTCCTGGAAAAGGAGACCACTTCCTACCAGGAATCTGTTTGTCTATTTTAAAATGATAAGAGTTTCTCTTTATGGCATTTTCATTAGAGAATTTACAATTTAAACTTATACCACTGAATATGTACTAAGGTTTCCCATAACCTTCCATCCACTCACATTTTCTCTGACAGTTCAGTGACAGGATGCTACCTTTATCCACTCTATTGTTCAGCACAAGGGAGAAAAGCCCTTGGATTTTCGAGCTTGAATTTAATACTACTCCAGAGACAGATAAAGAGAGGAGCAGTAAAACTGAGAATGCAGATAAGGCTAGACTCCAGCAAAAGTGTACAGTTATGAGACACAACAGTGAGTTTCAGAAGTTGTCCCCTTGTTGGTCTTGAGTCACAGTATCTTTTACTACATTTTACAACCCCGTTGACAGGACCAGTACTTAAGATGAAAGACAGCCACACACTGACAAAGAAGAATTCATCTTGGGAAGGCACAATTTCAACTATCCTGTAGACATATTTTTGGGTATGGGTCATGGAAAAGCAAGCTGCTCTGCAGATGCAGATCCAAAAATAAGAGCTCAGAGAAACTCTTTTGAAATGGAACCATGGACAATTCATTCTACTTTAAAGACCAAGGAAGCAGAGGCCACAAACGTTTTATACAAGAACATCACAAGGAGACAACCAGAGAGGCAGAGTTATCATCTCTTATAGATGTGGATTAGATGGTTATACGTATATTGGTACAATTAGATGGCACAGTGGATAAAGTGATGGGCATGAAGTCAGTAAGATTCATCTTCCTGAGCTCAAATCTGGCCTCAGACACTAATTGTGTGACCCTAGGCAAGTGACTTAGACCCGCTTGCCTCAGTTTCTTCATCTGTAAAATGGACTGGTGAAGGAAAAGGCAAACTGTTCCAGTATCATTGCCAAGAAAACCCCAAATTGGGTCACAGAGTCAGACATAACTGAAAGATGACTGAACTGAATATGCATGTTGGATTCACTCCTGAGGAGAAGGTAGACTTGGTTCTGTGGAAGCCAATTACTACAGACCCGGGTTTGGGAAACTGAGATTGCCCTGAAACCTGGCAACCATAAGCATAATCACTTCTATTTGAGTCCATTTCATCTTGACTTAAAGGCCCCTTGCACTGAGGTGATAGTAGAAATTGAGAATGTTGGCTTACTAGTGTTCTGGACAGTGGCTCTAAAATAACCATTATATTCTTTTAAAAAAATTTTTTGGTCTTTATTAATTTGTTTGTTTACTTTTAATTTACAAGATTCAGTTCCACGATTCCTTGAGTTTCAAATTTTATCTCCCTTCCTACCCCTCCCCCCCCATGACGGCATACAATCAAGTATCAGATCTGCAAATACTTTCACATTAAACATTAGTCAGGTTATAAAGAAGGATTGTATCAGATGGAATGAACAATGGGAAAGAGGCAACAAAACCAAGCAAGAAAATAAAAAGATCAGGTAGTTTGCTTCAATCTGGATTCAAATTCAGTTCTTTCTAGTTCTTTTTCCAGATGTAGACATCTCTCTCCATCATGAGTCTTTTGGTGTTGACTTATAACCCTGCATTGCTGAGAAGATTACAATCTATCAAAGTTGGTCATCACACATATGTTGTGTCTGTAATTGTGTACAAATTTCTCCTGGTTCTGCTCTTCTCACTCAGCATCAGTTTGTATGAGCCTCTCCAGGTAAATATGAAGTCCATCTGCTCCTTGTTTCTTATAGCACAGGAGTATTCTATTATACTCATATACCACAACTTGTTCAGCCATTCCCCAGTTGATGGGCATCCTCTTAATTTCCAATTCTTTGCCACCACAAAAAGAGCTGCTATAAAATAGTGACCATTATATTCTTGTAATTCATTTAAAGACATGAGAAAAATACTTTTATAGCTTATAAAATGCCTAGGACATAGAAGACCAAGTGACAATTTGAGATACATCAGAGTAAGCTTTAAGTTTCCTAAAGAAATTGTTGTTGTCAACAGGACGCCATGGATCTGATATGTCCAGATCCACTAATGTAGAATCAGCACTGTTTGGAACTAACTCCAGGAGGTCTAGCTAGCAGGATAAAGTAAACAACAGTCTGCGCCCAAATAACCACCTGTTCTGACCATCTGTACAGGGCTTTCTTCTCATCAAGACCTTGAACTTGCAGAAAGAGTGGGGCAGAGTTCATAGGAGGAGAGGAGAGGTTCACTCTCTTTAGACTCTAGACTCTTTTTAAGGCTTTGGATCTTCTTCAAGTTTCTTTGGGTTCTATAGTCTCTTTAGGCTTAGGGTACTTCTGGCTTCCAACTTTGAGAGAGAAGATAGAAGATGCCAACCCCACTTAAGGATGCTGAAGGAAAAGACTCTGGGAGAAGCCAACATGATAAGAGCCGGCAGTCTTCATCTTATCCCTATCTCTAGCTTACTACCTTAGACATGGCAAGGGAATGTTGCACTATGTGTGACATCCGCTATTCTCTCTCTTGTTTGAGCTGAATTACCTCACTCTGTATGGGACAGTTCCTTCACTCTGTATTGCCTGATGTATATTTTCCTATGTATACTTTCTCTGATTTTTTTTTTGCTAGTGATTTGAGTAAATTAATTTCTTTGCCACTTCCTACATGTGCTCATTATGGAACTAGTATTTGGTGGGGAGGGCGTCAAGTCTTGGATATAAAGTCAGAGTCCTCCTTCCCCCACCCCCATTAATGATCAGTCAGTAATCAAAAGTTTAACTTGAACCTGAAAATTATATCTCCTAGACTAATAATATTTAAGGAACTAGTAGATATAAGTATAGCTATGCTCCTTCTGGCCCCAATCTCCTACTTCCCCTCCTGACAGAAATTAAAGTCTCCCTTGGAGAAAGGGGGGGGAGAGGGGAGGCTAGAAATATTGATTCTCCCTCCCTTCAGTCTATACAACAACACCTCCATGCTACTTGTGAGTGGCTATGCATCTATATAACCTGTGCCTTCAGGAGTATAGAGGCAAACATTAACAAGGAACATCATGAAAATACTGTCTCTTCAACTCAGAAATGGATCCAGAGAAGTGTGTAACTCCCCAGTGTTGGAAGAATAGAAATACTGGTGTATAAGAACATGAGTCATTCCCCAATAGATAAATGTTGGCTGAAAGTGTTGAAGTAGCTAGAAGGCCTTTTTGTCTTTTTAAGGACATTGGAGGAACATGAAGAGAGACTGATAAAAGTGTTGAATTGCTCTGAAGTTTTCAATCATATATAGCTATTGCCATGGCTTTTAGTAATGGTAACCTGTCTTCACTCTGTTTGTTGATTTGTCTAGTAAAATGATTATCTGGCCCCCTTGTAACCATAAGGGTCCTCTATATAAAAGCAAATTTCCTCTTCCAAATCAACAGGGGCCTATGGCCTCTAGTCATTAATCTTTCTACCTCGTACTAACACATCTCTGGAAGGAAGGAAAGATTACATATATATGCTCATAAATACAAGCCAAGCAAATCCACTGTCCAAAAGAAGGAACCTCATCTTCTCTGCTAAATTGTTTAAATTTCTATTTTAAAATAATAAGAACTTCCCCCTTCTAATATTTTGCTGAAGAATTCAAAATGTAAACTGATAAATCACAGAATTTTACTAAAGTCTTCTGTAAATCAGGCTCACATTTTCTCTGATATTTCAGGAACAAAAAGTACAACCTCTAAAAATGGTATATCTTGACATAGGGCAATGGTACATTTTTGTCTCAAATGAGGCACCAGGTTTTATTAGGGTTTTTAAACTAATATTTACAATGACTAGCCTAGGACAGAAAACTCTCCAGGGGTTCAGGTCTTACAATTACTCAATCCTCACCCCTTCATGTACCCAACAACTACTGAATCCAAAGTCTAAGAGTTTCAGTGTTCCTGGGTTTACCTAACCCTGTCATGGCTATAGTCAGATTCCACATCTCTACCAACCCTAGAAATAAAAATTTTAATTTCACTGGAGCACAGAAATAATAAGGGGTTTGACATGGAGGTGGCAGCATTAATTAGCATGAAGTGTACAAGGAAGGGAGGCTCCTGTCACCAAGGAGAAATTCTGGCCCCAAGAAGAGAAACAGTAGTGGCAAAAGAAATAGCAGTGGGGAAAAGGAAAGAGGAAGGTTATGTAGTGTGTATGTACAAGTGTGAGCATGAAGAAAAGAGAAAGGAAGGAAGGGTGCGATAAAAAAAAGTCATCAATAAGTCAACATGTATTTATTAAATATTGTACTAAGTCCTGAGGATGAGGCAAAGATAGTTCCAGTCCTCAAGGAAATCATGATCTAGTAAGGGAGACAAAACAAGGATAAGTTGGGGATAATAAAATAAGAGGGAAGGCAGTAGTGTAAAGGGGGTTGGGCAGAAGAAAGGATTTTAACTGAGCCTTGAAGGAAATCTGGGAAGCCGGGAGGTGGCAAGGAAGAGGCAGAGCATTCTAGGCATGGGGCACAGCCAGTGAAAATGCCCAGTGTCAGGAGATGGAGTGTGTTGTTTCAGGTACAGCAAGGAGACCAGTGTCATTGGATCAATATCAATGTGGGTGGGGGTGAGCAAAGTATAAGAAGCCTAGAAAGAAAGAAACAACAAACCAGGTTATGAAGGACTTTAAAAGCCAAACCAGGGATTTCTATTTGATCTGTCATGGTCAGATATGTACTTTTAGAGGATTAGTTTGAAAGTTGAGTAGAGGATGGATTGGAATAGAAAGAGACTTGAGGCAGGGAGACAAACCAGAAGGTTATAAATGAAATAGTTCAGTCATAAGGTGATGAAAAAAAAAAAGAAAAGTGAGTTTTGCTGATTCCACAATTACTAGAAAGGGATCAAAATTCTGCCCTATATTAGTATCAAACACAGGAAGTTAGTCAGGTATGGCTTTTGACATTAAGAATCAGGGATACCTTTGGAATATGTTAACATGGTAGATAGCAGAGGTCAACAATTACTTCAGCTAGTTTGGGGAGTGTTCCTGGCAAGCAAAAGGATGGTGGGGGGAAAGAAGAAAGGAAAGATAAAAACAAAAGAAACAGGAGAGAAAAAAGAAAGGAACTGGGAGAACAGAAAAAGAAAGAAGGGCCCATAGGTGGGATTCATAGGCACTGATCTACACCCAAGTAGATGTAACATTGTGAAAAGGGGAGGTCAGGAAGAGATGGAGGCCAGCTGGCTTTATGAACTGAACTTCAGCCTCCACTATCCCCATCTCCAGCCTTTGGAGTGTTAGAGGGACCAAAGTAGACTTGATCACCCTCCTGAGAAAATCATTGAACACTCTCTTCTCAATATTGACAGGCCTCTCCACTAACCTAGATCACTGACATAAACAGGAAGTCTCAACCCTTTAGTGTAATAACTAGGTGCATAGTCCTATTGTGTGCTAAACAAATATTCTTTAAATTATATTTACGCAACAGAAGAAGACTTTAGGTTGAATGCTGACTTAAGATTGTCCAGTGGACCCTGAGGAAATTATTTATCCTCTACCAGCTTCAGTTTCCTCATTGGCAAAACTGAGATAATTAATAGCCACTATTAAAATTAATGATGGGCAGTGGTGGCACAGTGAATAGAGCTCTGGGCCTGGGGTCAGGAAGACCTGAGTTCAAATCACACTTACTAGTTGTATGACCCTGGACAAGTCAGTTAACCCTGTTTGCCTCAGCTTTCTCATCTGCAAAATAAGCTAGAGAAGGTAATGGAAAACTACTCTAATATCTTTTTTTTTTTTTTAAAGCAATCGGGGTTAAGTAACTTGCTCAAGGTTACACGGCCAGTTATTTCTGGGTGTGGTGCTGAGTGCCTGAGCCCGGGATTTGATCCAGGTCATCCCAACACTGGAGCCGGTGCTCTTACTCGCTGAGCCACCTGGCCACCCCTAAGCAATTGGGGTTAAGTAACTTGCTCAAGGTTACACGGCCAGGTGTTTTTGGGCGAGTGCTAAGTGTCTGAGCCCAGGATTCAATCTCCAGGTCTTCTCAACACTGGAGCCAGTGCTCTTACTCGCTGTGCTACCTGGCCGCCCCTACTCTAATATCTTTGCCAAGAAAATCTCAAATGTGGTCATGAAGAGTTAGGCATGACTAAAACAACTGAACAGCAACAACATAGGGATGGCATGAAGAGCAAATGAGATGTCATTTGCAATACATGTTACAAACCAGTAAGTATTATGTAAATGCTATGTGTCACCATCATCATCATCATCATCACCATCATCATCATCATCATCATCATGTAAGGTCCCACAGCCAGTAGCAGGTCCTCAACCAAAATTCAGTCTCTTCTATTTTTAATGACCCCTTGCTGACTTCAAAATATCTAAGCATGTGTTGTTATATTTGCTAAATAAATATCTACTGAATTGGCTAATAAAGGAAGTCCTTACTTTTTGATGAGTATACCCCTCAAGGTTCTGTCTTGGGCCCTTTTATCCTCTCTCTTTACATTCTCTCACTTGATGATCAACCATGAGTTTAATTATAATCTTTATGCAGATGAGTACCAAATTTACATTTCAAAATCTAGTTTCTTCCCTTATCAATAATCAACAAATATGTATTAAACATGTATTAAGTGCTGCATTGGTCTCCTTGCTTCATCTTTTTCTAGTGCAATAAAACTTCCAAATAGCTGCCCACATGATTTTTCCAAAGTTCTATGTATTTAATAAACTCCAACAACCCTAGAAAGTAGGTGTTATTATTTGGCCCCTTTTTACAGATGAGGAAACTGAGACAGATAGTATTTAAGTCACTTGCAAAAGGTCACATCTAGTAAGTGTCTGAAGCTAGATTTGAACTTAGGTCTTTCCTGACTCCAGGTCTAACACTATCCACTATGTCACCTAGCATGTGTATGTAGATAGATACATAGATACATAGATAGATATAAACACATATGAATACATATACATATGCATGTATATCTGTATTCACAAAATATGTCTAGTATAATATATATGCACAAATATGTATACATATTTATGTATTTGTGTCAAACATAGAAAGAAAGCTATGTATTTAATAAAGCTAAACTCTATGTATTTAATAAATTTCTAAGATCAAATATAAGCTCCTCTGTTGACTTTTTTAAGCCTTTAATAAACTAGCTGCAAAATACCTTCTTGTATTCTTCACTGAAGTCAAACTGACCTTTTTGCTATTTTCTCATACTCTACATTCTGTCTCCTATCTTGATGCTTTTGAATTTGCCTGGAATGTACTCCACTTTCCTCTATGCCTTTCAGGATCCCTTTTTTTCTTCTAAAATTCTGCTAAAGTGATATCTTCTATGACATTTTTTTTTTTGCTTTTTGGAGGGGAGAGGGCAGGGCAGTTGGGGTTAAGTGACTTGCCCAAGATCACACGGCCAGTAAGTGTGTCAAGTGTCTGAGGTCGGATTTGAACTCAGGTCCTCCTGACTCCAGGGCCAATGCTCTATTCACTGTGCCACCTAGCTGCCCCAATGATATATTTTCTGATGCCCCCCAACCAAGGTGCTATTTCTTCCCCCTTGAAAACATTTACCTTGTATTTATTTTGAATACATTTAATATAGTAGTTAGCACTTATATGGTATACTTCATAAATATACCATTTTATCTTCACAACAACCCTAGAAAGTAGGTGTTATTATTTGGCCCCTTTTTACAGA
>NW_027187342.1:10501992-10513945 GCF_028583685.1 Petaurus breviceps papuanus | reverse complement strand
ATATGTATACATATTTATGTATTTGTGTCAAACATAGAAAGAAAGCTTCCTGAGGGCAAGAACTGTTTGGTACTTAATAAATAAATACTTATTGATTTATTTTTTGAAAGTACATGATGGAGCAATGATAATATATAACAGAGAAAGGGCAACACAAATTCATACTTCTGTTTCCCCCATTAAGGAGAATAATATCCAGCTTGAGAAAGAAAGACCAAAAATGATAAAGAGAAAATCAAAAGAGCAGAAAGAATTGGTAAGAAATCCCCAATCTCCCCACAATGTGTTCAAGTCTCTAGACCAAGGCAGACTATATCCTTAAGTACTGAAAAGACCTGAGGAAGAACTGTTGAATCTCTACTGGTGATCTTTGGAAAATCATGGACAAAGGGGGAAATGCCCCAGAGTTCTGGAGTTTGGAGACAGGGCTGGATTTGGAGTCAGAGTACCTAGGTTCTGCCTTTTACTTACTATCTGTGTGACCTTAGTTAAGTCACTTAAACTCTCTGGGCCTCAGCTTCCTCATATTTAAGATGAGGGGGTTGGGCTGAATGATCTCTAAGTTATCTTCCAGTTATAACTCTATGATCCTAAGACTAGATGACAGCTGAGGTTCCTTCTAATTCTAAATCTATAATCCTGTGAACTAGAGATAAGAAAGTAGCTTAATTTTAAAAAAAGCAAAAGATAGAATGTTACCATTCTGTGCAGTATTTTGCTGATGAGTGTATCTCTGTTCGCTCATTGCATTATCTACCATGGGCATATTTAACTCTCTGAGAATGACACATCTTCAAAGAACTTCACAAGCTGTATCTGAGTCTCTGGATGCCAAGCTGCTCTCTGCTGCCATCTACTGGTCTCCAGCTCACCAACAGCATCTTGGTTCTCTGCTGCCATCTAAGCTTTCATTGTTTAGCCACTTGAGGTTATCAGTCACCTCATATCGCTAAGCCAATAAAAGCCTTCCACAATGTAACCTGTATCTGGTGATAATTTGAAGTCTGTGACCCAAGACAACTATCTGACTTAAGGTTAGAAAAGTTCTTGTAACTCCCAGTTAACCCTTCTTGTGCCCTGAAAACCCATTTCTAGGGACTGTGCTCCTAATAAACCACCCAAAGGAACATTGCAGACTCTGGGGTTATGAAGTCCATTTCTTTTTTAAAATTCACTCTCCTTAAAAAAAAAAAATCACTTTCCCTTCCCCATGATTGCCTTTTTCATGTATATCTGCCAGCCAAAGCTTATAGGTTTTAAAATTGTCTTCTGGAAAGCACAAGACTTCTCTGCCTGTGTTAGACTGGGAGTTCAGGGAATGCCATGAATATGATATAACTTGATGTTAGCAAGAGATTTGGCAATGTATCTACTAGTTTGAGCAATATTACAAGACATTCATTAAATAAATGGACCAAAAAATGTTCATTAATAGATCATGTCCACCTAGAAGAAGATTTTTAAAGCAGGGCTACAAGACTCTTCCCTGTTCAACATTTTTATCAGTGATTTGGATAAAGTCCTAGAAGGCATGCTTATCAAATCTGCCAATTGCATGAAACGGTAAAGAATAACTAATATAATGTTAGATGATTTAATTGGGACCCATAAAGATCTCAATAGAACAGAGAAAGGGACTAGATGTAGTAAGAAACAGCTGAATAAAGATAAATTTAAAGTCTTCCATTTTGGCTTAAAATAATTTGCACAAGGTAGAATGGAAAGTAGCTAGACAGTAGTTCACGTGAAAAACTATTCTAAGGTTTAATTGGACTATAAGTACAGCTTGAGTCATTGAGTTCATTTGGGTATACAAGTTGAAAAAGCTAAAGCAATCTTTGACTAAGTTAATAGATGCAAAGTGTCTGGAATGAGGGAGATTGTGACCCTGCCTTGCCCTCTCTTCCTTGTACCTCATGTTTAATACTATTTTCACTTCTGTGAAATGCATTTTAGGAAGGAAATTGACAAGCCAGAGTGCTTCTCAGCAATAGGACTAAAGACCATGTTATATGAGGGCAAATTGAAAGAAATGGGGCTGTATAACTTGGAGAAGAGAAAAATTAACTGGGAAGAGGGGGAGGAGTACCTGCCATTGCCAGACCCTCCATCTGCCTCAATAATCAGCAATCTCTGTTGAGGTTCATTCAATTTGTACAAAATTTGACCACAAGGGCCAAATTAATTCAAGTGAACCCATGATTCCCCTTCTCCCTTTTCCTAGCTGTATATTTCTACCTTCTCGTAAGGGGTGGTTGCAGTACATGCCAATCCAAACATAGGGAGACTGCAGTACATGCCAAGAGTAACATGTGCTTTGACCCTCATTTAGTACCATTTCTGTAAACTTGTCTCTGTGATGGCACTACCCCATCCTTTTTTAGAAATATGAAGGATTGTCCTCTTTTATCAAGAAATACGTCTAAATTTGATGCTTGGCTGCACTTTTTGTCTTGGGCGCTACAATAAACTGCTTTAAATTTCCCCTTCCTGGGTTTGCTTCATTACTGAGGGCAAAGCCTGAACAAAGATTTTTTTTTTAATTTATATCACCCTATACAGATTGTGGTGGTTGCTACCTACTAGCCCATAGGTCATTCTACCTCTTTTCTCAAGGAATTCATCACCTCATTCATATGTTTCTCTCCACCATTTTTCTCCTCAGAGCTTCATTCAAAGTATGTTTGGGCCCTGTTCCCTAAATGTGTGCCATCAATGATGATAATGGCAATTCTCCCATAGACAAGCATTTTAAAAGCGCTGACCCGACATTTATCCCTTTACCTGCTCTTACCCCAAGGTCTATTCACTCTAAGAGCAATCAGACTAAGACAAGTAGGCAAGAGTAATCTCCATTCATTCACTGTCTTTCCTCTCTCATTGCCAGAGGCCTAGTCCACAATTTGCAAAGTACTTCTTAACTTGACCACAGAGCCATAAAAACAATTAGGTCATTAGCATGCCCTTCTGAGAAGGAGCTTCAAAATATTTCTCTTAGGGCTGCTAAGATGGGTAAAAGAGGTTAGTCTGACTCACTGGTATTCAGACATTGACTGGAAGCCTTGGAAGGAACAGAAAATGGGTCTGAAAATTAAGGGAGGGTGTGACTTTAACAGCCTGGAATCAGCAGGATCAGGAAATGACAGGGAGGCTCACAATTTGTATTTGCACATCACTTTAAATTTTCCCAATCCTTCCACTTCTATATTTCCTTTTGATTCACAAAGCAACCCAGTGAGGTTATTAGCTGTATGGCCCTGGGCAAGTCACTTAACCTCTGTCCTCAGTTTCCATATCTGTAAAAAGAGGATAATAATAGCACCCACTGTCCAGGGTTGTCATAAAGATAAAATGAGATATTTGTTAAGTGCTTTGCAAAACTTGAAGTGCTATAAAAAGCTATCATCATCATCACCATCACCACCAACATTATCATTATTATTATAAGAATTATACTCCTTACTTTGAAGGGGGGGAGTATGGTCTGAACTCATAATGGAGTACTTTTTTCCAAGTACCATATAGCTTTCCAATTAATCAATCAATAAGATTTTATTAAGAGCCTATTAACTGACAGCCACTGTGCTAGTTGCTGAGGATAGAAATTGGTGTACCGGGGTAGCTAGGTGGCACAGTGAATAGAGCACCAGCCCTGGAGTCAGGAGGACCTAAGTTCAAATTCAACCTCAGACACTTAACACACTATCTGTGTGACCTTGGGTAAGTCACTTAACCCCAATTGACTTGCTTTCCCCCCTCAAAAAAAAAAAAGAAAAGGGTGTACTGGCCTTCCCATAACAACTGCTCCTACCTTCCTGGTCCCATTGGTTGCTAAATAGAAGCAGTAACACCTTTCCCCTCCCCCCCCCCAAAAAGGGAAATCCTTTAATATTGTAACCAGTCCATTCTCCTTTAGGAGTAGCAGGAGTTAACAGATGAAAATGCCTCATCTGGATACCCAAGTGCTGCCTGTGCTGGGCTTCCTGGAGGGTGTCTTCAGCTACACTGAACGGAGAGCTAGTAAGTAGAATGATTTCAATAATTTCATGGAATTTTGATTGCATCAATGTGCAGACTCCCTTCAAAAATCATCATCTGTTCATGACTTCTCAACCTGGGCAGGTCTATGCCTTTCTTTCCACAGGGGAGTAACACAACTGTACTTTAAATCTTTTGATATTGCACAGATAACAAATGAGGCATTATGGCATAGTGAGCTGTCCTTGGAGTCAGGAAGACCTGTGTTCAAGCACCACCTCTGACACATACTTGCTGTGTGATCCTGGGCAAGTCACCCTCTAAATGAACAAGGTGACTCCCTTAGACCATAAATTGCAGAGAAGTTTCTAATCTGTTCTGATAGCCAGAGTTTCATCTCTAAGTTTCCTATACCATATATCTCTGTGGTGACTTCCTCTATACCTCTTTTTTTGTGCATTTCTCCTTTGGTAATGTATTTCAACCTACTCAACACACGATGCACTTCAGCTACAATTCTTCAGAGACTTGCTTTTCCATAACACACACAGCATCCCTGACAGTTTTTACTAAAAAGCTAAGACTCTTGGGGTCATTAAAAACATTCCTTAGTTTTCCAAAGGCAACCCAGCCCTCTCTATTCCTCTTGTTCAATTCTGGGTCTACTTCATTGTCTGTCCACAACATCTGTCAAAGGCATTATATACAAGCTCTTGGCATGATGTTCTGAACTTGGTCTGACTCAGACCAGTTTTCTGGGAGGTTAGGATTGGTATTAGGAGAAAATGAGACACTCATGTGGCATTCAATAGTTAAGAAAAGGAGGTTTACTTTGCCAAAGCAGAAGAATAATTAACAAGATAATACATAGAGGGCGTCTTGAGTTAATTCCAAAGAATGTAGCTCTCTTACCTGAGCTTCCCTGTGTGGTTCACCAAGCATTAAAGAGCTCCTGGAACTCCTTATAGCTGTTTTGGGTGCAGGTGAGCAAGAAGTGATATCAGCAACTTGAGCCAATAAGGTCTCAATTCTCAGAGAATTGAGAAACTGGTCTCAGTTCCTTTTAAAGAAAAACTAGCCTGACTAGAATGGAGGCAGGGGTTAGAATAACACTACTACCACATGTGGGTTGTTGAGCCAACTGCATATCATAATCTGTACCATAGATCTTTTCCACTCATTCTTCTCTTTCTCCTTATAAACTCTTCATGTGCCCATTCTTCCCAATGATCATGCATTTGCCAGAAAAGGAGCCCCAGATTTAGAAGAGAGATGTTTTCTGGCACCTGTTCTTACAATATCATTTCAGTAAATGCCTTTGCTTTGAAGTAGTTGTGTGCTCTGACTGACTAGATCTGAGGTAAAGATACCAGTGAGTTGTAGTTTAAGGAATGCAAATTCACAGAGTACTTCCAGCTTGTGGTAATCATCCCCTAGGATTCCCAACCTTTTAGTTGGAGTTGGGAGAGAGAGGTGCATCATGCATTGTGCAGAGGTAGGACTTTGTAGGGCATGAGCAGAAGGCTTGGCTGTAGGAAGACTTAGATTCAAATGCTTCCTTAAATCTGGGTTCAAGTCTCTTAGACTGTTATTATTAGCTGTGTGATTGTAGGCAAGTCACTTAAACCATCTCAACTTCAATATCCTCATTTGTAAAATGGGAATAATTACCTATTTCACAAGGTTGCTGTGAGGATCATCTGATGTGTGTATACATATATAGGTGTATGTAAACATATGTGTATATATACACATAATTTTCATTTAGTAAGTACAGTCAATGATGACCTTCTTTGATCTATGTCTCTTTGTGACATCTCTCTGTCAGAGTGATCATTTAAAAGTAAATCTCAAAACAAGTCCAACTTGGAACCAGACCTTAATAATTGTTGTATCACAAACAGCTAAACCAAGACTTTTTTTAAATGATGCATATTCAATCACATTGCCTAATTTTTAAATAAATGCTTAATAATAATTTTAGTGAGAATAAAAAGGGTTTCTTGGTAGTATTAAATTTTTTATAGTTAAAATATTGTTTATTCATCTTTAATCCTTTAAAATTTTCTATTTTGTGTATTTTATAGTGGACACAATATATTAGTACAGTAGTATATGTATATAATTTATAAATAAAAGTCTGTGTGTACAGGTAGGATCACAAGAATTCGGAGACTAGTGCCCCTAGGCTGGCTTTTTATTTTATTTTATTTTTTGGCTAAAATGTTCAAAAGGCATAAATAAAAATGACCAGCAGGTGTCTCCACAGAGCAACAAAATCACTTAGGGTTGATAACTGAAATCAGCTAAAGTAGGCTGTTATGGAAAAGAGGACCATTGATCTCATTGGCTGGTGAGCCCTGTTTGACTGCTCTCAGGCCAGGTCCTGGTCTCTTACTTTTACAAACTCAGGAATCCAATTTAATCCATCACCTAGAGGTGATCAGGTTTGGGAAGTGAACAGTACTAACCCAAGTGAAAAGACTGGTAGATAAACTTTACAAAATTAAATTTAATTTTCAAATTAAAAAATAGAATTATCAAGGGACTCATTATTCCTCTTTCCAGGAGGAAAGCCTACCCAGAAAGCCAAGTTGTCTTGGTAAGTATAAGTTCAAAAAAGAGAGGATTCAATGTACTTAGGAGTCCTTTTCTGAGGTATTGTTTACTACTGTATATAATACAGTAACTGTGTTCATACATAGTATAAATAATTTATATGTAATAACTGGCATTTACATAAAGCTTGCAAAGCTCTTGACATACTTTAATGTCATTTGAGCCTCTATGAGACCCAGTGTGGTTGTTACCATAAGTATTATCATGCCCATTTTTCAGGTGAGAAAACTGAGGTTCCAAATTAAGTGACTTCCTCATGGTCACATAGCTAGTGTCAGAGGTAGGATTCCAACCCAATTCTTCCTGACTTCAAATGGAACACTATTCACCACACCACGCTTCCTCCTGGAGAGCGTTGGCAAGTTCTTACTGCCCTCCTCTCCTTTTTGGATCTTCCTTCCTGTCATCACTTTTGTCATTCTAGCACTTCTTAATGACAGAAAATGTTGCAATCTCAATTTTCTTTTTTGGTCTGAACCCGTGACTTCATCCCTGAAAAGAACTCCTAGTTTGGAAATTCCTCACACTTATTTAAATCAACAACTTGTATAAAACAATTTTGGAGTACGGGAAGGTTAGGCTACTTGCCCATGGGTCACATAATATATGACAAAAGCAGGACTTAAGCTCAGAGGGGACAAATATTTTTTTTTCTTCTTGGAGGCAGGAAAGCAGGACAATTGGGGGTAAGTGATTTGCCCAATGTCACATGGCTAGTAAGTGTTAAGTGTCTGAGACTGGATTTGAACTCAGGTTCTCCTGAGTCCAGGGCCGGTGCTCTATTCACTGCATTACCTAGCCACCCCACAAATAAATTTTAAAAACCAGTTATTAATCACTTACTATGTGCCAGGTAATGTTCTAAGTTCTGAGGTTATAAAAACGAAAACAAAGATAGTGTTTGCCCTCGATGAGCTTATATTCTGATGGAGAAAATAAGTCAGAGAGGTCCTCTTTCTTGGTCATCTCAGCAACCTGATCTATTTCCATTAGACTTTTTATTGTGGAGTCACATCAAAGCTATTGTGTATGTACCAAAACCTCATTCTTTGGATGATCCTAACTCTGGGATTACAAATGTAATCCTTTCAGTCAATGAACAACAGCTTATGAAAGTTCAAAAATTGTCTAGAGTGATGTTTAGTGTAAGACAGTCATTATGTTGAATGTTAATATGATACATAAAAATATTTTTAAAATTTAATTAACATTTCAGATATAGCTTTTTTTGTAGGTTTGTAGCAATTATACTTCTGAAGTTAATAAAGCTTAAATTTGCACTGTCTTTTGGGACACACTATAGAAAGTCCTCTGTTCAATTTTGAAAACCTTTCACAACATGGCCCTAACATCCCTTGGCTGCCTAATTGGTCATTACTCCCAATAAATGTGTCAGATTAGAAGTCAAATGTCACCTAACATCAGATGGGAAAATCATTTAGTTTCTCTGCATTAGCTTCCTAATCAATAAAATTTAGATTGTGATCCCAACTTCTCAGAGTTATAAAGCTTGAGCGAGATAATGTGTGCAATCAATCAATATTTATTAAGCACCTACTATGTACTAGGCACTGTACTACTTTGCAAACTTTCATTACATATGGTCTCTCTCTTGGTCTTCAACTCTTCCCTCTAGTTTAATGAGTAGCTGTCTTTGGCTCTCCTTCCTGCCCCCACACTGTTCTCACTGTGGGATGAGCCTCTTATCTTTGGTTGCCTTGTGGGGAGCGGGAGAGCAATTGTACAAGAGAAAATGATGAGTAAACCCTGACTAGGGAGGAATAGCATAGATGATGTGACTAACCCTCTATAGCTTCTTTGAGGAAGAGTGGGGATGTGACATACCTCCTAAACACCAGAAACTGACCCTGAGGTCTTAAGGGCAGAGAGATGTCAATGATTCTTTTTTTTTTTCTTTTTGGGGGGGGGGGGGGAGATAGGGCAATTGGGGCTAAGTGACTTGCCCATGGTCACAAGGCTAGTTTTTTGTGTTGTGTCTGATTCCAGATTTGAACTCAGGTCCTCCTGACTCCGGGGCCAGTGCTCTATTCACTGTGCCATCTAGCTACCCCAATGTCAATGATTCTTAATGGTCACATAACTAATAAACATCTCAGGCAGGATTTGAATTCATCTCATAGAGCTCAAGTATGACATTCTAATTGCAAGCATGGATTGACAACAATTCACTATCTAACATTTTGATCAAGATGAAATTGGGCGGCCAGGTGGCTCAGCAAATAAGAGCACTGGCTCCAGTGTTGGGATGACCTGGGGTTCAAATCCGGGCTCAGATACTTAGCACCACACCCAGGAATAACTGGCCGTGTAACCTTGAGCAAGTTAGTTAACCCTGATTGCTTTAAAAAAAAAAGATGAAATTGGATGCTGACTATTACAAATGGGTTAATAGCATGTGCCAACTCTGAATTCTGCATGCACTGACATGCTAGAAATAATAACATGGGTTTGTTTGCCTTGTCCTATAGGTCACATGAGACTGAGGCTATTGTGAAATCCATGGGAGGAATGAAGGAAATTTGAAACAAGTAAGGGAGATGGATCCAACAGTGTTAAGGTTCTAACAATGTCACCTAACAGTGCAGTCAAGTAAACAAGCATTTAGGAAGAGTCTATTATATGGTAATCATTGTGTTAAGGGTTAAGGTTACAAAGAAAAGCAAAAACAGTCCCTGTCCTCAAGGAGTTCATAATCTAATGGTGGAAGACAATATGCAAATAGCTGCTAACGAAAAAATAAACAGGATTAATTTGTGGTAATCTCAGAGGGAAGGCACTAACATTGAGGGAGATCAGGAAAGGTTTCTTGCAGAAAGTGAGATTTTTAGCTGAGACTTGAAGAAAGCCAGAAGACAGAGATGAGGAGGAAAAGCATACCAGGCATGGGAGATCACCAAATACACGGAACTGGGAAATGGAAAGTCTTGTGTAAGGAACAACAAAGAGGTCAGTGGTCACTATGTTTCACAATAGAAGTAAGTGAGGTGTAAGGAGACTGGAAAGATAGGAAGAGACAAGGTTGTGAAGGGCTTTCAAAAACAGAATTTTGTATTTGATTCTGGGAGTGATAGGGAGCCACTGAAGTTGATTGAATAGAGGAATGATAGGGTCAAGTATGTAATTTAGTAAGATGATTTTGTTACTTGAATGGAAGATTGGAAGAGAAGTAATTTGAGTCAGAAATAACAATTAAAAGACTATATTGCAATTGCCCAGAGGTGAGGAGCTGAGGACCTACTTCAAGATGGTGGTAGTGTCACCATGGTATGTATGAGTGATATTACAAAGTTAGAATTGGCATATTAGCAACAGATTAGATATGGGGGGGTGGAAATAGGGAGTAATAGCCAGTTAATAGCCAGTAAGAGCACTAGTCCCAGTGTCGGAATGACCTAGGGATCGAATCTGGGCTCTGATACTTAGCACCACACCCAGAAATAACTGGCCGTGTAACCTTGAACAAGTTACTTAACCCCAATGGCTTAAAAAAAAAAGAATGAGGAGTTAAGGATGATACCTAATTTGTGCCTAATATTAGGCAGTGAATTGTTCAGTCCATGCTTACCATTAGAATTTCATACTTGAACTCTACAAGATGAATTCAAATCTTGCCTGAGATGTTTATTAGTTATGTGACCATTAGGACCTGAATGACTGGGAGAATACTGGTGTCCTCAACACTAATAGGAAAGTTAGGGAGACAGGAAGGTTTTAGGGAAACGATGAGCTCAATATTGGACATTCTGAGTTTAAGATATTTACAGGACGTCCAGTTTTTTTGTTGTTGTTGTTGTTGTTTTTTCCTTTTGGAGGGCAATTGGGGTTAAGTAAGTTGCCCAAGGTTACACAGCTAGTTAGTTTGTGTGTGTGTGTGTGGGGGGGGGGGTTGTTAAGTGTCTGAGGCTGGAACTGAACTCAGGTCCTCCTGACTCTGGGGCTAGTGCTCTACTAACTGTGCCACCTAGCCACCCTAGGACATCCAGTTTGAAATACATAATAGACAGTTACAGATATGAGACTGGAGGTCAGGAGAGAGCTTAACACTAAATAAATAAATGTGAGAATCATATTCATAGAGATGGTAATTGCATCCATGGAAGCTGATGAGACCAACAACCAAAATAGTGTCAAGAGAGAAGAGAAGAGGTCCCAGGACAGAATCTTGGCTTGTGGTAAACAGTCATGGTGTGGATATAGATACAACAAAGGAGACTGAGGAGTAGTCAAACAGGTAGGAGGAGAACCAGGAGAGAACAGTGCCACTAAAAGGAGAAAGGGGTGATGTCAATGGCTACTGAGAGGTCAAGAAGGATGAAACTGAGAAAAGACCATTAGACTTGGTAACTGAAAAACCATGAGTAACTTTGGGAGAGAGTAGCTTCAGTTGAATGATGAGATCAGAAGACAGACTACTGAGAATCTGGTTCTTCCATGGGAAAGGGTGTCATTTACATGTGTGAACTTTGTTTCACAAATCCAGTCCTCATTGCCTCAGCTGACCTTAGATGACTGGTAGTTGTATGATAAAGGACCATAAGAATGGGTATAAGCTGAGAAGCGAGAGAACAGTCCTTGGAAACTTAAGCTCAATTCTCTAGAGGACACCTTGCTCTTAAGACAACGGCAGAAATGGGAATGGTGATACAGTGCTGAGTCAGACTCTGATTCCCTACATGTTTTCAAGAAGCAGTTGATGCTGCCTAAGGGATTTCACCTTATGGTCATGACAACACTATGATCACTTCTGACTCTCAAGTTAGTAATAAGCAGATTTAATAGTCCAAAATGTGTGCGCGTATATATGTACACATGCATGCACACATATGTGTTATGTGTGTATGTGCATGCATGTATATGTGTGTGCATCATATGCATATGAGAGCTGTGAAACCTATGGTCAAAATTTTCAAAGGAAAGTGCTATCAACTTTTGCTTGTATGCATGGGGAGTCTGTTTATTAATAAGTTTTGGGACTTAAGCTCTTGGATGTTTTATCTATGGAAAGAGATAGGAATATTATAAGTAATATCATAGTAGTAATGGATTATTTTACCCCATATGCATAGGCACACCCAACCAGGAACCAGACAGCTTCTACTACCTTCTGCTAAGGTGTTGTGGGAAAACATTTTTCTGTATGTGATTTTCATGGCAGAATATGCTCTGACGAAGGTAGTGAGGAAATTGTGGGAATTGAGTGAACCACATTGACTCCATCTTGTGACTCATTTCTGGATCTAGTTTAGTCCAGTTTCTGTCTTGTGAAAAAAACTTTATTCAATTATGGAATTGTGAGAAAACTGTATTGCATTGTTTAAACCTAGCCCTGCATGGC
>NW_027187342.1:10490847-10501982 GCF_028583685.1 Petaurus breviceps papuanus | reverse complement strand
TTTTTCTGATTTCAGGGAATTGCACCTGTTTCTTCTCCCCCTCCCAACTCAGAAAGCCCTTAATCTTTCCACTAATTAGAAATCAAATTACCTAATCTTGTATCCTGGTTTTTGCTCTGTTAATTGTTTTCTTTTAATGCATAAAAATCTGTCTACCTTTATATTTGTGGAGGTCTGGTCCTGTTTTTTTATGCAGTTGACATACATTGCTTAATAAACAACACGCTCAGAAGCTCATATTGTTGTTTCTTCAGTTATTTCAGATTTCACCTGTCACCTTAGAGACTTTGAAAGAAAATTAGCTAAGGAGCTATTGGCTTTGGCAGGAATCAAGAAGTCTAGGAGTAAATCCTAACATCCTTAGGAATACCCACAGTTGGAGAGTTTCAAGCACATACCAAGGATCAAGTTAGGAACCCCATATACTGAGAAGGAAGTTCACGGTAGTCACCATGTAGAATTGTTATTGTATACACATGATGCTTCTAGGACTAATGTCATGAGCAAATTTGATGATGTTTAGATGAGTGAGAGCCACGAGTTCTGTGTCAAGTGACACAGGGCAAGATGGAGGGCTGGACATTTTCTCTAGTCCACACTAATCCTCAAAATCTCCCCAAAATAGAGATTATGTGCAAGAGGTAAAGCAATTGTTACAGTTATCTCCACAGGTCAAGACACCATCAAGCCAAAGAATTTAACAACCTTGTGAATGAATAGCACAGAGGACTAATCCCTAAGCTGGTCGCTCAGCAACACCTCCCTCACTAGCTCTCACACTCTGGAAGGGCAGTACAACTTCCATCCACTGACTGGGATTAGTGACTGGGGATCCACTCAGGGATTTCCTTATTGCCCCTGTAATCTCTTCCAGCATACCTTTCCCCTGCTTTTCCCCCACCGTTTTGTGGCAATAAACAACAGACATCAACTCTACCCATCTCCTTGTAGAAGTAGAGATACAGGAAACTAGAAAAGATTCTGCCTGAGTTGCAGTAATCATAGCAATGCCCAGCCAGCAAACTGAAGAATAGAGGGAATTGGGGCAGGGAGGCATCATGTATGGAGATCTGTGCTAGGCCTGAAGGAATAGGGCTAGTATGCAGCTGGGTCTAGTTATGTTCCCCCACAAGGTACTTGATGCACCAGATCAATACTGGTGAGAAGTGAATTCTCTGACTTAGAAGGAGGCTGAGACAAGTTTAAGGTGGAGTCCCTGGGGGATCTATCTTCAAAGAAGAAGGAATCAGAAAGTGAGCAATAAGGGAATATACAAGGTAGCAGGGAGCCTGAGGATCTGAGGAGGAAGAACATTCATTTAAAAATCTGGAGCAGGGGATGGCTAGGTGGTGCAGTGAATAGAGCACTGGCCCTGGAGTCAGGAGGACCTGAGTTCAAATGTGGCCTTAGACACAACGCACTTACTAGCCATGTGACTTTGGGCAAGTCACTTAACCCCAATTGCCCTCCAAAAAGAAAAAAAAATCTGGAGCATAAGCAAATAAAGCAACAGGGAAGATAGGAAAACAGAAGGGAAGATGATCATCAAGCCACTTAAATGTGTCTAAAATGTTTTTATGTTGTGTCTGGCGCTTCATGACCTCATTTAGCGTTTTCTTGGCAAAGATACTAGAGGGATTTGTCATTTCCTTTTCCAGCTCATTTTACAGATGAGGAAACTGAGACAAACAGGGTACAGTGATTTGCCCAGGGTCACACAACTAGATGTCTGAGGCTAGATTTGAACTCAGGAAAATGGGTCTTCCTTACTCCAGGGCTAGCACTCCTTCTACTATACTACCTGGCTGCCCTCAAAGAAAGGACATAAATATATCTAGAGACTATGAAAAGGGGAAGGGAAACCTAGAAAGAGAAAGACAGGTCTTTCAAAAGGAAATAATAATAGAGGAACTGTGAAAAGCTCTCTAAAATGATATGAGGGGATAAAAATGAAAGTAGAACTTAAAGAAATAGGAGAAGTGACAGTGGAGGAGGAATATGCCTCAAAAACCATGGACTAAACCTCACAACACCTCCCCCCAGTAGAGTTGATCCAATGTTTTTTTGTGGGACTACACTGCAGAATGGGAAAGGGCATAAAAAGGGAGAGAGAACTGTGTAATATACCTTAATCAATTCAGTGGTAATTGATAAAAGGACAATAACTCCTATAGTCTCAGGAAAACGTGGGGATATAGAAAAATGGATGAGGTGGCAAAAGGAAGGATTGAAACAGGGGGAAAGAAAGTGGGAGTTCTTGATTTGATGAGAGGGAGTCCCACTGAAGAGCACTGTCATTGGGGGAAAGATATCTTTCATAATGGGAAGTGGGAATCTTGTAATGGGCATAATCTGCAGGGATCAGAGAGGCTATGAACTTTGAAAGTGTGTTGTGCCTTTGTGAAGAGCATTCTGCTTTAGAAAAAGGCTGTCAGAGCTACTGTCATCCAGAAGAATTCAAGGGCGTGAACCCTGAGAAGAGATTCCATGACAAAAGGGGAAAAATATTATAAAGAGGGCAAGGAGTATAATTGGATTTCATGATCAGGGACACAGGGAAATTTCTATCATAGGGCAATATTTCTATCCTTTGGGTTTCCTTAATAGATATTTCTAAGAATGAGTCACAATAAAGGGGAGATGGGGCAAGATCTGATACAAGGGAATAATATAGAAATTATAGATCTCAAAATTGGTATTTTAGAAGCTTTAATTCCATGAGAAACATAGAGACTAAAGAAGGAATAAATAAGTATAGGACCACAAATCAAAAAACCGAAGTCTAAAACAGACAGAAAGGGAAGAGAATTTATGAAGAGAATGTTGTAAAGGAATCCTTTTGTAAGCAAAAATGTGCAAAAGAGGAAAAAAGTAACAAGGAGGAGAGAGAGATTTTAATTAACTACTTTGAGGGGGGAAAAGATGGGAAAAATTAGATAACTAGATAAAAGCAAGAAATAAAAAATTAATAAGTAAACTCTCAAACTAAGGAAAGGGGTAATAAAATGAACAGGAGCTTAGGGAAAAGGACAAGAAAACCTATGGGGATAGGGTTGCCTTTCTAAAGTAGACTAAGTAAAAATAACTGGAGGCACTATATCGTCTTTAAAGAGATAAAGGAACACAATATCCTAATTCAGAGAAAAGCTATATCAGAGATAATTGTAAGAAAATATAAAACTAGCTCTCATAACTTTAAATGTGAATGAATTAAACAATCCAATAAAATGAAAGAGAGTGACAGATTGGATAAGAAAACAAAACCCTACAATTTGTTGCCTGCAAGAAAAGCTCTTAAAGCAAAAGTAATACACAAAATAAAAATAAGTGGCTGGAACAAAACTATGTATCAAGTGAATCCAAAAAAGCAAGATGGAATCTAATTCTTAGGATGAGTCATTCAACCTCTCCTATACTTAGTTTCTCATCTATTATGAAGATATTAATAACATTTAATCTTCTATGGCTGTTGTGAATACCAAATGGAATGACATAAAAACTGTTTTTGCAAACTTATATCATTATATTAATGAAAGCTACATGGGTTATGTTAGTTGGATGTACTAATCTTGGCCACACCTAATTCTAATGTGAGTGTCATGTATCATGTACCTGGATGTGCATTGTGTTTTGTATTTGGGATGCTTGCTTGTGACAGTTACATGCTGAATTATGATGAATGTTCATAGACATGCAAATACATTTTCGAGGGAATGAAAAATATTTTACTGGAGGTGGCAAGGATGGGACATACCATTCACTTTCACTGCTTGTCTTTTCCTTGAAATGTTTTGCATTTCCTCTACAAGGTCAATGGGGGAGGGGGAATGCTAGAAGCTGGAGGGGATCAGTAAAAGCTTCTTGTAGAAGGTAGTACTTAATCTGAATCTCATATAAATCTGTAGATCTTAAGAGTTAACATTGGGGAGTACGTTCCAAGCAGGGAAGACAGCCGGTGCAAACGTAGGACTATGGGAGATAGAATGTTTTATATGAGAAACAACAAGAAGGTAAGTTTGGGTGGATTGTAGTGCATGTGAAGAGGAGTATGTATAATAGGACAGAATGCTAGGTTGGTTCCTGGTGATAAAGAGCTTTAAAGGTCTTACATAGCTTATATTTTATTCCAGAGGTAATAGGGAGCCATTGCAGTTTAGGGAGTGAGTGCATAGTCAGATTGGAACTTTAGAAAAATCACATTGGTACCTGAGTGGAGGATAGATGTGAGTGAGAAGAAGCTTGAGCCAGGCAGGCTGTTAGACTTCTTACTGCAATATAGTCCAGGTAAAAAGTGACAAAGGCCTACATTGGTGGTGGCCATGTGGATGAAGAAAAAAGAGATGGATATGAGATATTTTGTGGAAGTTAAAATGATGAGATTCAACAACTCCTTGTAAATGTAGAGCGAGGAGATGAGGTAACACTGAAACTGAGAATTAGAGTAACAGTTAGGATGGTGATGACATTGACAGAAATTGGGAAGGTCAGAAATGAAGTTAATTTTTTTTTTTGGTGTGAGGAGTTATGAGTCCTATTTTGAAAATGTTGAGTTTAGATGTTTATAGGACATCCAGATGAAAATGTCCAACCAGCAGGTGGTGATGTAAGACTGGAGCTCAGGAGACAGATTAGCCTGGATATATAGAAATCTGAGCATCTTCAGCAGAGAGATGATAGTTAAACCTATGGAAGCTGAAGATATCAAAAAGAATGCAGGGAGAGAAACTGACCTAGGATGGTGCCTTGGAGTATATACAGGGTTATGCTGTTCAATGTTAATGGCTGGTTCTCTGGAAACACACACTTTTAAATTTAATCTGCAGTAACATTTTTCTCTATCATTTTCTTAACTCTAGACCAGGAACTTAATCATGGCCACATGTGATCTTATAGGTCCTGTAAGGGTTATGGGATTTAAAGATCTCCCATGCCCCATGCTGACATAGAAGAGCAAGAGAAAGTGAAAAGCCGAGCTAACGGTCCTGTGGTTGGCAGTTGGCGGCGGTCGCCGTTTTTTTTTTTTTTTTGAGTTAGGACTCCTGCTGAGGACTGCCAGGGGCCGGAGCTGCTGGGAGCGTGCTTCCAGGACGCTGGGTGGTTGCTGTGAGTGGGGAGAGGAGGACCTTTGCCTGAGGTAGCCTGTTCTGTTTTAAAGGCTTGAGAATGTGGGTGCTTTCTACTTTATCTACCTGTGCCAATGTCATAACTACTCTGATGGCTTTCACTTTCTGGTTTTGGGACTCCGTCTTTTGGTATCTTAATAAATTTTCTAGTTTATTTCCCCAAATGGCAAACCTGATGTATTTTGTGATGGATAATTATATCAGCATATTTGTAATCTCTATAGGCACTGTGAATATGGCATTGCTGATACAGTCCTTGGGTGTTACCTTTTGACTGAGTCCAAAGTTTTACAGAACAAATCTTTTTATTGAGGGGATTTGTTCTGTGAAGTTTAGATTCAGTCAAAATGGGTGTACTTGAGGACCTAGAGGGCCACATGGGGCTTTGAGGCCTTAGAATTCTCCACTCCTGATCTAGACAATCAACAAAATAATAGACCAAGGCCTTAATTTGTAGCATTTATCAATTTGTGAGGTATAAATGGTCACACTGATAATGGGCTCCCGTGAGTTGATTGGAGTGGGCTTCATCATATCCTTGATAGTAGGCAGTACAATATATAAAGGATGATACAACAAAGGCAGATAAGAAGCTGAGAAACAGGCAAGAGAAATGTGTCATCAAATCCCAGAGAGAAGAGAGTATCTAGGGGAAAGGGTAGTCAACAGTGTTAAAAAGCTGCAGACAGGTCAAGACAGATTAGGTTTGAGAAGTTGCCATTAGATCTGGCAATTAAACTATCCTTTGGGAGAAAGAAATTTCAGCTGTGATTGGAAGGTTACAACATGAGTGAGGGCTCCGCATTCTGCACAGGAGAGGTGATTAATATATGTTTGCTGAATTGCTACTATTGAATCATTAACTGCCTAGGCAAAGGGACTCTTCTCTGCCTCGAAGCACAATTGGGGTGGGGGCTCTTTCACAGGACCTGGGATTGGGGGAGAAGGGAGAATGGAGCTTCTATGACTTTTTTATAAAAGACTTTTCTGCCTTTCCCCCTATTATCTGTGGCTGCTTCCACATTTCTACATGTAACTAGTAGCTTTCTGCCAAATGTAAATAGTAGTTGTGTCCTGCTAATGTCTTTGAGGTCTTCTGAAAACTAACAAACAACTCAATCCAACTTTCCCACACTATTTCTTTTTTTTTTTCTCTTCTCTTTCTAGGTCCTGCTTCTTCTACCACTTTCTTCTGTACCTGACTCAACTTTCAAAGCAGAACTAGACCTAGTTAAAATGGTAGCATGGGAAAAGTCCTTTGGTGTCCTTCTCTGAGATGTCCAATCCCTTTGCCACTCCTCTTTAGATGCATCTCCCCAGGAAGTCCTCATGTTGACTCCTGAGGCCTTAGGTCCCAGAATTCCCACTTGGAAAATTTATCTTTAACTGACCTTTCCCGCAGTCATTGGCATCCCACACTGCCTTGTCAAACTTTATCTTGGGCATGCTTTTCAGCCTCCTCTGACGTTAAATCTTATTTGTACTCTGTCCCAAACCTGTAGAGCTAGATTCTTTGTGCCTTCCTAGGTGACAGTAAACTTATTTGATAATTTAATCTTTGCTAACAAGACTAGAAGAAACCTCTAGGGCCCTTTCTCTTTTTCTAAGTCATATTTTATTTTAACAAGTCAGTCAGCTTAATTCTTCAGAGACCATATGAAAATCCCCAATGGAGAGCCAGAGGAGAACAACCGTGTTGAGAACCACACCTCAGACTGAACTCTGAGGAGAAATTTTGAAATCTGAAACCATTGTCTTAAAGAAAACCTCTAACAGAAGGAGCAAAGGGTATAAAGGCAGGCTTTCACACAATACTCTATCTTGGGGTTCCTAGCTGGGTTCTTCTGCTACTGCTTTGAAACAAGGATGATGTGTGATTAAAGACAAAGGGCAATGAGTCTCTTCCCTTTATCATGGGAAAGAATTTCTCAAAGGAGTTGGTAACATTATTTTAAAATATAATGGGCATATGTATGACAGGTAACACTGACTTTACTGACCTTCTTTTCCCACTAATCTGAATTGAGGCTTGATTTGTGCCAGGTACCACAGCAGTAATGATACAAAGAAAGGCAAAAAGAGTCCCTGACCTAAAGGAGTTCCCATCCTGGTAGGAGAGACAATGTGCAAAAAAAATTAATATATTAGATGTATACATGGAAGGTAAACTCCAAGGGAGGGTCCTAGCCTTGAGGAGTAATGGGGCTAGGAGAGGCCTTCTACAGAAGGTGAGATCTCAATTGTGATTTGACGGTAGTCAAGGAAGCCAAGAAACAGCAGTGAAGATAGAGAGAGCATTGAGGTAAAAGAGACAGTCAGTTCAAAAGCACATGGATGGAAGATTGTCCTATACATGGTGTTCCTAAAGTCTGGACACATAGGAAATCTCGTTAACTATGCATATTTTCAAGAAATGAGATGAATGAAATTTTCAACATTTTATTTAATTAGCATAAATGAGATTTCATAGGAAGATATGAGACACATAGGAAATCTCATTAATGAAATTAAATTAATTTCATTAATATGGAAAATAGTCCCAATAGCTAATGAAAGTTCTTATTCCATATGAAATTGCCATGGCTAAAATTTATGCTAATTAAATGAAATGTTGTTGAAAATTTCATTCATTTCATTTCTTGAAAATGTGCATGGTTAGTGAATTTTCCTTTGTGGCCAGACTGCAGGAACACCCTGTATAAAGGAGACCAAAAGGCTGGTATAGCTGGGTGAGTGGAGGGAAGTGGATGTATATGAGAAATGTTGTGAAAGTAGAAAAAAAAAGACAGCAAGAGATTGAATATGGAAATAAGTAAAAAGGGGAAGCTGAGGCTGATGCTTATATTGTAAGCATGAGTGACAGGGAGGATGTGCCCTCAATAGTATTAGGGTAGGTAGGAAGAGGGGAGGGTTTAGAGTCAAAGATAATTATGACTTGTCTGCACACATTAAGTTTGAGATGCCTACAGGACCTCCTATCTGAGATATCAAAAAGGCAAACCTAGAGTTCAGGAGAGAGGTAAGAGTAAAATATATAGATTTAGAGATAATCTCTATAGGAATAACAATGAAAACTCTAGGAACTAATGAGATCACAAGCAAGATAGTAAAGAAGGATAAGAAAAGAAGGGCTAGGACAGAACCTTGGGACATATTCCTTCAGATGAAGATCTAACAAAGAAGGCTGAGAAGAAGCCAGACAGGAGAACCAGGAGACAACAGTGTCATGGAAACCTAGGTGATTCCTTGATCCAATAGTTTACATTTCTTGTTTAAACTCAAGGAGAGATTAGTGTTAAGAAATTGAGGTGATATTGGAAAATAGAGCTATGCCATGGTGGGTTGGTAAAAGAGATATCTTGCTTTGTCCACTTAAAATCACGTAGTACAATCTGTTTAATCCATTTACTGGTAGGGTAAATCTTGGTCCTAAGGATTAACATCAGAAAATATAAATATTTTCTTTGAGATCAGAAGTCATCATTGTGTTTCTTTAGAACTAAAACTACACTTAACTTGCATATTTTATGACTTTCAGAGTGACTTCTTACAATGCATCTTAATTATAAGCAAATCCAATCAGAGTCATTAAGGATTCTGCAGTGGTACATGCCATTAATTGATTAATAGACCTTTCATTAGTGCTTATAGAGTATCCTGAAAAATCCAGAGCTACATGCCAAAGTATGAGATGTTTTATGCTTATTCTTGCTTCCATTAGATTTATGTATTCATGCTAATCATTTTTCATAAAAAATTAATGAAATCTCTCTGCCTCATTTACAATGCTTCCAATGTAATTTACTTTCCTATATTTATAAATCCCTCTTAGGTCATATCAAGCCTTTACTACCCATATTTTACTTTTAGAGCAAAGTGATTGGGTAATAATAATTTATAGTTATACTGGATATCTTAAAACAGCATTATGTAATGGAAAGAGTACTGGAGAGTGAGTCAAGAAAACTTGGGTTCAAATAATGCTTCTGTGAAAAGAAATTCTGATGCTAGCTTGTGACTATTAGGCAATCACAACCTCTTATAGTCTTGGATAGACTCTTGAACCTTAAAGCTGCAAATGGGCCTTAATGGAAGGAACTTCCCCACATATGTGAAATCATCCATCCTTATGTGTAATGGTCAACATAATCTTAAGAAGTATAAAAGGCCATGTCTACACCAAACAACTAGTTAAATCCTTTAATTTGATTAAAAAGATTGCTCAAAACCATCTACTTTGAGAAATCAATTGTGTGGAATTTTTCACTTTTCAATTTTGTTTTGTTATGGTGTAGATGACACGAGGTGACAAACCCTCAGTCCACTGACATAAGAGACCCCAAATAACAACAGGAGCTCACAGTCTAATGAAAGAAACAACCTACAAACAACTACATTCAAATAAGATGTATACAGGATAAATTGGAGCTAATCAACTTAAGGCAATAGCATTAAGAGGGATCAGGAAAGGCTAGTTGAAAAAGATGTGATTTTAGCTGGGACTAAAAGGAAGTCAGTAAGCAGAGGAAAGGAAGGACACTCCAGGTATGGAGGAAAGTCCTTGAAAATGTAGCTAGGAAATGAAATGTCTAGTGGGAAGAATAGCAAGGAAGCCAGTGTCACTAGACTGCCAGGTTATGAAGGACTCTAAAAGTCAAATAGAAGATTTTAATATTTGATCATGGGGATGATAGGGAGCCACTAATGTTTTTTGAATAAGGGGAGTGAATGTGCTTTAGAAAATTTAATTTGACAAATGAGTGAAGGATGGTCTGGAGGAGGGGAAGACTTGAGGCAAGGAGACTAACCTACAGGCTGTTATTATAGTAGTCCAGGGGTAAGGTGATGAGGGTCTGAACCAGTGTGGTGACTATCAGAGAAAAAAGGAGACATATACAAGAGATGTTATAAAGGTAGCAATAACGAAACTTGACAACTAGATGGATAAAGCAAAGTGAGAGAGAATGAAGAATCAAGGCTGACAACTAAGTTACCTATGTGACTGGGAGATTGTGATACCCTTGATAGTAATAGAGAAGTAAGGAAGAGGGAAGGGTTTGGGGATAAAGATAAGTTCATATTGGACCTGAGTTTGAGAAATCCAACTCAAGATTTCTAATGGGCAATTGAAGATGAAAGTCAAGAGGTTAGGAGACAATTTAGGGCTAGATAAATAGATTCGAATATTGTCAGCACAGAGATGATAATTCAATCTATGGGAGCTGATGAGGTAACCAAGTGAAATAGATTAGAGAGGGAAGAAAAGAGGACCCAGACCACAGCTCTGGGGCACGCCCACTCTAGTGAGTACACCTGGATGGAGATCCAGCAAAGAAGACAAGAAAGAGTGGTCAGACAGTTAGGAAGAGAACCAGGACAGTCAGGGAAACCGACAGAGAAGAGTTCCTCAAGGAAATGAGGTTAATAAAGTATCAAAAGCTGCAGAGATATCAGTGAAGATAAGGATGGGGGTGGGGGAAAGCCCATTCGATTTGTCAGTGAAGAGCTCGTTTGAAACTTTGGAGAGAATAGTTTCAGTTGAATGATGGACTCAGAAGTCGATTGTAGAATTAAGAAAAGCATGAAAGAAAAGGCAGTGGAGGTGTTGATTATAAGATGGTTTCTCAAGGAATTTAGGCACAAAAGATAGGAGAAATATGAGATAGTAACCAGTGGGGATGAATGGATCAAGTGAGAGTTTTTTGAGGATGGGGAAGAGATGTATTCGATTGTAGGCAGTAGGGAACTTGCCAGTAGACAGGGAGAGACTGAAGATTAGTAAGAAAGTAGGTGTGGTAGAAGTGTCGATCTGCTTGGAAAGATGGAATGGAATTGGATTACTTTTCTATGCTGAGGGAGCCTTGGAAAGGAGAAGGACCATTTTCTCATTTGAGACAAGGGGGAGATAGTGGCAGAAGGCTTAATAAGGAATAAGAAGAAGGTCTCTGCAAATCCTCAATCTGTCTGTGTGTGTGTGTGTGTGTGTGTGTGTGTGTGTGTGTGTGTGTGTGT